>NW_027364010.1:0-344503 GCF_046119375.1 Phyllobates terribilis | reverse complement strand
AAACTTTTGGTCTGTACTGTACGGCCTTTCTTTTTAAGAGCCACATCACCACTCTTCCTACCCTGTTGTCGCTCGCGGCGGAACTGGTCCCGGCAACTGCTCCATAATCTTGTCACTACACCCACTGGAAAGAAAAGTGGAAGAGATTATATACAATTTTTATAGGTAAAGGATGCTGTATGTAATAACATGTATAGTGTGTATTCTAATATCACTGCTAGCAGGGGCTGGCTGACAAATTTTTGCCTGGGGGCAAGCACACAGCAGTGGTCCATGAGTAGCGGCCCATCCTTAAAGGTCGTTTTCCCACAAACAATAGTATATTTTAATCAATAGGTCTTGGAGTAATAATAATTTCCACAATTGGATGTGATATAATAATGTTCCTGTGCTGAGATAATCTTATAAATGTGCCCCTGCTGTGTACTGTGTAATGGCTGTGTCTGACCGTGCAGGAACATGGTCTGATCATACCACATCTCCTGGGCAGGGGGGGAGAAAAAGAGGATACAGGCAGGATAGCAGGGGATCACAGAGGATTCTTTTTGTGAGTAAAACATTTCAATGCCTGTTTTTAAACAATATTTTAGCTCAAAGAAAGACTCAGCTGTGATCCCCTGCTGTAATGTATATATACTCTCTTTATATATAGATGATTAGCGTGCACACAGTCTGTAGGTCAAGGTGCAGGTACACGGGATGTGGAATCCCCAGAATCGGCGTAGATTAAATCACCGCACATTCTAGTTTCATGACGCAAACTAAAGTCTATTTGAAGACATGCAATAAGACACATTTAAGGTGCAGGGAATAATGCAACAGTAAATGAACGTTTTGACCCATCGTTTGCATCTTGAAACTAGAGTGTGCAGTGATTTAATCGATGCTATATACTCTTTTGCTTCCTCCCCTGCCCAGTAGCTGTGGTATGATCAGACCATGTTCCTGCACAGTCAGACACAGCCACTACACAGTACACAGCAGGGGCACATTTATAACATTATCTCAGCACAGGGACATTTTATTTAAACACATCCAATTGTGGAAGTTATTATTATTATTCCAAGATCTATTGATTAAAATATACTTTTGTTCGCAGAAAACCCCTTCAACATGTTTATTACCAGCTGCTTCATAGGCTATATTCACACAAACGTATTGTCTAAGTGCTGTCCGTGGAGAAAAATGACAGCACTTGGTCCAGTTCAGGTGAGCATTTAAAACTGGTAATACATAAGCATAATATGTACAATGTCTGACCACTACAACACGGATTTAGGTTGTTAGAGGTGTAATGCAAGTAATCCAAGGTACGCTGTGCTTTTCTACACTCCTAAACAGAGTAAGGCTAAGTGCCCACAATGCAGAAATGCTGAGAATTTTTCCAGAGCGTTTCTGCATCTCCCTGGCAGAAAAAACGCATGCGGATTCTATGAGTTTTCCTGCCAGGGACAAGCAGAAGTGAAGCGCTCTTCACATGCATTTCCGCATGCGGGTTGTCAAGCGCTTTGCAAGCGATTTTAGCATCACTTGGAAAGTGCTGGAGAACTTGGTCACACTATATAAATCCATGCAACCGGTATGGATTTATATAGTGTGACCGTAAAAGAATGGTAAAAAATAAATATTATACTTACCTTCTGACGGCCCCTGGTCTCCTTATCCGATGCGTCCGGTCTTCCCGGTGTCTTGCGGTTGTGTAAAAGGACCTGCCATGACGTCATTTAGTCATGTGACGGGTCAAGCGACCGCCGACGTCAGCGGTCGCGTGACCTGTCACATGACTAAATGACGTCATGGCAGGTCCTTTTAGACCATCATGAGCTGCCAGGAAGCCAGGACGCATCGCTATGGAGACCGGGGGCCATCAGAAGGTAAGTATAATGTATATTTTTAATTTTAATTCTTTTTTTTTTTACAGGTACTATGGTACCCGGGTCTGGAGGAGAGTCTCTTCTTCTCCAAATCTGGGTACCATCCGCACATTGAATCGCTAAATATCCGCATGTGCACATGTAGTCATGCGGATATTATGCAATTCAATGCAAGTCAATGGCGGCGAAAACGCTGCGATTACACAAAATAATTGTTAGTGCGGCGGATTTTTCCGCATTGATAATCCGCAGCGGAAATTTCCGCAGCATGTGCACAGCAGATGCGGATTATCATTGGGGAACATAGCAGACCTTCTACCAAGCGTTTTTTAAGCGTTTCTGCAGCGGAATTGCCGTTGCGGAAACACTTAAAAAACGCATAGTGGGCACACAGCCTAAAGGTGGCCACACATAAGCACAGGTCTGCCAGATAGATACCTAGGAATTATTATTTTGTGTATTATTTCCTACATACTTGATCGAGCAAGTCATCAATGTAAAAGTCCACTCCACATTATAGTATATGATGTACGAGTCACTAATTATCATGTGTGTCCCATCTGATGTCTGTGCACACAGTGAACATATTATACCACATACAATACAATATACATAGGAGAATATATGACTGATATATAGAGATGAGCAACTTCATTTGCAGGACCCTGATCCAATGGTCAGATGAATATTCAGTGGCTGCTGGATAGGAGCCCTGACAGCCTCCTACCTGACACCATTCTCTTTCTCTGCCTTTGATTTGTAGCCAGGCACAAGGTCATGTATGTGTCACGCCAAAAAGATGACATCATGCAAAGACTATAATCAAAAGAGGAGTCAGAGATGCCGGCAGGCGGGAGGAGGCTCGCGGGGCTCTGGTCTGGTGGCCACAGACTACTGACGGGACTGTTTGACCAGTGTCCTGCGAATCAATTCGCTCATCTGTACTGGAATAAGATATATTATGACTACATACATCAGATATTACATACAGAATAGCATGTGACAGTTATATACCACACTATGAGCACAGACATCAGATATTACACCAGTGACAGATTATCCTCTGTATAACATTGGATGCCTGTATCAAAGTCCATCACATCCAGTATACAGCATAATATGTGATGGTATGCGATATACTGGGATACAGACATCACATATTCATACCTCTCAACTTTTGAAGAACAGAAAGGGGGACAGAAAGGTGCTATGCGCGGCAAATTTTGGCCTCGCCCCTGGTCACACCCCAATCCACGCCCATTTACCATTATCTTTCTCGCCCGGCAGGAGGAGTTGTCAGAGGGGCGCTGGTAGTGAGGGAAATTCAGCAGACGGCCGAGACTGCAAGGCCCAGACCCAAATCCAGGACTGTCCACTGTATCCAGGGCAGCTGGGACTAGAGATGAGCAGATGGATTCCGGGGCCTCCAGTCGGGGGTCCGGGTCAGTGCTACCTGGCGGCTGGACTGGAGGCCATGAGTCTCTTATCTTCCGGGGCAGTGCGGCCTCATCTGTGAGTCCTGCTCATCTCTTGTTGGGACCTGAGGGTTATTTTTTGTTCCCTCATTCACAGTCGGAGCCGCCAGAACTTTCTCATCTTTATGTAGATTCATTATACGACATCTGGCTTTCTTGTGGTGGCTCTAACTGTATATTGGGGGCTATGCGAGGGCTCATACCGTAGGTAGGGGTGGTGTGTGCTAATACTGTATGTACGGGGTAGTGTGGGGGCTCATACTGTATATAGGGGGATGTCAGCATACTTAAATCTGCTCAATATTAAGTGATAATATAAATATACAAAAAATATATAATTAATATGTTAATATTAATTTGAACCTATTGGTTCGGGCTCCACAACAATCACGGTCTCTCACGTGGCCCCTTGGGAAAATTAATCTCCCACCCCTGCCTATTTCAAAGCGCTATGTTAAAAATCACACAGACATCATACACACAGCGGGCACCACCATCACACAGACATCATACACACAGCGGGCACAACCATCACACAGACATCATACACACAGCGGGCACAACCATCACACAGACATCACACACACAGCGGGCACAACCATCACACAGACATCACACACACAGCGGGCACAACCATCACACAGACATCACACACACAGCGGGCACAACCATCACACAGACATCACACACACAGCGGGCACAACCATCACACAGACATCATACACACAGCGGGCACAACCATCACACAGACACCATACACACAGCGGGCACAACCATCACACAGACATCATACACACAGCGGGCACAACCATCACACAGACATCATACACACAGCGGGCACAACCATCACACGGACATCACACACACAGCGGGCACAACCATCACACGGACATCACACACACAGCGGACACAACCATCACACACACCGCGGGCACAACCATCACACGGACATCACACACACAGCGGGCACAACCATCACACGGACATCATACACACAGCGGGCACAACCATCACACGGACATCACACACACAGCGGGCACAACCATCACACGGGCATCACACACACAGCGGGCACAACCATCACACCGACATCACACACACAGCGGGCACAACCATCACACAGACATCACGCACACAGCGGGCACAACCATCACACAGACATCATGCACACAGTGGGAACAACTATCACACAGACATCATACACACAGCGGGCACAACCATCACACAGACACCATACACACAGCGGGCACAACCATCACACAGACATCATACACACAGCGGGCACAACCATCACACAGACATCATACACACAGCGGGCACAACCATCACACAGACATCACACACACAGCGGGCACAACCATCACACAGACATCATACACACAGCGGGCACAACCATCACACAGACATCATACACACAGCGGGCACAACCATCACACAGACATCATACACACAGCGGGCACAACCATCACACAGACATCATACACACAGCGGGCACAACCATCACACGGACATCATACACACAGCGGGCACAACCATCACACAGACATCATACACACAGCGGGCACAACATGACATGTATATATTCCCTTCTTCTCCATCATGTCTCCAGTGGCAGTGGTGGGGCCTGGTGTTTGCAATCAGCAGCAGAGTATGGGCTGTACGCAGGAGAGCTGTCAGCCCTGCAGTGCCCCTAAATCCCGTTCCCATCCCCCCTAGTCCCGACTGCAGAGCTGCTGGTGACATTGCATGAGCCCCCTCCCATCCTGTAATAACAGCAGCCACAGATGGGAGAGGCTGCGGGTCTCCCCCTCACCTCAGGACCGCACCTTGTTGTCATGTCCTCCGCAGACTTGGCCCCGCCCCCTGACCCCTCACCTCCTCATGCTGTGCGGTCTCTGCACAGTAGAATTCCTCTGCCCTGATGCCGGGGAGGAGCAGAGAGCGGGAGGCGGAGCTACAAGGGGTCACACACAGCATGGAAAGCCTGCGTGTCTGGAGGAAAAGCCCAGTGCCCAGCAGCGCCCCTGCCGGGAGAAGAGCTGAGCCGGGCCGGGACTGAGCCCTCAAATCGGGACAGGCCCAGGGAATAGGGGAGGCTTGTTAGCTCTGGATATTATACCCGCCTCCTATTATCCTGTATATAATATGGGATGTCTGGGCCTATAGTATATATATTATACCACCTACAGGCTAATATGTAACTAGTGCACATTACACCTTGAGTACAGCCATTAGATATTACACCAGTCACTTCTTCTCCTCTGCACCATCTGATGTCTGTGCACAGTATATGACATCCAGTATACAGGAGAATATGTGATGGGATATAGGACATACTGTTATACAGACATCAGGTGCTATATACTGGATAATAAATGATGGTATATATCAGGGGTGGGCAATTCATTTTCCAGAGGGGCCACATGAGAGAACGTAACTGTTGTGGGGGCCTGAACCAATAGGCTGAAAGGCTGAAATTAGTTCTGCTCATTATTAATATTAACTACAATTAATATAAAATAATATTTATATCACTTAATATTGAGCAGAATTAAGTATGCCAACATCCCCCTATATACCGTATGAGCCCACACACAGCCCCCCTATATACCGTATGAGCCCACACACAGCCCCCCTATATACCATATGAGCCCACACAGCCCCCCTATATACCATATGAGCACACACACAGCCCCCTGTATACAGTATGAGTCCCCACACAGCCCCCCTATATACCATATGAGCACACACACAGCCCCCTGTATACAGTATGAGCCCACACACAGCTCCCCTATATACCATATGAGCACACACAGCCCCCTGTATACAGTATGAGCCCACACACATCCCCCTATATACCATATGAGCACACACAGCCCCCTGTATACAGTATGAGCCCCCACACAGCCCCCCTATATACCATATGAGCACACACACAGCCCCCTGTATACAGTATGAGCCCCCACACAGCCTCCCTATATACCATATGAGCACACACAGCCCCCTGTATACAGTATGAGCCCACACACAGCCTCCCTATATACCATATGAGCACACACAGCCCCCTGTATACAGTATGAGCCCACACACAGCCCCCCTATATACCATATGAGCACACACACAGCCCCCTGTATACAGTATGAGCCCACACACAGCCTCCCTATATACCATATGAGCACACACAGCCCCCTGTATACAGTATGAGCCCACATACAGCCCCCCTATATACCATATGAGCACACACACAGCCCCCTGTATACAGTATGAGCCCACACACAGCCTCCCTATATACCATATGAGCACACACAGCCCCCTGTATACAGTATGAGCCCACACACAGCCTCCCTATTTACCATATGAGCACACACAGCCCCCTGTATACAGTATGAGCCCCCACACAACCCCCCTATATACCATATTAGCACACACATAGCCCCCTGTATACAGTATGAGCCCACACACAGCCCCCCTATATACCATATGAGCACACACATAGCCCCCTGTATACAGTATGAGCCCCCACACAGCTCCCCTATATACCATATGAGCACACACACAGCCCCCTGTATACAGTATGAGCCCCCACACAGCCCCCCTATATACCATATGAGCACACACATAGCCCCCTGTATACAGTATGAGCCCCCACACAGCTCCCTATTTATTTATTTATTTTACTAACCATATTTTGCAGATTATAAAATGCACCGTATCATAAGACGCACCCCAAATTTTGGTGAGAAAAATAGGAAAAAAATGTTTTTAATAAAATGGTGGTGCTTCTTATAGTCTGCTTTTATGGTAGATTACCCAGGGAAGGGGGCTGCTGTGGTGGAGCAGAGTCGCTGCTCCAGGAAGCTGGCAGCGGCAGGAGTGGGGTGATGCTGTGGACCCCAGGCTGGGAGGGGGATGTTCGACGATGAGCCAGGCTCCGTGCTTTCACAAAATGCCAGCGGATCCCCTGTACTTCCCGTGGTTTTCAATGCTGTAGACTTAGGGAAAATGGCCACCGGAGGCGGCACATGCTTAGGTTGAGACCTCGGGAGAAAAGATCTCGGTGTCACGATCTCAATCCGCACATTCGCCGCCTCTGGTGGCCTTTTTTCCCCAAGTTCACCGCATTGAAAACCATGGAAAGTGCGGGGGCTCCTCCGACATTTTGTGAAAGCACAGAGCCCGTCGCACAGCAAGACACCCACCTTCCCAGCCTGGGGCCCGCAGCATCGCCTCACTCCTGCCGTCACCAGCTTCCTGCTGCAGCGACCCTAAAATGCCGCTCCCAAATGCCCCGGTAAACTACATTCAGATTATAAGACGTACCCCCATTTTCCCAAAAATTTTTGGAGGAGAAAAGTGCGTACTATAATCTGAAAAGTACAGTGTATAGTGCTATTAATTCCACAGCAGATTACAGACATTATTCCTACATACAGTATGCACCCCACATAGCCCCTATATACAGTGTAAGCCACCACATAGCCCTTATATACAGTGTGAGCCCTCATATTCCATCCTATATACAGTATTAGCCACCACATAGCCCCCTATATACCGTATGAGACCCACATAGCCTCCTATACATATTATGAGCCGCCACATAGCCTCTTTTGTACATTATGAGCCGGCATATAGCCTCCTATATATAGTATGAGCCCCCTATGTACAGTATGAGTCCTCACATAGCCTCCTTTATACAGTATGAGCCCCCACATAGCCTTCTACTGTATACATATTATTAGCCGCCACATAGCCTCCTATGTACAGTATGAGTCCCACATAGCCTCCTTTATACAATGTGAGTCCCCACATAGCCTCTCTATATATTGTCAGACCCCACGTGGCCTCTTATATACATTATGAGATCCGCATAGCTTCCTATATACAGTGTGAGCCCCCACATAGTCTCTCTATATACAATATGAGCCCTCAAATAGCCTCCTATATACAGTATGATTCCCTCATAGCCTTCTATATACAGTGTAAGGCCCCACATAACCTCTTATATACAGTGTGAGGCCTCACATAGCCTCCAATATACAATGTGAGCCCTCACATAGCCTCCTATATACTATATGAGCCCCCACATAGCCTCCTATATACTATATGAGCCCTCACATAGCCTCCTATATACTATATGAGCCCTCACATAGCCTCCTATAAACTATATGAGCCCTCACATAGCCTCCTATATACAGTATGAGTCCTCACATAGCCCCCTATGTGCAGGCACACATTCCATGCACATACGAAAAAAAAAAAAGAAGACATACTCACCTCGCTCTCGTTCCCCCGCGGTCTGTTCTTTTCTCCGGTGCACTGACTCTCCACACAGCAGATGTGATGTCGTGATGTCATCATGTTTGCTGCGTCAGTCGCAAAAGCTGATCTGTGGAAGTAGGAGCCAGTGGCTCCGTCTTCCACCAATGTATTCACCACACTGCAGATAGCAGTGATATTGGGATAGGGGAGAGTATAGTGTGGCCCGTGCACCACAGTTTTCAGCCCTTCGGCTGTCTCAGTCCGCAGGCTGACCTTTGTAGTTACAGTATTATATATACCAGACATGGGTAGAGTTCAGATATACTATACACACATTACCTGTACATAACATCTGTTCACACAGTATACCACATGCATACAATATATATTAGAATACATGACTAGTATATAATATACTGTCACTATAGACATCTGATGTTGTATAGTAATGTGTATTTTTTTAAAACATCTGATGTGTGTATCACAGTAGATGATAGGCTAATCTGTATAGTAGATGTGGTATATTATGTACAGGGATATACACTGCACTGCAGCCTTGCAGCGCTGGGGTCCTGGGTTCAAATCCCACCAAGGACAACATCTGCAAGGAGTTTGTATGTTCTCCCCGTGTTTGCGTGGGTTTCCTCTGGGTTCTCCGGTTTCCTCCCACACTCCAAAGACATACTGATAGGGAATCTAGATTGTGAGCCCCGATGGGGACAGCGACGATAATGTATGTAAAGCGCTGCGGAATATGTTAGCGCTATATAAAAATAAAGATTATTATTACTGAACACACCTGGACCTGCCTACAGGACCTCACATATTATATATGGGGCCATATAGTAGAATATGAGGTGCTGTAGGTTCAGCTGTAATCAGTCGGTGCAGGGTCTCGTATTGTGATGTCTGTGGTCTCTGCTGGGACTAAGTGTGATTTATTGCACCAGACTGAACTTTTTGCACTGACAGGAGGACCCTAATCTGCATGAAAGTTCAGCCTCCTGCAATAACTCACACGGGGCCCCAGCAGCTGGCCCTCTGATTGGACAATATAGAATCCTGGGTGGATTTATGAGAAGGTGAGCACAGTCCCGCTTCCCCCTCACTGCAGACCTCCTGACCTCATACTGACTGAGACCACTGAAGTCTCCGATCCACAGACTCCTGTCCGGCTGACTGAATCAGTTCCAGGTTCGCTGTGTGACGTCACTTCAGCAGACTCAGCCACACAGCGTGCAGGGGGTGTATCTGCATCTCTGCCATGTGGTCGGGTCGGCAGCTGAACATATTTAAAGGTACAGTGCAGTCCCCTGGCAGCCCTGAGCAGCTGCTTGGGAACTGGTCTGGGGGGGCATTTGCCCCTCTGCACTCCAGCCCAGCCCGCCCTTGACTGCTAGTATGATGGTGACTTTTCTTTGTCTTTTTTTTTGTGTTTATTCTGGCTTGCCAAATTTTCGCTTTTGATGGCGATATGTTTTGGAAAAAAATTAGACACATAATGTTCTGGCTTCAATAGTTATTTGTGTTAAACCTCACCTACAAAATAACCCATATTCAGACAGTCCTAATATACCGTTTGTATTTGCCATACTTATATCATCTTGAACCTGCTGTGAGCCGCCTTCCAAATTAGGATATAGTTGGCAGCAAATCTAGTTCCACGGACCGGCCATACCTACCAAACCCTCCGCACCATGGTGTATTTCTACCCTTTACTCCACTTCCCTCACTTACTCATGTTGCTGATCCCCCCACATTTTTCAGCACCCAGTCCTGGCCCTGATTACAGTTCTGCACCTTATTATAATTTGTAATGTTTATTTGTTTTATTTTGCATGTTTTGGCGCATGACAGAAATATTTCTTTTAGATCATTTTTTAAATAAATTAAGTTTGTTTTTTCCTATCTGCTTGTTTTATTCTTTGCCACCTTATACAAAAAGGTAGTTAAATGTAATGTTCAAGGATACACTGGGTACTGAAAGTATTCAGACCCCTTTACATTTTCACTCTTTGTTTCATTGCAGTCATTTGGTAAATTCTAAAAAGTTCATTTTTTTTCTCACTAAAGTGCACTCTGCACCCCATCTTGACTGAAATAAACAGAAATGTAGAAATTTTTGCAAACTTATTAAAAAAGAAAAACTGAAATATCACATGGTCATAAGTATTCAGACCCTTTGCTCAGACACTCATATTTAAGTCACATGCTGTCCATTTCCTTGTGATCCTCCTTGAGATGGTTCTACTCTTTAATTGGAGTCCAGCTGTGTTTAATTAAACTGGTAGGACTTGATTTGGAAAGGCACACACCTGTCTATATAAGACCTCACAGCTCACAGTGCATGTCAGTCCAAATGAGAATCATGAACTCGAAGGAACTGCCCAAGGAGCTCAGAGACAGAATTGTGGCAAGGCATAGATCTGGCCAAGGTTACAAAAGAAGTTCTGCATTACTCATGGTTCCTAAGAGCACAGTGGGCTCCATAATCATTAAATGGAAGAAGTTTGGGACCACCAGAAGTCTTCCTAGACCTGGCCGTCCAGCCAAACTGAGCAATCGTGGGAGAAAAGCCTTGGTGAGAGAGGTAAAGAAGAACCCCAAGATCACTGTGGCTGAGCTCCAGAGATGCACCAGGGAGATGGGAGAAAGTTCCACAAAGTCAACTATCACTGCAGCCCTCCACCAATCGGGCCTTTATGGCAGAGTGGCCCGACAGAAGCCTCTCCTCAGTGCAAGACATATAAAAGCCCACATAGAGTTTGCTCAAAAACACATGAAGGACTCCCAGACTATGAGAAAAATAAGATTCTCTGGTCTGATGAGACGAAGATAGAACTTTTTGGTGATAATTCTAAGCGGTATGTGTGGAGAAAACCAGGCACTGCTCATCACCTGCCCAATACCATCCCAACAGTGAAACATGGTGGTGGCAGCATCATACTATGGGGGTGTTTTTCAGCTGCAGGGAAAGGACGATGGTTGCAATTGAAGGAAACATGAATGCAGCCAAGTACAGAGATATCCTGGATGAAAATCTCTTCCAGAGTGCTCTGGACCTCAAACTTGGCCGAATGTTCACCTTCCAAGAAGACAATGACCCTAAGCACTAAGCTAAAATAACAAAGGAGTGGCTTCAGAACAACTCTTTGACTATTCTTAACTGGCCCAGCCAGAGCCCTGACCTAAACCCAATTGAGCATCTCTGGAGAGACCTGCAAATGGCTGTCCACCAACGTTCGGCATCCAACCTGATGGAACTGGAGAGGATCAGCAAGGAAGAATGGCAGAGGATCCCCAAATCCAGGTGTGAAAAACTTGTTGCATCATTCCCAAGAAAACTCATGGCTGTACTAGCTCAAAAGGGTGCTTTACTCAATACTGAGCAAAGGGTCTGAATACTTATGACTATGTGATATTTCAGTTTTTCTTTATTAATAAATTTGCAAAGATTTCTACATTTCTGTTTTTTTTTCAGTCAAGATGGGGTGCAGAGTGCACTTTAATGAGAAAAAAATGAACTTTTTAGAATTTACCAAATGGCTGCACTGAAACAAAGAGTGAAACATTTAAAGGGGTCGGAATACTTTCCTTACCCACTGTATATGATTTTCGCAATAATCTTGGGGAAATTAAATTTATTAGAAAGATTTTGAGAAAGGGGGACTTCAAATACATAAGTAGGGCCATAGCAGTGATGACTTAGCCCAGGAACTTAGGACCTTATATTGTCTATTCATATATAGTTTAGTCTACATTTTGGCGTTGTTTTACATCCTTACAAATTTAGGTGTTTATTTTTGAAAAAATGGGATGGGGTCCATTTAATTTTCTTAACAGCTGAGGGAAAGCAGTGGGCAATCTGGGAAGGGGCCGCTATTCATGGATCTTCCCAGCTTATTAATAACAGCTCACAGCTGTCTGCTTAGCCTTTAATGGTATTAAAAAGGGGGTATCCCCCAAAAAATTATGTGGTGTCCCACCTAGTTTTAATAACCAGCAAAGGCTAAACAGACACCTGCAGGCTGATATTAAAAGGCTGGTAAGGTACCATGGATATTGGCCTCCTCCCTGACTAATAACATGAGCCCTCAGCCACCCCAGAAATTCTGGTGCTTATTCTCGGCTCTTCCCACTTGCCCTGGTGCATTGGCAAGTGGGGTAATGGTTTTGGGGTTGATGTCAGCAGTTTGATGTTTGCTGACATCAAGCCCAGGGGTTAGTAATGGAGAGGCGTGAATAAGACATCCCGATTACTAACGCCATTAGTTCAAGTAAAAAAACTCACACAGAGCAAAGACATTTCTTAAGATCCACATAAAAATAAAAAAACAAAGTAATCCTCACCTGTCCGCAGATAATCCATACTGATGATGTCGAACAATGATCCCCAGATCTGCTACATCCGATTGGTGTGTTGAGCGGTTGCATGAGTATGCAACTGCTCAGCACGCCAGCTGGAACTCACTGACAGTAGCCTGAGGACGTTCCTGCAGTGACGAGCGATGCCGTCAATAAGGTTGCAACTTGAAAACGCTTTGCTATTTTCTTATAGCCTACTCTTGCTTTGTGGGCCTCCACCATTTTCATTTTCAGAGTGCTAGACAGCTGCTTAGAAGAACCCATGGCTGCTGTTTTTTGGCACAAGGTTAGAGGAGGCTGGATTTTTATAAAGTTGGGAAATTTGTATCACCTGGCCTTTCCTAATGATAGTGAACAAGCCATAACCTTTAGGGTATGTGCAGATGGTCGGTGTTGGCTGCGCTTTGAACGCAGCATACTTTATGCTGCGTCCAAAGCGCTGCACGCAAGTGAATCCGCATGTGTTCAATGAACCATGCGGATTCACCACATCCTATACATTACAGTGATATAATTTCTCTTGCGGAGACTAGGGTCTCTGCAAGAGAAATTGACATGCTGCGGTCTGTGAAGACGCACTGCATGACTGTCTACACGGGTGAGCTGCAGGAGCACGGAGACGCATAGTGGACATGGGATTTGTATAAATCCCATCCACTATGCTGTAACATCTGGCCGCTGCAGATTGCACGCAGCGCAAGTGTGCTGCGTCCAATCCGCAGTGTTTACTGACCATGTGCACGCACTCTAACAGGCTAATTAAGGTCTGAAACCTTGGTCAAAGTTTTCTGAGCACACAAATCTCCAAGGGTGCCCAAACTTTTGCATCAGCCCATTTTCCTTTGTGTAATTTTTAAAATGTAAAAAATTACAAGATTTTTTTTTGCCTAAAATACAAAGGAAATGTGTCATCTTTAACTTTAGCCCTTTTATAGAGATCATTTCATCTTCAACTTGCTTTACTGTTCACAATAACAATAATTTTTTACCAAGGGGCCTAAACTTTTACATGCCACTGTAAGAGAAACACATCGCTATTTACATTACTCGTAAAACCGCATGGCACTGTACACATAAAGGGATTATTGCCTTCAAGGGTAGGAATGCTGCAGAACAGTCCATGACTCTTACATTCCCTCTTTGGACATGGTCATCCTCGACCATTCTGGAACCTGGAAGACAACGCACAGCATATACAGCGGGGGCCCTTGAAAACGCACACTGCAGCCGCAATACTCGCTGCCTCTGTCAGGCCTGAGGCTGTGGTACTAACCGTGGAGGAGTCATTGCTGGACATCATCTTCCCGCTGAGGGCTGAAATATTGGATGTGACATCTGGTCATCTGGTCAATGACTTTGTGGCACCCCTGAGGGCTCAGTCGCCACAGAGGTACTGCACCTCACCCAGAAGTGCGGCATCTCCTTCTCTCAGGTAAGGAGGAAGTACTGCCGGCGGCACGGTGGCGCAGTGGTTAGCACTGCAGCCTTGCAGCGCTGGGGTCCTGGGTTCAAATCCCACCAAGGACAACATCTGCAAGGAGTTTGTATGTTCTCCCCGTGTTTGTGTGGGTTTCCTCCCACACTCCAAAGACATACTGATAGGGAATCTAGATTGTGAGCCCCAATGGGGACAGCGACAATAATGTATGTAAAGCACTGCGGAATATGTTTGCGCTATATAAAGATTATTATTATTATTATTATTATTATTAAAGATTATTTCTGCCCGGGACCCCAACACCTGCACTCAACACTGCACTACTCAAGGCCGGCTGGAAGGGCATTATGCACTTCTTCTGTTGCCCTGTCCCTGGCTGGAGTGGGGGGAACCAAGGAGAGGGGGAACCAGTAGTGGGTGTGGGTGGAGGACGTAGAACAGGGGAACACTTAGAGAATAGATATAAAAAAGGAAGCCATCTTAGTTGGAGCAGTGCAGTTCAGCCAGTGAGTAGCGAGGAGGGGAGCAGAGTCTCTTCAAGAGCTCTGCTCCATTGTGGGCCTAGTGAGAGAGGCCCAGGAGAGGAGTGGGAGCAAGGGAGGAATTCTCCGGGAACAGAATGGATCCCAGGGGGTACGGTGAGTGCAGGACGGCACCCATACGCCCGAATCTGCCAAGAATCAGAGGGATCAGGCCGCAGGAAGGGAACTGGTCCCTGGACCAGCCGTGTTACTCCAGGTCTCGGCTGGAAAAACCAGAGGCTTCTGCACTTCCATGGTGCAGTTGCCACAGCCTCACCCTAGTTGCCGTGAAGGGCATCAAGTAGGTTCGGGAACTCCAGGTTGCCCAGAAGGGACTTCAGAGCACCCGATCGGGACTGTGTGTGGGGAGCGCAGGGCAGGAGTGAGAAGATACAGCGCGGGAAGTCAGTCAAGGAAGGAACATAAGAAAGGGGGTCCCGTTAAGTGCTTCTAATCTACCTGAAGGACTGCTGAACCCCTGCCTGGCAAACGCAGTGCGACGCGGGAGTCTGACACCTGGACAGTGTACCCGAGGAACCTAAAAAGAACTGTGAGTAAACTCGGATGACTGCACTCCACTGTCTCTGTCAGTTATTTCCATCACGCTACTGCGCCTGCACTACAACGCCCAGCATTACCATCTGCAACTACCCTTCCCCGGGGGCCCGCTCCACCTGTGGGGAGCAGAAACATCCCAGCTGCCATCCCATCACCCCCGGAGGTCTGCAGCAGCGCCGGTATTCATTACCGGGAACCACAGGTGGCATCACGAGACAAACTGTTAACAAACCCCCTTTTAAAGAGCGACCCCAGAGGATGGGCCCGGGAGCCGACTGCCGTGACATCCTACAAAGAAGGTAAAGGCCCGGGTACCAAGTTTCCCCCCATTTCCCCCCTGGGCGGGTCAACTTCACCACCTCCTGGGTGCTCGAGTTGGGCCCTCACCCATTTCTCCCACTCCTTCTTACCCTCAATGACCTTCACCACCCATCTGGCCTTAACAGGGTCCAGGGCTGGTGTCTCTTCCATGTACTGCTGTGGCCAGGGGATGAGGGCTGTTTCCCAGGCTGATAACACTCCAGGACGCTGAGGTGTACTTACCACCAGGGCTGCCAGCATAGCTTTCAGTCACCCTGCCTGGTCGCAGGATCTTGGCCACGCTGATACTGCTGCCTCCGTCTTGGAATCGGGTTCTGGTTTTGGGGACTGCGGGCGAACCTTTGTCTTGAGGTCAGGCATTGGTTCCTGGGCCTTCCCTGGACCTTCGTTGGTGCCTCTACTGATGACAGTTCACCCGGCTGCATCTCTTGCTCCAGCTGCGTCATCTTCCTTTTCCACTTGACCTTTCCGGGCCCACCGCGGAGCATAATGCCGTAGCACCGACCATCACTTTCAATAGGTAAACCGTAGCACTCTATCTTCTCTTGCCACTTTACCTCCTCACCAACAATGGTCCCAGCCCACTCTGCCGTGGGTGTGCTCTTACGTTGCTCTGCCCATTCTTGGGGGAGGCCACTTCTGGCTCACCTGCCCGTTTCCTGGGAGTCTCCACCCGTTCTCCCTTGGCTTGCTGCAATGGGCATGGTTTCTTTTTCTTCCACCGTGCCCTTCTTACGCACACGATGGGACGGGTCCGTCTCACTCTTTCGTGTCACTCACCGACATCTTGCAGTCTCTATCCATTAACCTCTATCCTATTATTCTCATCTTATCTCCTGTACCGTTGCTAAGCCACTTAACTATATGAACAGTACTTCGCTGTTATAAGTTTTGTCCAAATAGTGTATATACGAGTACTTATATATATCAGTTTATCATAGTGTAAAGCGTTAGAAGTTTCGCACTCCTAATTAGAAGATGTAGTGCATAGAAGGAATATCAATAAGATCCAGAAAGGAAACCTTTGGCACTGTAGATATGACACTTGAGATGCAGAGTAAATTCATTAGTACATTTATTCGCAACCGACATATAGTTTATCATATACTTATCTTTTTTTAAATCTTTAGATATTATAAATAAAGTGTTTAATTGAAAATATAATGAATAAGGTTAATGTCAGACGAAACACATTGATGAAATGATATGTAAAATTAGACTAAGAATGGAGTGGTAATGGTGGACATTAGGACCCTGCGCTCTCATGAGCAGCATAGCTGAGCTCAACGTTCCTTCCAGACACTGGTGGACTAAACGTGCACAGATACCGTATTACGGAGATCTCCCC
Organism: Phyllobates terribilis; assembly: GCF_046119375.1. Lineage (NCBI taxonomy): Eukaryota > Metazoa > Chordata > Amphibia > Anura > Dendrobatidae > Phyllobates > Phyllobates terribilis. Next base: position 327,344 of record NW_027364010.1, on the reverse strand, counting down.
TCCTTTATCAGTGGCACCAGGAATTTTATGTGACAGTAACTGGAGGTGGCTATGACCACTACGCATGTAGCCTTACAAGGTTGGTTTTACCTCGTCACATCTTGCATTCAGTGACACACTCCTTCCTGCTTTATTGCTGATGTTTAAGAGTACGGGGGCGACTTGCATAGTGACATGCTTCTGTACATGACACGGATGAGATGGTGTTTTGTTCCTACAGATGGCTGTGATCTCACCCGTACTATAGTGATGGAATACATCAGCCGCCCATCAGATGACAGCTGCAGTGATACAGAATGAGGGGATAGCACTTATGTTATCAGACATCAGCCACAACATGTGAGAACCGCTCATATGTTTAAAGGGAACAGACAAGTCCACCATGTATGAGGGTGTGTCTTCAATAACCAATCACAGATCCATGGGCTCCAATCAGAAGGGGTTTTACATCGCAGGCAGTAGTAAAGGGCGCAATGTCCCGCATAGCAGCATTGGTGGTGCCAGACTGCTGTCATTCAGGTGACGCACACTGAAGCCCTGGTTCCTGATCTACAAGCTGCAGGGATATAGCAGAGCACATCCCATTCATAGCATGATGCTATCTGCTGAGGGACAATAGAAGACAACTACAGCACATCTAGCATCTCTGCTCAGCAGCGGGGGTGAGCTCCTGTGTTCTCTCCCTTCTATAGTACTGGTTCAACACCACAGTGGTTGGCAGCTCTCCTCTGGGCACTACAGTCCTAGATTCAGCACCAAAACGGTGGGCAGCTCTGATTTGGGCAGTACTGTCTAGATTCAGCACCACAGCAGTGGACGGCTTGTAGCCAGGACGTTATAGTAACATTTGGTTCAATACCACAACGTTGGAGGGCAGTGCCATCCAGATTCAGCACCACGCTAGTGGACAGCTCTGGTGCTTCTGGATACAACAGTTTCAGCACTTCTACCTAGGACAGCTCCAGCATCTTCACCTCTACCTTGAAGGTCCCAGTGCCCGCCAGCCTGTCTATCAGCCGTGCCCGCCTGTCAACCGGCCGTGCTCATGCGCTGTGCCTTTCAGCTTCAGCCATCAGTCCCATGGGAGTCGCCTGCTCTCACAAGGTCGGTCCCAGAGTGGCACCTGGTTCACCTTCCCGGTCCCTCCTTGGTTCACAGAGTCGACTAAGCCGCTGTGTGGCCAGGGTCGGTCCTGGTAGGCACTTAGTTACGCCCCTCTGATCCCTCCTTGCATCACAGCACAGAGGTTCCACCACCCGGATTCATAACAGAATACATTTTGTTATATAATAATTTTGTGTTCAAAGATCAATACTACCTACAGAAGAAAGAGGTGGCAATGGCCGCGGCTTGGGCCCCATCTTACGCCAATCTCTCCTTGGGATTTTGGGAGTGTGAATACATCCGATTCCAGAACATTGAACATACGTCATTGGGATCAGTGATATCTTGGATGAGATTCATAGACGATGTGTTGTTTATTTTGCAGGGCTCCCATGAGGAACTTGAAAAATTCTTAAAATATCTAAATGACAATGCATTGAATATTAAGCTAACCCATCATATTGATCAAAAGAAAATTGATTTTCCGTATTTGGATATTCATGTTGTTGACCATGGACAGTTGCATACAAATATTTATCACAGGATTACTAGTGCCAATGCTTTCTTGCATGCCAAATCAGTCATCTGGCACATGTAATACAGGCAATGCCGTCCGGACAATTTATTAGGGCACATCGTATTTGTGACCAAAACAAAGCTTTTGAAGAATAGGCATGTGATATGACCAGTAGATACTTACAACGTGGTACAAAATGGAAATTATTCAACAGGCCTACTATCGGGCCAAACACGCCAATAGACAATATCTTCTCATTACTAAAAAGAAAAAGGAATCTGATGGGCATGTTCGATTCATCACGAATTATCATTCGAGGTGGAAGGAAATTACTAATATCATCTCCAAATTTTGGCTAATTCTCCAACAGGATCAGACAATACTTCCTTTTCTATTAAATCGTCCATTGATTATGGCTAAATGTAATAAGACACTACGTGATGTACTAGTTCATAGTCATCATGTACCTGATACATCTTCATATACTCTGCTCAAAAAAATAAAGGGAACACTCAAATAACACATCCTAGATCTGAATGAATGAAATATTCTCATTGAATACTTTGTTCTGTACAAAGTTGAATGTGCTGACAACAAAATCACACAAACATCATCAATGGAAATCAAATTTATTAACCAATGGAGGCCTGGATTTGGAGTCACCCCCAAAATTAAAGTGGAAAAACACACTACAGGCTGATCCAACTTTGATGTAATGTCCTTAAAACAAGTCAAAATGAGGCTCAGTATTGTTTGTGGCCTCCACGTGCCTGTATGACCTCCCTACAACACCTGGGCATGCTCCTGATGAGGTTGCAGGTGGTCTCCTGTGGGATCTCCTCCCATACCTGGACTAAAGCATCCGCCAACTCCTGGACGGTATGTGGTGCAACGTGACGTTGGAGGATGGAGCGAGACATGATGTCCAAGATGTACTCAATCGGATTCAGGTCTGGGGAACGGGCGGGCCAGTCCGTAGCTTCAATGCGTTCATCTTGCAGGAGCTGCTGACACACTCCAGCCACATGAGGTCTGGCATTGTCCTGCATTAGGAGGAACCCAGGGCCAACCGCACCAGCATATGGTCTCACAAGAGGTCTGAGGATCTCATCTCGGTACCTAATGGCAGTCAGGCTACATCTGGCAAGCACATGGAGGGCTGTGCGGCCCTCCAAAGAAATGCCACCCCACACCATTACTGATCTACTGCCAAACCGGTCATGCTGAATGATGTTGCAGGCAGCAGATCGCTCTCCACGGCGTCTCCAGACTCTGTCACGTCTGTCACATGTGCTCAGTGTGAACCTGCTTTCATCTGTGAAGAGCACAGGGTGCCAGTGGCGACTTTGCCAATCGTGGTGTTCTGTGGCAAATGCCAAGCATCCTGCACGTTGTTGGGCTGTGAGCACAACCCCCATCTGTGGACGTCGGGCCCTCATACCACCTTCATGGAGTCGGTTTCTAACTGTTTGTGCAGACACATGCACATTTGTGGCCTGCTGGAGGTCATTTTGCAGGGCTCTGGCAGTGCTCCTTCTGTTCCTCCTTGCACAAAGGAGGAGGTAGCAGTCCTGCTGCTGGGTTTTTGCCCTCCTACGGCTCCCTCCACGTCTCCTGGTGTACTGACCTGTCTCCTGGTAGCGCCTCCAGCCTCTGGACACTACACTGACAGACACAGCAAACCTTCTTTCCACAGCTCGCATTGATGTGCCATCCTGGATGAGCTGCACTACCTGAGCAATTTCTGTGGGTTGTAGAGTCCGTCTCAAGCTACCACAAGTGTGAAAGCACAACCAACATTCAAAAGTGACCAAAACATCAGCCCAGAAAGCATTGGTACTGAGATGTGGTCTGTGGTCCCCACCTGCAGAACCACTCCTTTATTGAGGGTGTCTTGATAATTGCCAATAATTTCCATCTATTGTCTATTCCATTTGCACAACAGCATGTGAAATTGATTGTCAATCAGTGTTGCTTCCGAAGTGGACAGTTTGATTTCACAGAAGTTTGATTAACTTGGAGTTATATTCTGTTGTTTAAGTGTTCCCTTTATTTTTTTGAGCAATGTATATTTGTCTCAAAGGGCCACATGGAAGTGTGGCAACTGCAAAGAGTGCAGATATATTGAAAAAACGAATACCTTTCAGGATTCGATGGGTGAGTAGGCTTACAAGATTCTGTATTTCATTAATTGTAGAACATCTATGGTCATCTATCAAGCCACATGTTTCTGTGGCCTCCTCTATATTGGTATGACAACTCGGGAGCTTAGGAACACATCAAAAATATTAGGGCAGCTGAGAAAATCTGTCAAGATGAGGTGGATGCTATTTCTCAACCTAAACCTTTGGCGAGACAGTTTCGGAATTGCTACCCACATCAATGTCATCTCTTATGTGTCAAAGGGATTGCCCGCCTGTATCCTGGGAATAGGAGGGAAAATGAATAAATAAATAATAAATAAAAAAGTAAATGGATCACCACTCTAAGAAGTATGACCCCCAGAGGTTTAAATGAACAGTGGGGATTTTCGAGTTTTCTTTAAGTATACACTAGGATTTTTGGTATATTCTCATCTTCAGTGTCTTGTCCTTATTATCAATCAAATAATATAATCAATATATATCATAGTGCATTTGATTGAATAAACATATATACATGTATTGCTGGCTTTATTGTACAGTACATATAGAGAGTTTATAGTGTGTTTATTCACTTTTACATATACACATTATACAGTTCTATGAAAAAGTTTGGGCACCCCTATTAATCTTAAGCTTAATGTTTTTTAAAAATTGGTGTTTTTGCAACAGCTATTTCAGTTTGATATATGTAATAACTGTTGGACACAGTAATGTTTCTGCCTTGAAATGAGGTTTATTGCACTAACAGAAAATGTGCAATCTGCATTCAAACAAAATTTGACAGGTGCATAAGTATGGGCACCCTTATCATTTTCTTGTTTTAAATACTCCTACCTACTTTTTACTGACGTACTAAAGCACTTTTTTTGGTTTTGTAACCTCATTGAGCTTTGAACTTCATAGCCAGGTGTATGCAATCATGAGAAAAGCTACTTAAAGTGGCCACTTGCAAGTTGTTCTCCTGTTTGAATCTCCTCTGAAGAGTGGCATTATGGGCTCCTCAAAACAACTGTCAAATGATCTTAAAACAAAGATTATTCAACATAGTTGTTCAGGGGAAGGATACAAAAAGCTGTCTCAGAGATTTAACCTGTCAGTTTCCACTGTGAGGAACATAGTAAGGAAATGGAAAAACACAGGGACAGTTCTTGTTAAAGCCAGAAGTGGCAGGCCAAGAAAAACATCAGAAAGGCAGAGGAGAAGAATGGTGAGATCAGTCAAGGACAATCCTCAGACCACCTCCAGAGAGCTGCAGCATCAACTTGCTGCAGATGGTGTCACTGTGCATGGGTCAACTATACAACGCACTTTGCACAAGGAGAAGCTGTATGGGAGAGTGATGCGAAAGAAGCCGTTTCTGCAAGCACGCCACAAACAGAGTCGGCTGAGGTATGCAAAAGCACATTTGGAGAAGCCAATTTCTTTTTGGAAGAAGGTCCTGTGGACTGATGAAACCAAGATTGAGTTGTTTGGTTATACAAAAAGGCGTTATGCATGGCGGCAAAAAACCACAGCATTCCAAGAAAAACACTTGCTACCCACAGTAAAATTTGGTGGAGGTTCCATCATGCTTTGGGGCTGTGTGGCCAATGCCGGCACCGGGAATCTAGTTAAAGTTGAGGGACGCATGGATTCCACTCAGTATCAGCAGATTCTTAACAATAATGTTCAAGAATCAGTGATAAAGTTGAAGTTACGCAGGGGATGGATCTTTCAGCAAGACAATGATCCAAAACACCGCTCCAAATCTACTCAGGCATTCATGCAGAGGAACAATTACAATGTTCTGGAATGGCCATCCCAGTCCCCAGACCTGAATATCATTGAACATCTGTGGGATCATTTGAAGAGGGCTGTCCATGCTCAGCGACCATCAGACTTAACTGAACTGGAATTGTTTTGTAAAGAGGAATGGTCAAAAATACCTTCATCCAGGATCCAGGAACTCATTAAAAGCTACAGGAAGCGACTAGAGGCTGTTATTTTTGCAAAAGGAGGATCTACTAAATATTAATGTCACTTTTCTGGTGAGGTGCCCATACTTATGTACCTGTCAAATTTTGTTTGAATGAAGATTGCACATTTTCTGTTAGTACAATAAACCTCATTTCAAGGCAGAAACATTACTGTATCCAACAGTTATTACATATATCAAACTGAAATAGCTGTTGCAAATGCACCAATTTTTAAAAAACATTAAGCTTAAGATTAATAGGGGTGCCCAAACTTTTTCATATAACTGTATAAGCAACAATATTTTGTATGCACGCATTAACTATATTATATAGAACTTTTTCTATATTTCATACAATTCTATTTTGGCACGTATAATTATATTTAGACTTTGATGCTGACCCGCACTTTTTCCCTTTTCTAATATGGCTGCTGGGTCGCTGTGCGCCACACTGCGCATGCTCCGGTGTGCTCTCGTACCCGATACTGGGATGTTTTCATTGAACTGCGACCTTTGGTCGTGATTCGGTGATGCACATTCGGTCGCAGACAGGACGGCTATCCGGACGCGTGGGACAGTAGAGGAGTCCGATAATATGGCGTCCTTGATTTGTAAGTAACCACAGCTGTAATCACCCTATAAAACATCGCCTCTTCCTCCTCCACCTCATTTCCTAATGAATCGGTAGCGAAACGTGCGTTGAAGCATGTGGAAGGGGTGATGATGTGCCTTTGGATAGTACATGTGACGGGAGCTAGTTACCCCATCCGTAGATGTCCAATCTTCTTCTGTAGGCCCCTGACATGGAAAGGCTTTTCTTACACTGGGATAAATAAAATATGACTATCGCACAGTGTCTCCAAGATGGACTTAACTTTTATTCTCACAAGCAGGTTTTGCTTGTATTTTTAACACCCATTGTTCTCACCAGATAACACCCACAGTAGGCTCCCAGACAGCAGTTATGCAACAACCCATTAATCAGCACATTGTCTGTTTGCCACTGCTAAGTGAGCACAGGAAGGTGGGGGCCAGGAGTGCTTCGGTCACATCACAAAATGTCCAATAATATGTGATCCACAATATTCACCCCACTTTATAACGTTATGTCCCATTAGCTGCATAGGCGCTACGACAACCCCCATGTGGCAAAATCTTGGGAGTACGGGGTTGATCTGTCACAATGCTCCCCCTTCCGGACAGTATCAGCCTACCCAGTCTGCTCCCTGACGGATCAGCTGGAGGAGGTCCACGATTTATGAGGTTGGTAGCAGGTCAGTTTGTCGGCTTAGTTCATCGGCGTTACCATTTTGCTTGCCAGGTCTATAGTGGATGGTGAAGTCTAACGGTTGTAGCGCCAAATTCCACCGTAGTAGTCTGGCATTGTCCCCGGAGACCCGATTAAGCCATGCCAGGGAGTTATGGTCCGTTATGAGGGAAAACTGTCTTCCATACAAATATGGTTGGAGCTTCTTGGCAGCCCATACTACTGCCAGGCATTCCTTTTCGGCGGCCGCATAGCTGACTTCTCGAGGCAGTAATTTCCGACTCAGATAAGCTATTGGGTGTTCTTGGCCTTCCGGACCGACTTGGCTCAGTACTGCCCCCAACCCAAACATAGATGCGTTTGTGTGAACAAGGAAACGTTTAGTTGTATTGGGTGCGGCCAATATCGGGGTATTTGTGAGAGCGTCCTTTAGCTGGCGGAAGGCTTCCTCACACTCGGGGGTCCAGGTTACCTGGCGGGGGAGGTTCTTATGTGTCAGATCAGTGAGGGGCTTGGCAATGCTGCTGTAATTAGGGACAAATTTCCTATAATACCCCTCTGTCCTTAGAAAGACCATGACTTGGGTTTTAGTACGTGGGGTGGGTCACTTGGCTACCGCCTCAATCTTGGCGGGTTCCGGTCGTTGTTTTCCACCCCCCACCCAATGTCCTAAATACTGAATCTCTGCTTTGCCTACGTGACACTTGTTGGGGTTCAGGGTGATTCCGGCTTTGTGGATCCTATCCAATACTGTCTCTAGGTGATTTAGATGCTCATCCCATGTCGCGCTGTAGACGACGATGTCATCCAGGTAGGCACAAGCATAGTCCTGGAGACCATCCAGAAGCCAGTCAGCCAGCCTCTGGAAGGTCGCGGGGGCATTCTTCATCCCAAATGGCATAACCCGAAACTGGAATAAGCCAAACGGGGTGACAAATGCAGACTTGGGAATAGCATCAGGACTTAGGGGGATCTGCCAATAGCCTTTGCATAGATCGATGGTGGTCAAATACTTTGCCCCAGCCAGCCTGTCTAACAACTCGTCCACACGCGGCATGGGATACGCATCCGTCACAGTTTTCTCATTTAGCTTGCGATAGTCTACACAGAACTGGGTAGTCCCATCTTTCTTAGGCACTAACACTACAGGGGACGCCCATGGACTATCTGACTCCTCAATGACCCCTAAACGCAACATCTCCTGTATCTCTTGTCGCATCCCTTCTCATACAGACTCCGGGACGCGGAAGGGGGGTTGTCTCAGGGGGGTCTGATCTTGTGTCTCAACCTTGTGTTGTGCAAGTCGGGTGAACCCTGGTCTCTCTGAGAACATCCTCTGCCGCTGCCTTAGCAATGTCTCAGCCTGCTCTCTCTCCCGGGCCCCTAGGTTTTCTCCTAAGTGTACCTGGTCCCCGGTTTTCGACTGAGTCTTCTCACCTAAGACATCAGGCAAGGGGAGTCCGGCTAAATCCTCTGCTTCGGGTGCGCAGATGGCAGCTACCTCTTCAGGGCACTCCCGGTAGGGCTTCAGCGTATTCACGTGGAACATGCGGATAACCCTGGGGTCGTCACAATCGGCGACATTGTAGGTGGTGTCGGCTATTTTCCCCACTACGCGGTAAGGCCCCTGCCATGCGGCCTGGAATTTGTTCTGCCTAACCGGTTCTAGTACCAGGACCTTCTGTCCTATCTCGAAGGTGCGTTCTCTAGCCCTCTGATCGTACCATATGCGCTGGCGCCGTTGGGCCGCCTGCATGTTCACACGCACAGCCTGAGTCAACTCCTGCAGGCGGTCCCGGAGTTCCAGCACGAAGGGCACGATAGGGGTTCCTGCTTTGGTTTCCTCCCCTTCCCAGAGCTCTTGCACTAAGTCTAGGGGCCCCCTCACCCGCCTCCCATATAAAAGTTCAAATGGGGAGAACCCCGTAGATTTTTGGGGCACCACCCGATAGGCGAACAGGAGGTGCGGCAAGAATTTCTCCCAGTCCCTGTAGGTCCGGGTGAACGTCCCAATGAGTTGTTTTAACGTTCCGTTAAAGCGCTCACACAACCCGTTGGTTTGCGGGTGGTATGGGGCACTTCTAATGGACTTTACACCACACAGTCTCCACAGTTGGCTGGTCACCTCTGCCGTAAATTGGGTGCCCTGATCCGAGATAATCTCCCGGGGAAATCCAACCCGTGAGAAAACCTGGAGCAGGGCAGCCACCACCGTCTCTGCCAGTATGTTAGGTAAGGCAACTGCCTCTGGATGCCGCATGGCGTAATCTATCACTGTCAATATATACCTTTTCCCTGATGGACTGGGTTTGGCTAACGGCCTTATCAGATCGACCGCTACTCGGCTAAATGGCTCCTCCACAATGGGAAGGGGGTATAATTTGGCCTTGCAGCGATCTCCCCTCTTGCCAATGCGCTGGCAACTGTCACAGGTCTGGCAGTACTGACGAACATCATGGGATGCCACTGGCCAAAAGAAGTTTTGTGTCAGACGATGCCTGGTGCGGCTGACTCCGAGGTGCCCCGCCAAGAGTATGTCATGAGAGATTCGCAGCAACTCCTGCCTATACTTTTTGGGAACTACTAGCTGTAGTTTTACAGTGGGGCTCGTCCCTGAGTGAGTTTGCTCTGTAACCCTGTAGAGGAGTCGCTGATGCCATATAAACTGTTCACCTTCCAGTACCCCTCTCCCCTCTTATGCCTTCCCGCGATACCCCTGCAATGAGGGATCCTCTAGTACCTCCCTCCTAAATTCTGCTGGGGTGTCCCATGAAATGTGTCTGGCTATGGGAATACGTGAAGGGCTGTAGTGTCTTACCTGGGCCTCCTCCGAGTGTGATTCCGCCTCCGCAGCTCGAGCTTGTCTCCGGGTAGTCACAGGATATGTCTCAGCCAGGGGGGCGACCGAGAAGGAAGACAACATGGGCCCCAAGTCATTTCCCAGCAGGACGTCTGCAGGCAAATCCTTCATCATGCCGACCTCGACAAGGCCATCCCCGACCCCCCAGTTCAGGTGAATCTTGGCCGTGGGCTGTCAATGTATGGCTCCCCCTGCTACACGGATCGCCACTGTCCGACCCGTCTTTTGGTCTTGGTCGAGATGCGACTTCACAGGGGTCAGAGTAGCTCCGGAATCTCTTAATCCTTGCAACCGTTTACCATTAATCCACACCGACTGTCGATGTTGTTGTCGATTATCCGCCTGGGCTGCCTGCACAGGGTCCAGTTCATGCAGCACTCCCTCTATCTCTTCCATCCCATAATTAGCCATAGACATCGATGCCGGGTCGGCTTCACCTTGGTAGCAGTGTACAGCGGCCCGGTTGAAGGTAGTCGTTTTTGGTTTTGGCCACTGGGTGCGCTGGGTCCGGTTGGGACAGTGTCTCTTCAGGTGACCCAGCTGATGGCAGGTGTGGCATCGCACCCCAGGAGGACTCTGGTAGGCCGGGGTATTGGTGGGTCCCCCGCCAAGCTTCTGTGGTTTAGGGGCCTCCAGACCCATGGGAGGGCCCCTTGAGACAGTTTTGGACCCTGACAATTGGGCCCTCCTGGCATCATAATGTTCATCGGTCAGCCATGCAGCCTCCTCAAGAGTCGTCGGTCCCGAAGCCATTCTTGCGTCTCGGGAGTTAACCCAGTAAAGAATCTTTCTAACGCGATGAGCTGTAGGACGTCCTCCTTCGTGTCTGCTTTGCTACCTTGTACGCACTGTAGCAGTGACCGCCATAGTTTACAGGCCCATTCAGCATGGGTATCCGTTTCCCGTTTTGTAGTTTTGCGGAACTTTTGACGGTATGCCTCAGGTGTTAGTGCATACCGGGCCAAGATCACTTCTTTGACTCGCTTATAGTCCATACAGTCCTTATCCGATACAGTGCGATAGGCATCCGCTGCCCAGCCTGTCAGCTTGCTGGCCAGAATCTGGACCCAATCCTCCGGCTCCACTTTATGAAGGGTACACTGCCGCTCAATGTCCTGAAGAAAGCCATCAATGTCTTCCTCTTCGTCCCCCAATATCGGAAGGCATTGTATTGGATCTTTTTGTGGCTTACCCCTGCTGGTACCGGGGAGGAAGCCAGGGCTCCCCCTGCTCGCTGTATCTCCTCTCTCCGTTCTGCCATCTCCATCTTGGCTAGCTCTATCTTGGTCCGCTCTGCCATCTCCATCCTGGCTAGCTCCATCCGCTCTGCCCTCTCCATCTCCATCTTTTTATCTAGATCAGTACGCACATCAGCCATCACCTTATCTATGATCTGTACTGCCGGGTTGGGAGCATAAAGTGCCAGTCTGCTCTTTACCTCCCTCTGGAATTCAGTCTCTTCCTCGTTCCCACTGGAGGTTGTTGCGTTGTTGAGCTCCATAATGGCTGCTATCAAATCCACTTTGGTTTTGTTGCTGGCGGTTAACCCTCGAGCTTCCACAAGGTCCTTCAACGTATTCCTCTTTAGCTTCTGGTAGATGTCTTCCATTCAGTCCTTGGCTCCTGAAGAAGATGGACCGCATCCCACCGCTGCCACCAGTGTGATGGGAGCTAGTTACCCCATCCGCAGATGTCCAATGTTCTTCTGTAGGCCCCTGACATGGAAAAGCTTATCTTACACTGGGATATATAAAATATGACTATCGCACAGTGTCTCCAAGATGAACTTAACTTTTATTCTCACAAGCAGGTTTTATAGAGAATCACACAGGCTATTTTTAGCACCCATTGTTCTCACCAGATAATACCCACAGTAGGCTCCCAGACAGCAGTTATGCAACAACCCATTAATCAGCACATTGTCTGTTTGCCACTGCTAAGTGAGCACAGGAAGGTGGGGGCCAGGAGTGCTTCGGTCACATCACAAAATGTCCAACAATATGTGATCCACAATATTCACCCCACTTTATAACATTATGTCCCATTAGCTGCATAGGCGCTACGACAACCCCCATGTGGCAAAATCTTGGAGTACGGGGTTGATCCATCACAGTACGTAATAATATGCACAAATTAAACTTTTTATGAACTTATTTCTGTATTCTTTTTTGCATTATGACATTTGATATTGCATGGTGATCACTTTTACTGTTCATCCTATGATTTGGATAGGCATAGTTCCATACATATATAAATTTTCCTTTTTGCTTAAATAATGTAAATACATTTGGATATGCACATACATATATACAGTACAGACCAAAAGTTTGGACACACCTTCTCATTTAAAGATTTTTCTGTATTTTTATGCTTATGAAAATTGTACATTCACACTGAAGGCATCAAAACTATGAATTAACACATGTGGAATTATATAGTTAACAACAAAGTGTGAAACAACTGAAAATATGTCTTATATTCTAGGTTCTTCAAAGTAGCCACCTTTTGCTTTGATGACTGCTTTTCACACTCTTGGCATTCTCTTGATGAGCTTCAAGAGGTAGTCACCGGAAATGGTTTTCACTTCACAGGTGTGCCCTGTCAGGTTTAATAAGTGGGATTTCTTGCCTTATAAATGGGTTTGGGACCATCAGTTGTGTTGTGCAGAAGTCTGGTGGATACACAGCTGATAGTCCTACTGAATAGACTGTTAGAATTTGTATTATGGCAAGAAAAAAGCAGCTAAGTAAAGAAAAACGAGTGGCCATCATTACTTTAAGAAATGAAGGTCAGTCAGTGCGAAAAATTGGGAAAACTTTCAAAGTGTCCCTAAGTGCAGTTGCAAAAACCATCAAGTGCTTCAAAGATACTGGCTCACATGACGACCGCCCCAGGAAAGAAGACCAAGAGTCACCTCTGCTTCTGAGGATAAGTTTATCCGAGTCACTAGACTCAGAAATCGCAGGTTAACAGCAGCTCAGATTAGAGACCAGGTCAATGCCACACAGAGTTCTAGCAGCAGACACATCTCTACAACAACTGTTAAGAGGAGACTTTGTGCAGCAGGTCTTCATGGTAAAATAGCTGCTAGGAAACCACTGCTAAGGACAGGCAACAAGCAAAAGAGACTTGTTTGGGCTAAAGAACACAAGGAATGGACATTAGACCAGTGGAAATCTGTGCTTTGGTCTGATGAGTCCAAATTTGAAATCTTTGGTTCCAACCACTGTGTCTTTGTGGACACAGAAAAGGTGAACGGATGGACTCTACATGCCTGGTTCCCACCGTGAAGCATGGAGGAGGAGGTATGATGGTGTGGGGGTGCTTTGCTGGTGATACTGTTGGGGATTTATTCAAAATTGAAGGCATACTGAACCAGCATGTCTACCACAGCATCTTGCAGCGGCATGCTATTCCATCCGGTTTGTGTTTAGTTGGACCATCATTTATTTTTCAACAGGACAATGACCCCAAACACACCTCCAGACTGTGTAAGGGCTATTTGACCAAGAAGGAGAGTGATGGGGTGCTACGCCAGATGACCTGGCCTCCACAGTCACCAGACCTGAACCCAATCGAGAAGGTTTGGGGTGAGCTGGACCGCAGAGTGAAGGCAAAAGGGCCAACAAGTGCTAAGCATCTCTGGGAACTCCTTCAAGATTGTTGGAACACCATTTCTGGTGACTACCTCTTGAAGCTCATCAAGAGAATGACAAGAGTGTGCAAAGCAGTCATCAAAGCAAAAGGTGGCTACTTTGAAGAACCTAGAATATAAGACATATTTTCAGTTGTTTCACACTTTGTTGTTAACTATATAATTCCACATGTGTTAATTCATAGTTTTGATGCCTTCAGTGTGAATGTACAATTTTCATAGTCATGAAAATACAGAAAAATCTTTAAATGAGAAGGTGTGTCCAAACTGTTTGTCTGTACTGTTTGTGTGTATATATATATATATATATATATATATATATATATATATATATATATATATATATATGTAACGGGGCAGGTGATGAAAGAACTGTTCCACGGTGCAAGGATCGGAGGGTCGTAACTAGGTGCCTCACCGAATCCGACCTTAGATATACGGCAGCTTAACGACTCCGAGATCCAAGGAGGGACGAGGAAGGTGAACCAGGTGCTACTCCAGTACTGACCTCGGATGATTGGCAGCTGATTCCCAGAGACAGGAGGCAGACACAGACTGATACCACTGCTGGACAGGCAAGAGGTTTCGGCCGATAGACAAGCAGGCGGGCATGACTGATAGACAGGCAGGCGGGCACGGCTGATAGACAGGCTGGTGGGCACGGCTGATAGGCAGGCGGGCATGGCTGATAGACAGGCAGGCGGGCACGGCTGATAGACAGGCTGGTGGGCACGGCTGATAGGCAGGCGGGCATGGCTAATAGGCAGGCAGGTGGGCACGGCTGATAGAAAGGCAGACAGGTGGGTACATGTACTGGGACCAGGAACTAGAGAGAGTGTTAACCACAAACAAACTAAGTTGCACAAGCACCTCCATATTGGAGGAGGTGCCTTAAATAGCCAGAGTCCTCAGGTCATTGGCCGGGGACACTTTAGGACGGTGCGCACGGTCCCTTTAAGAGGAGGGGAGCGCACGCACACCTTAAGCACAGTGCCCAGGCATCTGTGCACTGTGCGTGCGTGCCGGGCTGAGTTAGCGTGGAGAGAGGGGGGCCCTCCGGCGTCTCTGCCGGGGAAAGAGGGTAGGAGGCAGAGACGCCGAAGCTACAGTACCCCCCTTTATGCCCCCTCCTTTTTTAGGCCTGTAAGAAATTTCTCCAGGAGGAGAGGGGTATGGATGTTCTCTCTGGGTTCCCAGGATCTCTTCTCAAAACCAAACCCCTTCCAATCTACAAGAGAAAAGGTGTTTACTCTTACCCTCTTGGTAGCCAGGATACTTTCTACTTCAAAAACGTCTGCAGTGCTGACAGGAGCAGGAGTTGTTCCCGAATCTTTGGAAAATGGACTAGATGTTTAAGGAGAGACACATTAATTTACGACCTATGCCGTAATAGTATGGCACAGGTCATATTCCCCTGTTTAGCGCAGGCTCTGGCGTTGAGCCCGCACTAAATCGGGCACATGTCAGCTGACCTATACAGCTGACATATGCCCGCAACAGCCACGAGTGAAATCGCAATCCACCTGCAGCTGTTAACTAGTTAAATGCCACTGTCAATCTCTGACAGCGGCATTTAACATCACCAAGCCGGAGGCGCATCACTTTCCCCGCCTATCGGTGACCCTGTCACATGATTGTGGGTCACCGATGGGTTGGCATGACAACCAGAGATTTGCAGGAGACCTCTATGGCTCTCATGTCCAGATTGCTATGAGCGCCGCCCAGTGGTCGGGGCTCATAGCACGTGAGCAAATCTTCTACAAAGAGGCGATCTGATCATCGCCTATATGTAGCAGAGCCGATCAGGCAAGTGCTGCTTTTAGTCTCCCATGGAGACCATTGAAGCAATCAAAAAGTTTAAAAAAAATGTTTAAACATATTAAAAAAATAAAAAAATAAAAGTTTAAAACACCCCCCTTTCGCCCCAATTCAAAGTAAAACAATAAAAAACAAATCACACATACACATATTTGGTATCGCTGTGTTCAGAATCGCCCAATCTATCAAAATAAAAAAATAATTAATCCGATCAGTAAACGGCGTAATGAGAAAAAAATTCTAAACTCCAGAACTACGTTTTTTGGTCGTCGCAACATTGCAATGATGTTGTTTAAGCTTTTACTTGTTTAGGGGATTCTTTTTTACTTGTGCATCCATAGGTTTTTGGCCCAGTCTGGTTTCGCAGTTTTTCTTATGTGTTTGTTATTTTTTAGTGTGTGCTTTAGGGAGAAGCCTGGAATACTCGGGATTGTCTCTGTGGAGCAGTGGCTCCATTTCATCTTACAGACAGAGTGCCAACCTCTGCAGTCAGGTAGAGATGTTTTTATAAGGGCTTTCACAATTATATCTTTGTATGCCATTATCCCTGTAGCAGCATACTATTTGTTCCAGTAGCGTAGCTACCGGGGGGGCAGAGGGGGCTGTCGCCCCGGGCCCCACACTCTGAGGGGGCCCACCCAGAGCTACACTATTGTAATTGTAGCTGTGTCACTGTTAAATAATTAATAATCGATAATCATTTTTCTTAAATCTGAGTTCTATGCCTCAGCCATCGTGTCTACTTGACATGCGCTATTTGTGTGTATATTTTTAGTTCACTACCATGTATAGAACAGGTGTGCCATACGACTGGCTATAAAAGCCCATGGTACAGAAAGGGAGGGCTCTCTTTCTCTTCCCACCCCACAAGACACAAGAATCTTCATGCTGAGAAGTATCTGACATGTAGGCCTGGACACGTGCTGGATAAAGACATGATTTACCAGCCAGGATCCAAGGAAAGATGGGTGAATCTCAACCATTAAGCTAATTATGGACAAATGGACAATTACTTTATAACTAATTATTGTATGTACCTGCTGAAATTTGATTCTTTTTAATGGACAATCCAAGAATATATCGATACATTTTTTTTATAAGAATATCGTGATATTGATACTTTGAGAAGTCCTGAGTAGAAAAAATAATACAGAAAAGAATATTATTTTACAATGGTGAGCCAGCCAGTCCTGTTTTTTCGTTTTTTAAATTAAGTAAGTGAATTTCTTCCGTGAACAAGGGGGGAAGTCCTGACGAGCTGAACAGCTGATGTTCACGTGTCAGTAAATTCACTAGTTTGTCACGAGAAGCAGAAAGAATCTACAGAATCTTAAGGTAAGCAAAATCTGGTTATAATTTCTTCTTTTGCTAAACAAAGTAATATTAATTTCAAAGTTAATGTAGGAAATGACGTAGACGTTTTGTGGCTCAGTTTATACAAAGAATGTGAATTGCAGAATTTACAGTTAACTTCTAAATTGGTAAATAGAGAGAAACACAAATTGCGGAATATTCTACATCTTGTACAGGTATTTCATGATTTTGTACTTTCAAGGTCTAAGCAGGAAAATTGTGTAGAAGAAGTGTCAGATAGTGACAATGATTCTGACTGTAATGTGGAAAATGAACAAGATTTGAGACACGTGTCTGTAACTGAAGGTGACCTTGGGTCTGACCAAGAGACGGACATACAGAAACCTGACATGGGAGGAGACATGACTGACATACGAGAAACCGACATACTAGGTGATGTGGGAGGAGACGTGAGTGACGTAGGAGGAGCTGATGTACAAGGGCCACTAAAAATATCAGAGAATTCAGGAATTACCCAGGCTCAACTACAAATTAAAATGAGGAAAAATTTGCTGAAATTATACAAAATCATGCCAAAATATGATGTCAAAATCCATGCCTGTAGAAATTCAGAGACATATGAGAGCTTTTCTGATAAGTTTGATTTATCCAATGAGGAGAGGAATCAATTATTTAAAATATGGATTCCTGTGACATTGTCCAGATGTTACTCTCCTAATGGATGGGAAAATGATTTGGACAGGTTAAAATATTTGATTTATTGTGTCACAAAGGATTTTCTCAACATAGAAGATCTGCAGAAACTAAGGATTGGTAGGAAGGAATGTACATATACATTCATGTCCATATTTGAACAGTTGTACAAAGCTCTCATCAAAAATGGAAAAGTACAACATATGATAACAACTTTTGTACAAAAATTCAAATTCCTAGATCCAGTATCTAGAGTTATAGCCTCACAAAAAGAATCCCTATTCAAATGGGCGCAGTTGCTGGATTCTCTTAGAAAACATGAGAATCGTGAAAAGAAAATAAATCAAGTTAAATTTATAAAACCAGGAAAGGTAAAATCTTACCAAAAACCAATATCAACCTCTCCTAGACTGAGTCATCCCCATAGTGAACTCTATCAAATACGCAGGAGATTTCATATCTGTTATAAGCCATATCAGCCAGTGCAAAGGTCCATCTCTCCACAGAAAGAGTTAATTCTCAGTCAGAACTGTGATTCTCTAAAAAGGAAAATGGCTGAAACTGATGGACAGAGTCAGGTGAGACGACCAGCTCCCAGTGACATCATGGAATGTAGACTGAAGAACAGGCAGTTTTCTGAGGTTTTGAAGGATAGAAAAATGTCTTTCCTAAATAGGGCGTTCCTGGAGATATTTGAGAGAGACAGAAGATTTGGTTTAGGGAGTGGCTAAGGAAAAACTGTAATTATAATGTATCAAAATGTAGCACAGAAATGTTATACAATGTCTCAATATTTATTTATAATCTTATACAGTAAAATTGTAGTTACATAGTTTCTAATAGTTCATATATATATATATATATATATATATATATATATATACAGTACAGACCAAAAGTTTGGACACACCTTCTCATTTAAAGATTTTTCTGTATTTTCATGACTATGAAAATTGTACATTCACACTGAAGGCATCAAAACTATGAATTAACACATGTGGAATTATATACTTAACAAAAAAGTGTGAAACAACTGAAAATATGTCTTATATTCTAGGTTCTTCAAAGTAGCCACCTTTTGCTTTGATGACTGCTTTGCACACTCTTGGCATTCTCTTGATGAGCTTCAAGAGGTAGTCACCGGAAATGGTCTTCCAACAATCTTGAAGGAGTTCCCAGAGATGCTTAGCACTTGTTGGCCCTTTTGCCTTCACTCTGCGGTCCAGCTCACCTCAAACCATCTCGATTCGGTTCAGGACTGGTGACTGTGGAGGCCAGGTCATCTGGCGTAGCACACCATCACTCTCCTTCTTGGTCAAATAGCCCTTACACAGCCTGGAGGTGTGTTTGGGGTCATTGTCCTGTTGAAAAATAAATGATGGTCCAACTAAACGCAAAATGGATGGAATAGCATGCCGCTGCAAGATGCTGTGGTAGCCATGCTGGTTCAGTATGCCAGTAATTTTGAATAAATGCCCAACAGTGTCACCAGCAAAGCACCCCCACACCATCACACCTCCTCCTCCATGCTTCAAGGTGGGAACCAGGCATGTAGAGTCCATCCCTTCACCTTTTCTGCGTCGCACAAAGACACGGTGGTTGGAACCAAAGATCTCAAATTTGGACTCATCAGACCAAAGCACAGATTTCCACTGGTCTAATGTCCATTCCTTGTGTTCTTTAGCCCAAACAAGTCTCTTCTACTTGTTGCCTGTCCTTAGCAGTGGTTTCCTAGCAGCTATTTTACCATGAAGGCCGGCTGCACAAAGTCTCCTCTTAACAGTTGTTGAAGAGATGTGTCTGCTGCTAGAACTCTGTGTGGCATTGACCTGGTCTCTAATCTGAGCTGCTGTTAACCTGCGATTTCTGAGGCTGCTGACTCGGATAAACTTATCCTCAGAAGCAGAGGTGACTCTTGGTCTTCCTTTCCTGGGGCGGTCCTCATGTGAGCCAGTTTCTTTGTAGCGCTTGATGGTTTTTGCAACTGCATTTGGGGACACTTTCAAAGTTTTCCCAATTTTTCGCACTGACTGACCTTCATTTCTTAAAGTAATGATGGCCACTCGTTTTTCTTTACTTAGCTTCTTTTTTCTTTCCATAATACAAATTCTAACAGTCTATTCAGTAGGACTATCAGCTGTGTATCCACCAGACTTCTGCACAACACAACTGATGGTCCCAACCCCATTTATAAAGCAAGAAATCCCACTTATTAAACCTGACAGGGCATACCTGTGAAGTGAAAACCATTTCCGGTGACTACCTCTTGAAGCTCATCAAGAGAATGCCAAGAGTGTGCAAAGCAGTCATCAGAGCAAATGGTGGCTACTTTGAAGAACCTAGAATATAAGACATATTTTCAGTTGTTTCACACTTTCTTGTTAAGTATATAATTCCACATGTGTTAATTCATAGTTTTGATGCCTTCAGTGTAAATGTACAATTTTCATAGTGATGAAAATACAGAAAAATCTTTAAATGAGAAGGTGTGTCCAAACTTTTGGTCTGTACTGTATATATATATATATATACTTGTTTAAGTAGAGATTGTGTATAATTGTATTTATATATATATATTTATAATATATATATATATTAATTAATAAATTAGAACTTTATATATAAATTTAAGTAACAATATTTTGAATTACATTAGAACCAACCAATATATGTATAAGATATTTAAATAATTCTGTTTCTGTATGAATTTGATATTTAATTTTATTTTCTTATATTTCCTTAGAGTTTTCATTCCAAAGCAGGATTTGATCAAAGAACTCTAAAATGGATTTATTTCTTTATTCACACAGGAAGTGGAAAAATTGCATGATTTTATGTGTATAACATTTTAAAATAATAACAATATATCTAGTTGGACTATAATATAGATGTAATACTTATTAATTCTTTTGTGTTGCTAATATTTTCTGTGCATGAAGTGTTCGTGCTAATTAAAGTAGCTTTACAGCATGACGTGTGACAGCTGCGGCCTTTGAACTTTGAGCTAATAGTATAGGATCCCATTCATTCTATTTTCTGCTGATGTAACTTAAGACCGGGCAGCCAGTGAAAAAAGAATCTAAGTCAAGAGTTTTTTCAAGTGTCTGAAATTCCAGTGACTTACTCTCATATTATATAATATGTACTTGGGGAATATTCAAAGAAATATTAAGATATTAAATGCGCATTAATAAATTGGGATACAACAATTTTGGGTTAAATATATATATATCTAAAACTTCATATGTGGAATGTTTGAGTTGAACAGATGTGTGAATGTGACAGATGAGTAAATCAGCAGCTGCTAAGTGTGATTGATGTGACAGAGGCCTCGTATGTTTGTATGTTTGAGAAAAAAAAATGTTTATGTGAAGGTACAAAAATATATTTAATTCTGAGAAAATTATGATACATAATTAAGTATTATCAACGTATATATATATTTCTATATTTCTTTAATAATTATTATTTCTTGATTTAACTAATAGTGGATAAGAGCAACCACACATCAAAATGGTTTACAAAGCAAATTTATATTTAGAATAATTTTCCACATGATAATATTCTTGAATAACTATGATATTATTTTTAATGGTTACCTAAATAGGTACACACCTCTCTTTAGACAAATCTATGCTACTCATCGATATGAAATTTATGCAAAATATTTATAAAAGAATAACTATTTTTAATTTGGTTCTGATATATACATAAATTATTTTATAAAATAATATTTTTGGTATTAAGGGGGAAAATGTGTTTTTGATCCTGATTACATAATCACTTGTGATCAATACTTATTTTTCACACATTTTAATAAAGGTAAAATAATAATAAGGTACTATGGTATAATTAAGAAGGGTATTACATGCAAAGTTGCATAGTTTAATAATTTTTTGGTGATACAAGGTTATGACAAATATGAAATCATCCAGATAATGGAGATATAAGGGTATTTTTTATGGAGAATATAATTACTCTGCATTTGTCATTAAAATTTAAAGGCCTTATTTTTGTTTTTATTCTTATTTTTACTCTTAATTTTATTTTTCATTTTTAACATTTTATTCTTACTTATTTTCTTATTTTCTTATTTTTCCATTTTTCATTTTTAATTCTCAATTTTTGATTTTAATTCAGTTCAATATTTTAATTGAGAAAACACATTAATATTTAATGGGGTAATGTCAAGTACAAGAATATTGCTTCATTAAATATAATGATGATATGAATTAATATAAGAAAATGTTTCAATTTTTTTTGAGTAAACACAACAATTCATTCATTCATTCCTTCATACATTCATATATTTATTCATTTTAGTTCAGGAGTATACATTCTTTGGTATTATTGGTTTAATAAAGATATAAACACTTGTTGTTTCAAAACACACTGACACCTATGGGTTGGAAAAGGTAATTACACCTATGACACAAAAATATTTTATCACATGGAGAACTTGATTGAATTACTATCTATTATTGTTTATTATTCCAAACATAATTTATTTTAATGTTTTGATAATAATTAGATGGATATTATTGATTGCTATGGTGCGCTGTGATATTATAGGTTAGGAAAAATTGCCAGATTTGGTATCAGATTAGGGAATGAAGACTTCAATCAAGACATCGCAATTATGAATTCTATCTTAATAAAGACTTTTCATATTTATAAATCAAAGAGACTCTCAAAAGTTACAAGAAGAAGCAACCAATATCCGGAAGTCTCAGAAGGTAACAGGTGTGAATGCTGAGTGTTATAATAGACTGTGTCAGATACAATTCACACCACTGATCACCAGGACGGCAGAGGACGATGATCCTATATGAACTGGGTTGTGTTCAAGCTTCATCATGTTCCAGTGGTTTCCTATCACCTGCAACGCTTCAATGAAAGCTGGTGAGCAGGTAATACCTGGCATATGTGTCCTGTACATAAAGGACTGAGTACTGGTTATGGTGCTATATAAAGCAGGGAAGTGTCAAGTTAACCCTTGCTTTACTGACCAAAGATGTCACATCTGTTCCAAAAGTGACACGAGACCAGTGCGGACGACACGGAAGATTCCAGAATATCCAACGTAAGTCCAGGTGACATCGCACAGATATTAAAGCTACATTTCATCCATGGACTTTGTTTTCTTATCAATTGATACACGTGATCTTTCTAATAAAGAGTACAGTTTATGGACTGCACAATAATGAACACAATTATGGACTGTACAATATCTACACGCTGTCATTTATTTCAAAGGAGTTTTCATCTAAAGACTGTGTTATAAAAGAACCAAGAAGAAGACGAGACGACGACCCGATGACATCAGATGATGACGATTGGACCCGCGATTGCTTCAATTTAGATATAGGGAAGTATAATTATACATGTTAAATGAATATTAGTCACGGCTTACCATAACATGAATTCACATCATTATATAACAATAATCAGATATTGATACTATTATTACTATTATTATTATTATGGAAATTTGATATTGCCAAGGAAGAAGGAAAGAAAAAAATGATTGATGAATGTATCTTCTTTTGAGAATTTTCAGTTAAAGTCCTTTTATTCTCAAAAAGGGGGGAATGTTAAATAATTAATTATGGATATTCATTTTATTCTTAAATCTGAGTTCTATGTATCAGCCATTGTGTCTAGTTGACATGCGCTATTTGTGTGTGTATTTTTAGTTCACTACCATATGTAGAACAGGTGTGCCATACGACTGGCTATAAAAGACCATGGTACAGAAAGGGGGGCTCTCTTGCTCTGCCCACCCCACAAGACACAGAAGAAGAATCTTCATGCTGAGAAGCAGATGACATGTAGGCCTGGACACGTGCTGGACAAAGACGTGATTTACCAGCCAGGATCCAAGGAAAGATGGGTGAATCTCAACAATTAAGCTAATTATGGACAAATGGACAATTACTTTATAACTAATTATTGTATGTACCTGCTGCAATCTGATTCTTTTTAATGTACAATTCAAGAATAGATACATTTTTTATAAGAAAATCTTGATATTGATACTTTGCGAAGTCCTCAGTAGAGAAAAATAATACAGAAAGTATTATTTTACACATCTCGCCCAAGACCAAAAGACGGGTCGGACAGTGGCGGTCCGTGTAGCAGGGAGAGCCATACATCGACTGCCAAAGCCAAGATTCACCTGAACTGGGGGGTCGGGGATGGCCTTGTCGAGGTCGGCATGATGAAGGATTTGCCTGCAGACGTCCTGCTGGGAAATGACTTGGGGCCCATGTTGTCTTCCTTCTCGGTCGCCCCCCTGGCTGAGACATATCCTGTGGCTACCCGGAGACAAGCTCGAGCTGCGGAGGCGGAATCACACTCGGAGGAGGCCCAGGTAAGACACAACAGCCCTTCACGTATTCCCATAGCCAGACACATTTCATGGGACACCCCAGCAGAATTTAGGAGGGAGGTACTAGAGGATCCCTCATTGCAGAGGTATCGCAGGAAGGCATAAGAGGGGAGAGGGGTACTGGAAGGTGAACAGTTTATATGGCATCAGGGACTCCTCTACAGGGTTACAGAGCAAACTCACTCAGGGACGAGCCCCACTGTAAAACTACAGCTGGTAGTTCCCAAAAAGTATAGGCAGGAGTTGCTGCGAATCTCTCATGACATACTCTTGGCGGGGCACCTCGGAGTCAGCCGCACCAGGCATCGTCTGACACAAAACTTCTTTTGGCCAGGGGCATCCCATGATGTTCGTCAGTACTGCCAGACCTGTGACAGTTGCCAGCGCATTGGCAAGAGGGGAGATTGCTGCAAGGCCAAATTACACCCCCTTCCCATTGTGGAGGAGCCATTTAGCCGAGTAGCGGTCGATCTGATAAGGCCGTTAGCCAAACCCAGTCCGTCAGGGAAAAGGTATATATTGACAGTGATAGATTACGCCACGCGGCATCCAGAGGCGGTTGCCTTACCTAACATACTGGCAGAGACGGTGGTGGCTGCCCTGCTCCAGGTTTTCTCACGGGTTGGATTTCCCCGGGAGATTATCTCGGATCAGGGAACCCAATTTACGGCAGAGGTAACCAGCCAACTGTGGAGACTGTGTGGTGTAAAGTCCATTAGAAGCGCCCCATACCACCCGCAAACCAACGGGTTGTGCGAGCGCTTTAACGGAACGTTAAAACAACTCATTGGGACGTTCACCCGGACCTACAGGGACTGGGAGAAATTCTTGCCGCACCTCCTGTTCGCCTATCGGGTGGTGCCCCAAAAATCTACGGGGTTCTCCCCATTTGAACTGTTATATGGGAGGCGGGTGAGGGGGCCCCTAGACTTAGTGCAAGAGCTCTGGGAAGGGGAGGAAACCATAGCAGGAACCCATATCGTGCCCTTCGTGCTGGAACTCCGGGACCGCCTGCAGGAGTTGACTCAGGCTGTGCGTGTGAACATGCAGGTGGCCCAACGGCGCCAGCGCGTATGGTACGATCAGAGGGCTAGAGAACGCACCTTCGAGATAGGACAGAAGGTCCTGGTACTAGAACCGGTTAGGCAGAACAAATTCCAGGCCGCATGGCAGGGGCCTTACCGGGTAGTGGGGAAAATAGCTGACACCACCTACAATGTCGCCGATTGTGACGACCCCAGGGTTATCCGCATTTTCCACGTGAATACGCTGAAGCCCTACCAGGAGTGCCCTGAAGAGGTAGCTGCCATCTGCGCACCCGAAGCAGAGGATTTAGCTGGACTCCCCTTGCCTGATGTCTTAGGTGAGAAGACTCAGTCGAAAACCTGGGACCAGGTACACTTAGGAGAAAACCTAGGTGCCCGGGAGAGAGAGCAGGCTGAGACATTGCTGAGGCAGCGGCAGAGGATGTTCTCAGAGAGACCGGGGTTCACCCGACTTGCACAACACAAGGTTGAGACACAAGATCAGACCCCCCTGAGACAACCCCCCTTCCGCGTCCCGGAGTCTGTACGAGAAGGGATGTGACAAGAGATACAGGAGATGTTGCGTTTAGGGGTCATTGAGGAGTCAGATAGTCCCTGGGAGTCCCCTGTAGTGTTAGTGCCTAAGAAAGATGGGACTACCCGGTTTTGTGTAGACTATCGCAAGCTAAATGAGAAAACTTTGACGGATGCGTATCCCATGCCGCGTGTGGACGCGTTGTTAGACAGGCTGGCTGGGGCAAAGTATTTGACCACCATCGATCTATGCAAAGGCAATTGGCAGATCCCCCTAAGTCCTGATGCTATTCCCAAGTCTGCATTTGTCACCCCGTTTGGCTTATTCCAGTTTCGGGTTATGCCATTTGGGATGAAGAATGCCCCCGCGACCTTCCAGAGGCTGGCTGACTGGCTTCTGGATGGTCTCCAGGACTATGCTTGTGCCTACCTGGATGACATCGTCGTCTACAGCGCGACATGGGATGAGCATCTAAATCACCTAGAGACAGTATTGGATAGGATCCACAAAGCCGGAATCACCCTGAACCCCAACAAGTGTCACGTAGGCAAAGCAGAGGTTCAGTATTTAGGACATTGGGTGGGGGGGTCGAAAACAACGCCCGGAACCCGCCAAGATTGAGGCGGTAGCCAAGTGGCCCACCCCACGTACTAAAACCCAAGTCATGGCCTTTCTAGGGACAGCGGGGTATTATAGGAAATTTGTCCCTAATTACAGTAGCATTGCCAAGCCCCTCACTGATCTGACACATAAGAACCTCCCCCGCCAGGTAACCTGGACCCCCGAGTGTGAGGAAGCCTTCCGCCAGCTAAAGGACGCTCTCACAAATACCCCGATATTGGCCGCACCCAATACAACTAAACGTTTCCTTGTTCACACAGACGCATCTATGTTTGGGTTGGGGGCAGTACTGAGCCAAGTCGGGCCGGACGGCCAAGAACACCCAATAGCTTATCTGAGTCGGAAATTACTGCCTCGAGAAGTCAGCTATGCGGCCGTCGAAAAGGAATGCCTGGCAGTAGTATGGGCTGCCAAGAAGCTCCAACCATATTTGTATGGAAGACAGTTTTCCCTCATAACGGACCATAACCCCCTGGTATGGCTTAATCGGGTCTCCGGGGACAATGCCAGACTACTACGGTGGAGTTTGGCGCTACAACCGTTAGACTTCACCATCCACTATAGACCTGGCAAGCAAAATGGTAACGCCGATGAACTAAGCCGACAAACTGACCTGCTACTAACCTCATAAATCGTGGACCTCCTCCAGCTGATCCGTCAGGGAGCAGACTGGGTAGACCGATCCTGTCCGGAAGGGGGAGCATTGTGACAGATCAACCCCGTACTCCCAAGATTTTGCCACATGGGGGTTGTCGTAGCGCCTATGCAGCTAATGGGACATAACGTTATAAAGTGGGGTGAATATTGTGGATCACATATTATTGGACATTTTGTGATGTGACCGAAGCACTCCTGGCCCCCACCTTCCTGTGCTCACTTAGCAGTGGCAAACAGACAATGTGCTGATTAATGGGTTGTTGCATAACTGCTGTCTGGGAGCCTACTGTGGGTATTATCTGGTGAGAACAATGGGTGTTAAAAATAGCCTGTGTGATTCTCTATAAAACCTGCTTGTGAGAATAAAAGTTAAGTTCATCTTGGAGACACTGTGCGATAATCATATTTTATTTATCCCAGTGTAAGAAAAGCCTTTCCATGTCAGGGGCCTACAGAAGAAGATTGGACATCTGCGGATGGGGTAACTAGTTCCCGTCACACGTACTATCCAGAGGCACATCATCACCCCTTCCACATGCTTCAACGCACGTTTCACTACCGATTCATTAGGAAGTGAGGTGGAGGAGGAAGAGGTGATGTTTTATAGGGTGATTACAGCTGTGGTTACTTACAAATCAAGGACGCCATATTATCGGACGCCTCTACTGTCCCACGCGTCCGGATAGCCGTCCCGTCTGCGACCGAATGTGCATCACCGAAACACGACCAAAGGTCGCAGTTCAATTAAAACATCCCAGTATCGGGTACGAGAGCACACCGGAGTGTGGCGCACAGCGACCCTGCAGCCATATTAGAAAAGGGAAAAAGTACGGGTCAGCATCAAAGTCTAAATATAATTATACGTGCCAAAATAGAATTGTATGAAATATAGAAAAAGTTCTATATATAATAAAGTTAATGCGTGCATACACAATATTGTTGCTTATATAATGTGTATATGTAAAAGTGAATAAACACACTATAAACTCTCTATATGTACTGTACAATAAAGCCAACAATACATGTATATATGTTTATTCAATCAAATGCACTATGATATATATTGATTATATTATTCGATTGATAATAAGGACAAGACACTGAAGATGAGAATATACCAAAAATCCTAGTGTATACTTAAAGAAAACTTGAAAATCCCCACTGTTCATTTAACCCTCTGGGGGTCATACTTCTTAGAGTGGTGATCCATTTACTTTTTTATTTATTATTTATTTGTTCAATCTGGGCCAGCTTTTTGGCTACATTTTCCTTCCTATTCCCAGGATACAGGCGGGCAATCCCTTTGACACGTAAGAGATGACATTGATGAGGGTAGCAATTCCGAAACTGTCTCGCCAAAGGTTTAGGTTGAGAAATAGCACCCACCTCATCTTGACAGATTTTCTCCGCTGCCCTAATATTTTTGATGTGTTCCAAAGCTCCCGAGTTGTCATACCAATATAGATGAGTCCACAGAAACATGTGGCTTGATAGATGACCATAGATGTTCTACAATTAATGAAATACAGAATCTTGTAAGCCTGCTAACCCATCGAATCCTGAAAGGTATTCGTTTTTTCAATATATCTGCACTCTTTGCAGTTGCCACACTTCCATGTGCCCCATTTGGGGCCCTTTGAGACAAATATACATTGCTCAAAAAAATAAAGGGAACACTTAAACAACAGAATATAACTCCAAGTACATCAAACTTCTGTGAAATCAAACTGTCCACTTAGGAAGCAACACTGATTGACAATCAATTTCACATGCTGTTGTGCAAATGGAATAGACAATAGATGGAAATTATTGGCAATTATCAAGACACCCTCAATAAAGGAGTGGTTTTGCAGGTGGGGACCACAGACCACATCTCAGTACCAATTCTTTCTGGGCTGATGTTTTGGTCACTTTTGAATGTTGGTTGTGCTTTCACACTTGTGGTAGCTTGAGACGGACTCTACAACCCACAGAAATTGCTCAGGTAGTGCAGCTCATCCAGGATGGCACATCAATGCGAGCTGTGGCAAGAAGGTTTGCTGTGTCTGTCAGTGTAGTGTCCAGAGGCTGGAGGCGCTACCAGGAGACAGGTCAGTACACCAGGAGACGTGGAGGGAGCCGTAGGAGGGCAACAACCCAGCAGCAGGACTGCTACCTCCGCCTTTGTGCAAGGAGGAACAGAAGGAGCACTGCCAGAGCCCTGCAAAATGACCTCCAGCAGGCCACAAATGCGCACGTGTCTGCACAAACGGTTAGAAACCGACTCCATGAAGGTGGTATGAGGGCCCGACTTCCACAGAAGGGGGTTGTGCTCACAGCCCAACACCGTGCAGGATGCTTGGCATTTGCCACAGAACACCACGATTGGCAAAGTCGCCACTGGCACCCTGTGCTCTTCACAGATGAAAGCAGGTTCACACTGAGCACATTTGACAGACGTGACAGAGTCTGGAGACGCCGTGGAGAGCGATCTGCTGCCTGCAACATCGTTCAGCATGACCGGTTTGGCAGTAGATCAGTAATGATGTGGGGTGGCATTTCTTTGGAGGGCCGCACAGCCCTCCATGTGCTTGCCAGAGGTAGCCTGACTGCCATTAGGTACCGAGATGAGATCCTCAGACCTCTTGTGAGACCATATGCTGGTGCGGATGGCCCTGGGTTCCTCCTAATGCAGGACAATGCCAGACCTCATGTGGCTGGAGTGTGTCAGCAGCTCCTGCAAGATGAACGCATTGAAGATATGGACTGGCCTGCCCGTTCCCCAGACCTGAATCCGATTGAGTACATCTGGGACATCATGTCTCGCTCCATCCACCAACGTCACGTTGCACCACAGACTGTCCAGGAGTTGGTGGATGCTTTAGTCCAGTTCTGGGAGGAGATCCCACAGGAGACCATCTGCAACCTCATCAGGAGCATGCCCAGGCGTTGTAAGGAGGTCATACAGGCACGTGGAGGCCACACACAATACTGAGCCTCATTTTGACTTGTTTTAAGGACATTACATCAAAGTTGGATCAGCCTGTAGTGTGTTTTTCCACTTTAATTTTGGGGGTGACTCCAAATCCAGGCCTCCATTGGTTAATAAATTTGATTTCCATTGATGATGTTTGTGTGATTTTGTCGTCAGCACACTCAACTTTGTACAGAACAAAGTATTCAATGAGAATATTTCATTCATTCAGATCTAGGATGTGTTATTTGAGTGTTCCCTTTATTTTTTTGAGCAGTGTATATGAAGATGTATCAGGTACATGATGACTATGAACTAGTATATCACGTAGTGTCTTATTACGTTTAGCCATAATCAATGGACGATTTGATAGAAAAGGAAGTATTGTCTGATCCTGTTGGAGAATTAGCCCAAATTTGGAGATGATATTAGTAATTTCCTTCCACCTCGAATGATAATTCGTGATGAATCGAACATGCCCATCAGATTCCTTTTTCTTTTTAGTAATGAGAAGAGATTGTCTATTGGCGTGTTTGGCCCGATAGTAGGCCTGTTGAATAATTTCCATTTTGTACCACGTTGTAAGTATCTACTGGTCATATCACATGCCTATTCTTCAAAAGCTTTGTCTTGGTCACAAATACGATGTGCCCTAATAACTTGTCCGGACGGCATTGCCTGTATTACATGTACCAGACGACTGATTTGGCATGCAAGAAAGCATTGGCACTAGTAATCTTGTGATAAATATTTGTATGCAACTGTCCATGGTCATCAACATGAATATCCAAATACGGAAAATCAATTTTCTTTTGATCAATATGATGGGTTAGCTTAATATTCAATGCAATGCATTGTCATTGAGATATTTTAAGAATTTTTCAAGTTCCTCATGGGAGCCCTGCAAAATAAACAACACATCGTCTATGAATCTCATCCAAGATATCACTGATCCCAATGACGTATGTTCAATGTTCTGGAATCGGATGTATTCACACACCCAAAATCCCAAGGAAAGATCGGCGTAAGATGGGGCCCAAGCCGCGGCCATTGACACCTCTTTCTTCTGTAGGTAGTATTGATCTTTGAACACAAAATTATTATATTACAAAATGTATTCTGTTATGAATCCGGGTGGTGGAACCTCTGTTCTGTGATGCAAGGAGGGATCAGAGGGGTGTAACTAAGTGCCTACCCGGACCGACCCTGGCCACACAGCGGCTTAGTCGACTCTGTGAACCAAGGAGGGACCGGGAAGGTGAACCAGGTGCCACTCTGGGACCGACCTTGTGAGAGCAGGCGATTCCCATGGGACTGATGGCTGAAGCTGAAAGGCACAGCGGATGAGCACGGCCGGTTGACAGGCGGGCACGGCTGACAGACAGGCTGGCGGGCACTGGGACCTTCAAGGTAGAGGTGAAGATGCTGGAGCTGTCCTAGGCAGAAGTGCTGAAACTGTTGTATCCAGAAGCACCAGAGCTGTCCACTAGCGTGGTGCTGAATCTGGATGGCACTGCCCTCCAACGTTGTGGTATTGAACCAAATGTTACTATAACGTCCTGGTTACAAGCCGTCCACTGCTGTGGTGCTGAATCTAGACAGTTCTTCCCATATAAAAGCTGTCCACTGCTGTGGTGCTGAATCTAGACAGTACTGCCCAGATAAGAGCTGCCCACCATTGTGGTGCTGAATCTAGGACTGTAGTGCCCAGAGGAGAGCTGCCAACCACTGTGGTGCTGAACCAGTACTATAGAAGGGAGAGAACACAGGAGCTCACCCCCGCTGCTGAGCAGAGATGCTAGATGTGCTGTAGTTGTCTTCTATTGTCCCTCAGCAGATAGCATCATGCTATGAATGGGATGTGCTCTGCTATATTCCTGCGGCTTGTAGATCAGGAATCAGGGCTTCAGTGTGCGTCACCTGAATGACAGCAGTCTGGCACCACCAATGCTGCTATGCGGCACATTGCGCCCTTTACTACTGCCTGCGATGTAAAACCCCTTCTGATTGGAGCCCATGGATCTGTGATTGGTTATTGAAGACACACCCTCGTACATGGTGGACTTGTCTGTTCCCTTTAAACATATGAGCGGTTCTCACATGTTGTGGCTGATGTCTGATAACATAAGTGCTATCCCCTCATTCTGTATCACTGCAGCTGTCATCTGATGGGCGGCTGATGTATTCCATCACTATAGTACGGGTGAGATCACAGCCATCTGTAGGAACAAAACACCATCTCATCCGTGTCATGTACAGAAGCATGTCACTATGCAAGTCGCCCCCGTACTCCTAAACATCAGCTAAAGCAGGAAGGAGTGTGTCACTGAATGCAAGATGTGACGAGATAAAACCAACCTTGTAAGGCTACATGCGTAGTGGTCATAGCCACCTCCAGTTACTGTCACATAAAATTCCTGGTGCCACTGATAAAGGAGGGGAGATCTCCGTAATACGGTGTCTGTGCACGTTTACTCCACCAGTGTCTGGAAGGAACGTTGAGCTCAGCTATGCTGCTCATGAGAGCGCAGGGTCCTAATGTCCACCATTACCACTCCATTTTTAGTCTAATTTTACATATCATTTCATCAATGTGTTTCATCTGACATTAACCTTATTGATTATATTTTCAACTAAACACTTTATTAATAATATCTAAAGATTTAAAAAAAGATAAGTATATGATAAACTATATGTCAGTTGCGAATAAATGTACTAATGAATTTACTCTGCATCTCAAGTGTCATATCTACAGTGCCAAAGGTTTCCTTTCTGGATCTTATTGATTTTCCTTCTATGCACTACATCTTCTAATTAGGAGTGCGAAACTTCTAACGCTTTACACTATGATAAACTGATATATATAAGTACTCGTATATACACTATTTGGACAAAACTTATAACAGCGAAGTACTGTTCATATAGTTAAGTGGCTTAGCAACGGTACAGGAGATAAGATGAGAATAATAGGTTTAGTCTTTAGGATAGGGTTAATGGATAGAGACTGCAAGATGTCGGTGAGTGACACGAAAGAGTGAGACGGACCCGTCCCATCGTGTGCGTAAGAAGGGCACGGTGGAAGAAAAAGAAACCATGCCCATTGCAGCAAGCCAAGGGAGAACGGGTGGAGACTCCCAGGAAACGGGCAGGTGAGCCAGAAGTGGCCTCCCCCAAGAATGGGCAGAGCAACGTAAGAGCACACCCACGGCAGAGTGGGCTGGGACCATTGTTGGTGAGGTAAAGTGGCAAGAGAAGATGGAGTGCTACGGTTTACCTATTGAAAGTGATGGTTGGTGCTACGGCATTGTGCTCCGCGGTGTGCCCGGAAAGGTCAAGTGGAAATGGAAGATGACGCAGCTGGAGCAAGAGATGCAGCCGGGTGAACTGTCATCAGTAGAGGCACCAACCAAGGTCCAGGGAAGGCCCAGGATCCAATGCCTGACCTCAAGACAAAGGTTCACCCGCAGTCCCCAAAACCAGAACTCGATTCCAAGGCGGAGGCAGCAGTGTCAGCGTGGCCAAGATCCTGCGACCAGGCAGGGTGACTGAAAGCTATGCTGGCAGCCCTGGTGGTAAGTACACCTCAGCGTCCTGGAGAGTTATCAGCCTGGGAAACAGCCCTCATCCCCTGGCCACAGCAGTACATGGAAAAGACACCAGCCCTGGACCCCGTTAAGGCCAGATGGGTGGTGAAGGTCATTGAGGGTAAGAAGGAGTGGGAGAAATGGGTGAGGGCCCAACTCGAGCACGCAGGAGGTGGTGAAGTTGACCCGCCCAGGGGGGATATAGGGGGAAACTTGGTACCCGGGCCTTTACCTTCTTTGTAGGATGTCACGGCAGTCGGCTCCCGGGCCCATCCTCTGGAGTCGCTCTTTAAAAGGGGGTTTGTTAACAGTTTGTCTCGTGACACCACCTGTGGTTCCCGGTAATGAACACCGGCGCTGCTGCAGACCTCCGGGGGTGATGGGATGGCAGCTGGGATGTTTCTGCTCCCCACAGGCGGAGCGGGCCCCCGGGGCAGGGTAGTTGCAGATGGTAATGCTGGGCGTTGTAGTGTAGGCGCGGTAGCGTGATGGAAATAACTGACAGAGACAGTGGAGTGCAGTCATCCGAGTTTACTCACAGTTCTTTTTAGGTTCCTCGGGTACACTGTCCAGGTGTCAGACTCCCGCGTCACACTGCGTTTGCCAGGCAGGGGTTCAGCACTCCTTCAGGTAGATTAGAAGCACTTAACGGGACCCCCTTTCTTATGTTCCTTCCTTGACTGACTTCACGCGCTGGGTCTTCTCACTCCTGCCCTGCGCTCCCCACACACAGTCCCGATCGGGTGCTCTGAAGACCCTTCTGGGCAACCTGGAGTTCCCGGACCTACTTGATGCCCTTCACGGCGACTAGGGTGAGGCTGTGGCAACTGCACCATGGAAGTGCAGAAGCCTCTGGTTTTTCCAGCCGAGACCTGGAGTAACACGGCTGGTCCAGGGACCAGTTCCCTTCCCTCTGATCCCTTCCCTGATCCTTCTGATTCTTGGCAGATTCGGGCGTATGGGTGCCGACCTGCACTCACCGTACCCCCTGGGATCCCTTCTGTTCCCGGAGCATTCCTCCCTTGCTCCCACTCCTCTCCTGGGCCTCTCTCACTAGGCCCACAATGGAGCAGAGCTCCTGAAGAGACTCTGCTCCCCTCCTCTCCTTGCTACTCACTGGCTCAACTGCACTGCTCCAACTAAGATGGCTTCCTTTTTTATATCTATTCTCTAAGTGCTCCCCTGTTCTACGTCCTCCACCCACACCCACTACTGGTTCCCCCTCTCCTTGGTTCCCCCAACTCCAGCCAGGGACAGGGCAGCAAAAGAAGTGCATAATGGCCTTCCAGCCGGCCTGGAGTAGTGCAGTGTTGAGTGCAGGTGTTGGGGTCACGGGCAGTAATAATCTTTAATAATAATAATCTTTATATAGCGCTAACAAATTCTGCAGCGCTTTACATACATTATTGTCGCTGTCCCCATCGGGGCTCACAATCTAGATACCCTATCAGTATGTCTTTGGAGTGTGGGAGGAAACCGGAAGAAACCCATGCAAACACGGGGAGAACATACAAACTCCTTGCAGATGTTGTCCTTGGTGGGATTTGAACCCAGGACCCCAGTGCTGCAAGGCTGCAGTGCTAACCACTGTGCCACCGTGCCGCCGGCAGTACTTCCTCCTTACCTGAGAGAAGGAGATGCCACACTTCTGGGTGAGGTGCAGTACCTCTGTGGCGACTGAACCCTCAGGGGTGCCACAAAGTCATTGACCAGATGACCAGATGTCACATCCAATATTTCAGCCCTCAGCGGGAAGATCATGTCCAGCAATGGCTCCTCCACGGTTAGTACCACAGCCTCAGGCCTGACAGAGGCAGCGAGTATTGCGGCTGCAGTGTGCGTTTTCAAGGGCCCCCACTGTATATGCTGAGCGTTGTCTTCCAGGTTCCAGAATGGTCGAGGATGACCATGTCCAAAGAGGAAATGTAAGAGTGATGGACTGTTCTGCAGCATTCCTACCCTTGAAGGCAATAATCCCTTTATGTGTACAGTGCCATGCAGTTTTACGAGTAATGTAAATAGCGATGTGTTTCTCTTACAGTGGCATGTAAAAGTTTAGGCCCCTTGGTAAAAAATTACTGTTATTGTGAACAGTAAAGCAAGTTGAAGATGAAATGATCTCTATAAAAGGGCTAAAGTTAAAGATGACACATTTCCTTTGTATTTTAGGCAAGAAAAAATCTTGTAATTTTTTACATTTTAAAAATTACACAAAGGAAAATGGGCTGATGCAAAAGTTTGGGCACCCTTGGAGATTTGTGTGCTCAGAAAACTTTGACCAAGGTTTCAGACCTTAATTAGCCTGTTAGAGTGCGTGCACATGGTCAGTAAACACTGCGGATTGGATGCAGCACACTTGCGCTGCGTGCAATCTGCAGCGGCCAGATGTTACAGCATAGTGGATGGGATTTATACAAATCCCATGTCCACTATGCGTCTCCGTGCTCCTGCAGCTCACCTGTGGAGACGGTCATGCAGTGCGTCTTCACAGACCGCAGCATGTCAATTTCTCTTGCAGAGACCCTAGTCTCCGCAAGAGAAATTATATCACTGTAATGTATAGGATGTGGTGAATCCGCATGGTTCATTGAACACATGCGGATTCACTTGCGTGCAGCGCTTTGGACGCAGTATAAAGTATGCTGCGTTCAAAGCGCAGCCAACACCGACCATCTGCACATACCCTAAAGGTTATGGCTTGTTCACTATCATTAGGAAAGGCCAGGTGATACAAATTTCCCAACTTTATAAAAACCCAGCCTCCTCTAACCTTGTGCCAAAAAACAGCAGCCATGGGTTCTTCTAAGCAGCTGCCTACCACTCTGAAAATGAAAATGGTGGAGGCCCACAAAGCAAGAGTAGGCTATAAGAAAATAGCAAAGCGTTTTCAAGTTGCAACCTTATTGACGGCATCGCTCGTCACTGCAGGAACGTCCTCAGGCTACTGTCAGTGAGTTCCAGCTGGCGTGCTGAGCAGTTGCATACTCATGCAACCACTCAACACACCAATCCGATGTAGCAGATCTGGGGATCATTGTTCGACATCATCAGTATGGATTATCTGCGGACAGGTGAGGATTACTTTGTTTTTTTATTTTTATGTGGATCTTAAGAAATGTGTAAAAGAGGGTCATTGAGTGTTTTGTTCAAACAAATGTCTTTGCTCTGTGTGAGTTTTTTTACTTGAACTAATGGCGTTAGTAATCGGGATGTCTTATTCACGCCTCTCCATTACTAACCCCTGGGCTTGATATCAGCAAACATCAAACAGCTGACATCAACCCCAAAACCATTACCCCACTTGCCAATGCACCAGGGCAAGTGGGGAGAGCCGAGAATAAGCATCAGAATTTCTGGGGTGGCTGAGGGCTCATGTTATTAGTCAGGGAGGAGGCCAATATCCATGGTCCCTTCCCAGCCTTTTAATATCAGCCTGCAGGTGTCTGTTTAGCCTTTGCTGGTTATTAAAACTAGGTGGGACACCACATAATTTTTGGGGGGATACCCCCTTTTTAATACCATTAAAGGCTAAGCAGACAGCTGTGAGCTGTTATTAATAAGCTGGGAAGATCCATGAATAGCGGCCCCTTCCCAGATTGCCCACTGCTTTCCCTCAGCTTTTAAGAAAATTAAATGGACCCCATCCCATTTTTTCAAAAATAAACACCTAAATTTGTAAGGATGTAAAACAACGCCAAAATGTAGACTAAACTATATATGAATAGACAATATAAGGTCCTAAGTTCCTGGGCTAAGTCATCACTGCTATGGCCCTACTTATGTATTTGAAGTCCCCCTTTCTCAAAATCTTTCTAATAAATTTAATTTCCCCAAGATTATTGTGAAAATCATATACAATGGGTAAGGAAAGTATTCCAACCCCTTTAAATGTTTCACTCTTTGTTTCAGTGCAGCCATTTGGTAAATTCTAAAAAGTTCATTTTTTTTCTCATTAAAGTGCACTCTGCACCCCATCTTGACTGAAAAAAAAACAGAAATGTAGAAATCTTTGCAAATTTATTAATAAAGAACAACTGAAATATCACATAGTCCTAAGTATTCAGACCCTTTGCTCAGTATTGAGTAAAAGCACCCTTTTGAGCTAGTACAGCCATAAGTCTTCTTGGGAATGATGCAACAAGTTTTTCACACGTGGATTTGGGGATCCTCTGCCATTCTTCCTTGCTGATCCTCTCCAGTTCCATCAGGTTGGATGCCGAACGTTGGTGGACAGCCATTTGCAGGTCTCTCCAGAGATGCTCAATTGGGTTTAGGTCAGGGCTCTGGCTGGGCCAGTCAAGAATGGTCACGGAGTTGTTCTGAAGCCACTCCTTTGTTATTTTAGCTTAGTGCTTAGGGTCATTGTCTTCTTGGAAGGTGAACATTCGGCCAAGTTTGAGGTCCAGAGCACTCTGGAAGAGATTTTCATCCAGGATATCTCTGTACTTGGCCGCATTCATGTTTCCTTCAATTGCAACCATCGTCCTTTCCCTGCAGCTGAAAAACACCCCCATAGTATGATGCTGCCACCACCATGTTTCACTGTTGGGATTGTATTGGGCAGGTGATGAGCAGTGCCCGGTTTTCTCCACACATACCGCTTAGAATTATCACCAAAAAGTTCTATCTTCGTCTCATCAGACCAGAGAATCTTATTTTTCTCATAGTCTGGGAGTCCTTCATGTGTTTTTGAGCAAACTCTATGCGGGCTTTTATATGTCTTGCACTGAGGAGAGGCTTCTGTCGGGCCACTCTGCCTTAAAGGCCCGATTGGTGGAGGGCTGCAGTGATAGTTGACTTTGTGGAACTTTCTCTCATCTCCCTGCTGCATCTCTGGAGCTCAGCCACAGTGATCTTGGGGTTCTTCTTTACCTCTCTCACCAAGGCTTTTCTCCCATGATTGCTCAGTTTGGCTGGATGGCCAGGTCTAGGAAGACTTCTGGTGGTCCCAAACTTCTTCCATTTAAGGATTATGGAGCCCACTGTGCTCTTAGGAACCATGAGTAATGCAGAACTTCTTTTGTAACCTTGGCCAGATCTATGCCTTGCCACAATTCTGTCTCTGAGCTCCTTGGGCAGTTCCTTCGAGTTCATGATTCTCATTTGGACTGACATGCACTGTGAGCTGTGAGGTCTTATATAGACAGGTGTGTGCCTTTCCAAATCAAGTCCTACCAGTTTAATTAAACACAGCTGGACTCCAATTAAAGAGTAGAACCATCTCAAGGAGGATCACAAGGAAATGGACAGCATGTGACTTAAATATGAGTGTCTGAGCAAAGGGTCAGAATACTTTTGACCATGTGATATTTCAGTTTTTCTTTTTTAATAAGTTTGCAAAAATTTCTACATTTCTGTTTATTTCAGTCAAGATGGGGTGCAGAGTGCACTTTAGTGAGAAAAAAAATGAACTTTTTAGAATTTACCAAATGACTGCAATGAAACAAAGAGTGAAAATGTAAAGGGGTCTGAATACTTTCAGTACCCAGTGTATCCTTCAACATTACATTTAACTACCTTTTTGTATAAGGTGGCAAAGAATAAAACAAGCAGATAGGAAAAAACAAACTTAATTTATTTAAAAAATGATCAAAAAGAAATATTTCTGTCATGCGCCAAAACATGCAAAATAAAACAAATAAACATTACAAATTATAATAAGGTGCAGAACTGTAATCAGGGCCAGGACTGGGTGCTGAAAAATGTGGGGGGATCAGCAACATGAGTAAGTGAGGGAAGTGGAGTAAAGGGTAGAAATACACCATGGTGCGGAGGGTTTGGTAGGTATGGCCGGTCCGTGGAACTAGATTTGCTGCCAACTATATCCTAATTTGGAAGGCGGCTCACAGCAGGTTCAAGATGATATAAGTATGGCAAATACAAACGGTATATTAGGATTGTCTGAATATGGGTTATTTTGTAGGTGAGGTTTAACACAAATAACTATTGAAGCCAGAACATTATGTGTCTAATTTTTTTCCAAAACATATCGCCATCAAAAGCGAAAATTTGGCAAGCCAGAATAAACACAAAAAAAATGACAAAGAAAAGTCACCATCATACTAGCAGTCAAGGGCGGGCTGGGCTGGGGTGCAGAGGGGCAAATGCCCCCCCAGACCAGTTCCCAAGCAGCTGCTCAGGGCTGCCAGGGGACTGCACTGTACCTTTAAATATGTTCAGCTGCCGACCCGACCACATGGCAGAGATGCAGATACACCCCCTGCACGCTGTGTGGCTGAGTCTGCTGAAGTGACGTCACACAGCGAACCTGGAACTGATTCAGTCAGCCGGACAGGAGCCTGTGGATCGGAGACTTCAGTGGTCTCAGTCAGTATGAGGTCAGGAGGTCTGCAGTGAGGGGGAAGCGGGACTGTGCTCACCTTCTCATAAATTCACCCAGGATTCTATATTGTCCAATCAGAGGGCCAGCTGCTGGGGCTCCGTGTGAGTTATTGCAGGAGGCTGAACTTTCATGCAGATTAGGGTCCTCCTGTCAGTGCAAAAAGTTCAGTCTGGTGCAATAAATCACACTTAGTCCCAGCAGAGACCACAGACATCACAATACGAGACCCTGCACCGACTGATTACAGCTGAACCTACAGCACCTCATATTCTACTATATGGCCCCATATATAATATGTGAGGTCCTGTAGGCAGGTCCAGGTGTGTTCAGTAATAATAATCTTTATTTTTATATAGCGCTAACATATTCCGCAGCGCTTTACATACATTATCGTCGCTGTCCCCATCGGGGCTCACAATCTAGATTCCCTATCAGTATGTCTTTGGAGTGTGGGAGGAAACCGGAGAACCCGGAGGAAACCCACGCAAACATGGGGAGAACATACAAACTCCTTGCAGATGTTGTCCTTGGTGGGATTTGAACCCAGGACCCCAGCGCTGCAAGGCTGCAGTGCAGTGTATATCCCTGTACATAATATACCACATCTAGTATACAGATTAGCCTATCATCTACTGTGATACACACATCAGATGTTTTAAAAAAATACACATTACTATACAACATCAGATGCCTATAGTGACAGTATATTATATACTAGTCATGTATTCTAATATATATTGTATGCATGTGGTATACTGTGTGAACAGATGTTATGTACAGGTAATGTGTGTATAGTATATCTGAACTCTACCCATGTCTGGTATATATAATACTGTAACTACAAAGGTCAGCCTGCGGACTGAGACAGCCGAAGGGCTGAAAACTGTGGTGCACGGGCCACACTATACTCTCCCCTATCCCAATATCACTGCTATCTGCAGTGTGGTGAATACATTGGTGGAAGACGGAGCCACTGGCTCCTACTTCCACAGATCAGCTTTTGCGACTGACGCAGCAAACATGATGACATCACGACATCACATCTGCTGTGTGGAGAGTCAGTGCACCGGAGAAAAGAACAGACCGCGGGGGAACGAGAGCGAGGTGAGTATGTCTTCTTTTTTTTTTTTCGTATGTGCATGGAATGTGTGCCTGCACATAGGGGGCTATGTGAGGACTCATACTGTATATAGGAGGCTATGTGAGGGCTCACATTGTATATAGGAGGCTATGTGAGTACTCATATAGTATATAGGAGGCTATGTGAGGGCTCATATAGTATATAGGAGGCTATGTGAGTACTCATATAGTATATAGGAGGCTATGTGAGGGCTCATATAGTTTATAGGAGGCTATGTGAGGGCTCATATAGTTTATAGGAGGCTATGTGAGGGCTCATATAGTATATAGGAGGCTATGTGGGGGCTCATATAGTATATAGGAGGCTATGTGAGGGCTCACATTGTATATTGGAGGCTATGTGAGGCCTCACACTGTATATAAGAGGTTATGTGGGGCCTTACACTGTATATAGAAGGCTATGAGGGAATCATACTGTATATAGGAGGCTATTTGAGGGCTCATATTGTATATAAAGAGACTATGTGGGGGCTCACACTGTATATAGGAAGCTATGCGGATCTCATAATGTATATAAGAGGCCACGTGGGGTCTGACAATATATAGAGAGGCTATGTGGGGACTCACATTGTATAAATGAGGCTATGTGGGACTCATACTGTACATAGGAGGCTGTGTGGCGGCTAATAATATGTATACAGTAGAAGGCTATGTGGGGGCTCATATTGTATAAAGGAGGCTATGTGAGGACTCATACTGTACATAGGGGGCTCATACTATATATAGGAGGCTATATGCGGGCTCATACTGTACAAAGGAGGCTATGTGGCGGCTCATAATATGTATAGGAGGCTATGTGGGTCTCATACGGTACATAGGGGGCTATGTGGTGGCTAATACTGTATATAGGATGGAATATGAGGGCTCACACTGTATATAAGGGCTATGTGGTAGCTTACACTGTATATAGGGGCTATGTGGGGTGCATACTGTATGTAGGAATAATGTCTGTAATCTGCTGTGGAATTAATAGCACTATATACTGTACTTTTCAGATTATAGTACGCACTTTTCTCCTCCAAAAATTTTTGGGAAAATGGGGGTACGTCTTATAATCTGAATGTAGTTTACCGGGGCATTTGGGAGCGGCATTTTAAGGTCGCTGCTGCAGGAAGCTGGTGACGGCAGGAGTGAGGCGATGCTGCGGGCCCCAGGCTGGGAAGGTGGCTGTGCGACGGGCTCTGTGCTTTCACAAAATGTCGGAGGAGCTCCCGCACTTTCCATGGTTTTCAATGCCTTGAACTTGGGGAAAAAAGGCCACCAGAGGCGGCGCATGTGCGGATTGAGATCGTGACACCGAGATCTTGTCTCCCGAGGTCTCAACCTAAGCATGTGCCGCCTCCGGTGGCCATTTTCCCTAAGTCTACAGCATTGAAAACCACAGGAAGTACAGGGGATCCGCCGGCATTTTGAGAAAGCACGGAGCCCGGCTCATCGTCGAACATCCCCCTCCCAGCCTGGGGTCCACAGCATCACCCCACTCCTGCCGCTGCCAGCTTCCTGGAGCAGCGACTCTGCTCCACCACAGCAGCCCCCTTCCCTGGGTAATCTACCGTAAAAGCAGACTATAAGAAGCACCACCATTTTATTAAAAACATTTTTTTCCTATTTTTCTCACCAAAATTTGGGGTGCGTCTTATGATACGGTGCATTTTACAATCTGCAAAATATGGTAAGTAAAATAAATAAATAAATAGGGAGCTGTGTGGGGGCTCATACTGTATACAGGGGGCTGTGTGTGCTCATATGGTATATAGGGGGGCTGTGTGGGGGCTCATACTGTATACAGGGGGCTATGTGTGTGCTCATATGGTATATAGGGGGGCTGTGTGTGGGCTCATACTGTATACAGGGGGCTGTGTGTGTGCTCATATGGTATATAGGGGGGCTGTGTGTGGGCTCATATGGTATATAGGGGGGCTGTGTGGGGGCTCATACTGTATACAGGGGGCTGTGTGTGTGTTCATATGGTATATAGGGGGATGTGTGTGGGCTCATACTGTATACAGGGGGCTATGTGTGTGCTCATATGGTATATATGGGGGCTGTGTGTGGGCTCATACTGTATACAGGGGGCTGTGTGTGGGCTCATATGGTAAATAGGGGGGCTGTGTGTGGGCTCATATGGTATATAGGGGGGCTGTGTGTGGGCTCATACTGTATACAGGGGGCTGTGTGTGTGCTCATACGGTATATAGGGGGGCTGTGTGTGGGCTCATACTGTATACAGGGGGCTATGTGTGGGCTCATACGGTATATAGGGGGGCTGTGTGTGGGCTCATACGGTATATAGGGGGATGTTGGCATACTTAATTCTGCTCAATATTAAGTGATATAAATATTATTTTATATTAATTGTAGTTAATATTAATATTGGGCAGAACTAATTTCAGCCTTTCAGCCTATTGGTTCAGGCCCCCACAACAGTTACGTTCTCTCATGTGGCCCCTCTGGAAAATGAATTGCCCACCCCTGATATATACCATCATTTATTATCCAGTATATAGCATCTGATGTCTGTATAACAGTATGTCCTATATCCCATCACATATTCTCCTGTATACTGGATGTCATATACTGTGCACAGACATCAGATGGTGCAGAGGAGAAGAAGTGACTGGTGTAATATCTAATGGCTGTACTCAAGGTGTAATGTGCACTAGTTACATATTAGCCTGTAGGTGGTATAATATATATACTATAGGCACAGACATCCCATATTATATACAGGATAATAGGAGGCGGGTATAATATCCAGAGCTAACAAGCCTCCCCTATTCCCTGGGCCTGTCCCGATTTGAGGGCTCAGTCCCGGCCCGGCTCAGCTCTTCTCCCGGCAGGGGCGCTGCTGGGCACTGGGCTTTTCCTCCAGACACG
The DNA here is from genome assembly GCF_046119375.1 of Phyllobates terribilis. Classification (NCBI taxonomy): domain Eukaryota; kingdom Metazoa; phylum Chordata; class Amphibia; order Anura; family Dendrobatidae; genus Phyllobates; species Phyllobates terribilis. The sequence goes on along the minus strand of NW_027364010.1, from coordinate 283,892 downwards.
CAGGCTTTCCATGCTGTGTGTGACCCCTTGTAGCTCCGCCTCCCGCTCTCTGCTCCTCCCCGGCATCAGGGCAGAGGAATTCTACTGTGCAGAGACCGCGCAGCATGAGGAGGTGAGGGGTCAGGGGGCGGGGCCAAGTCTGCGGAGGACATGACAACAAGGTGCGGTCCTGAGGTGAGGGGGAGACCCGCAGCCTCTCCCATCTGTGGCTGCTGTTATTACAGGATGGGAGGGGGCTCATGCAATGTCACCAGCAGCTCTGCAGTCGGGACTAGGGGAGATGGGAAGGGGATTTAGGGACACTGCAGGGCTGACAGCTCTCCTGCGTACAGCCCATACTCTGCTGCTGATTGCAAACACCAGGCCCCACCACTGCCACTGGAGACATGATGGAGAAGAAGGGAATATATACATGTCATGTTGTGCCCGCTGTGTGTAGGATGTCTGTGTGATGGTTGTGCCCGCTGTGTGTATGATGTCTGTGTGATGGTTGTGCCCGCTGTGTGTGTGATGTCCGTGTGATGGTTGTGCCCGCTGTGTGTGTGATGTCTGTGTGATGGTTGTGCCCGCTCTGTGTATGATGTCTGTGTGATGGTTGTGCCCGCTGTGTGTATGATGTCTGTGTGATGGTTGTGCCCGCTGTGTGTATGATGTCTGTGTGATGGTTGTGTCCGCTGTGTGTATGATGTCTGTGTGATGGTTGTGCCCGCTGTGTGTGTGATGTCTGTGTGATGGTTGTGCCCGCTGTGTGTATGATGTCTGTGTGATGGTTGTGCCCGCTGTGTGTATGATGTCTGTGTGATGGTTGTGCCCGCTGTGTGTGTGAGGTCTGTGTGATGGTTGTGCCCGCTGTGTGTGTGATGTCTGTGTGATGGTTGTGCCCGCTGTGTGTATGATGTCTGTGTGATAGTTGTGCCCGCTGTGTGTATGATGTCTGTGTGATGGTTGTGCCCGCTGTGTGTATGATGTCTGTGTGATGGTTGTGCCCGCTGTGTGTATGATGTCTGTGTGATGGTTGTGCCCGCTGTGTGTATGATGTCTGTGTGATGGTTGTGCCCGCTGTGTGTATGATGTCTGTGTGATGGTTGTGCCCGCTGTGTGTGTGATGTCTGTGTGATGGTTGTGCCCGCTGTGTGTATGATGTCTGTGTGATGGTTGTGCCCGCTGTGTGTTTGATGTCTGTGTGATGGTTGTGCCCGCTGTGTGTGTGATGTCTGATGGTTGTGCCCGCTGTGTGTGTGATGTCTGTGTGATGGTTGTGCCTGCTGTGTGTGTGATGGTTGTGCCCGCTGTGTGTGTGATGTCTGTGTGATGGTTGTGCCCGCTGTGTGTGTGATGTCTGTGTGATGGTTGTGCCCGCTGTGTGTGTGATGTCTGTGTGATGGTTGTGCCCGCTGTGTGTGTGATGTCCGTGTGATGGTTGTGCCCGCTGTGTGTGTGATGTCCGTGTGATGGTTGTGCCCGCTGTGTGTGTGATGTCCTTGTGATGGTTGTGCGCGCTGTGTGTACGATGTCTGTGTGATGGTTGTGCCCGCTGTGTGTATGATGTCCGTGTGATGGTTGTGCCCGCTGTGTGTATGATGTCCGTGTGATGGTTGTGCCCGCTGTGTGTGTGATGTCTGTGTGATGGTTGTGCCCGCTGTGTGTATGATGTCTGTATGATGGTTGTGCCCGCTGTGTGTATGATGTCTGTGTGATGGTTGTGCCCGCTGTGTGTATGATGTCTGTGTGATGGTTGTGCCCGCTGTGTGTATGATGTCTGTGTGATGGTTGTGCCCGCTGTGTGTATGATGTCTGTGTGATTTTTAACATAGCGCTTTGAAATAGGCAGGGGTGGGAGATTAATTTTCCCAAGGGGCCACGTGAGAGACCGTGACTGTTGTGGAGCCCGAACCAATAGGTTCAAATTAATTCAGCTCAATATTAATATTAACATATGAATTATATATTTTTTGTATATTTATATTATCACTTAATATTGAGCAGATTTAAGTATGCTGACATCCCCCTATATACAGTATGAGCCCCCACACAACCCCGTACATACAGTATTAGCACACACCACCCCTACCTACAGTATGAGCCCTTGCATAGCCCCCAATATACAGTAAGAGCCACCACAAGAAAGCCAGATGTCCTATAATGAATCTACATAAAGATGAGAAAGTTCTGGCGGCTCCGACTGTGAATGAGGGAACAAAAAATAACCCTCAGGTCCCAACAAGAGATGAGCAGGACTCACAGATGAGGCCGCACTGCCCGGAAGATAAGAGACTCATGGCCTCCAGTCCAGCCGCCAGGTAGCACTGACCTGGACGCCCGACTGGAGGCCCCGGAATCCATCTGCTCATCTCTAGTCCCAGCTGCCCTGGATACAGTGGACAGTCCTGGATTTGGGTCTGGGCCTTGCAGTCTCGGCCGTCTGCTGAATTTCCCTCACTACCAGCGCCCCTCTGACAACTCCTCCTGCCGGGCGAGAAAGATAATGGTAAATGGGCGTGGATTGGGGTGTGACCAGGGGCGAGGCCAAAATTTTCCACGCATAGCCTCTTTCTGTCCCCCTTTCTGTTCTTCAAAAGTTGAGAGGTATGAATATGTGATGTCTGTATCCCAGTATATCGCATACCATCACATATTATGCTGTATACTGGATGTGATGGACTTTGATACAGGCATCCAATGTTATACAGAGGATAATCTGTCACTGGTGTAATATCTGATGTCTGTGCTCATAGTGTGGTATATAACTGTCACATGCTATTATGTATGTAATATCTGATGTATGTAGTCATAATATATCTTATTCCAGTACAGATGAGCGAATTGATTCGCAGGACACTGGTCAAACAGTCCCGTCAGTAGTCTGTGGCCACCAGACCAGAGCCCCGCGAGCCTCCTCCCGCCTGCCGGCATCTCTGACTCCTCTTTTGATTATAGTCTTTGCATGATGTCATCTTTTTGGCGTGACACATACATGACATTGTGCCTGGCTACAAATCAAAGGAAGAGAAAGAGAATGGTGTCAGGTAGGAGGCTGTCAGGGCTCCTATCCAGCAGCCACTGAATATTCATCTGACCATTGGATCAGGGTCCTGCAAATGAAGTTGCTCATCTCTATCTATCAGTCATGTATTCTCCTATGTATATTGTATTGTATGTGGTATAATATGTTCACTGTGTGCACAGACATCAGATGGGACACACATGATAATTAGTGACTCGTACATCATATACTATAATGTGGAGTTGACTTTTACATTGATGACTTGCTCGATCAAGTATGTAGGAAATAATACACAAAATAATAATTCCTAGGTATCTATCTGGCAGACCTGTGCTTATGTGTGGCCACCTTTAGGCTGTGTGCCCACTATGCGTTTTTTAAGCGTTTCCGCAATGGCAATTCCGCTGCAGAAACGCTTAAAAAACGCCGCCATTGACTTGCAGGGAGATGCAGAAACGCTCTGGAAAAATTCTCAGCATTTCTGCATTGTGGGCACTTAGCCTTACTCTGTTTAGGAGTGTAGAAAAGCACAGCGTACCTTGGATTACTTGCATTACACCTCTAACAACCTAAATCCGTGTTGTAGTGGTCAGACATTGTACATATTATGCTTATGTATTACCAGTTTTAAATGCTCACCTGAACTGGACCAAGTGCTGTCATTTTTCTGCACGGGCAGCACTTAGACAATACGTTTGTGTGAATATAGCCTATGAAGCAGCTGGTAATAAACATGTTGAAGGGGTTTTCTTCGAGCAAAAGTATATTTTAATCAATAGATCTTGGAATAATAATAACTTCCACAATTGGATGTGTTTAAATAAAATGTCCCTGTGCTGAGATAATGTTATAAATGTGCCCCTGCTGTGTACTGAGTAATGGCTGTGTCTGACTGTGCAGGAACATGGTCTGATCATACTACAGCTACTGGGCAGGGGGGGAAGCAAAAGAGGATATAGCATCGATTAAATCACTGCACACTCTAGTTTCAAGATGCAAACGATGGGTCAAAACGTTCATTTACTGTTGCATTATTCCCTGCACCTTAAATGTGTCTTATTGCATGTCTTCAAATAGACTTTAGTTTGCGTCATGAAACTAGAATGTGCGGTGATTTAATCTACGCCGATTCTGGGGATTCCACATCCCGTGTACCTGCACCTTGACCTACAGACTGTGTGCACGCTAATCATCTATATATAAAGAGAGTATATATACATTACAGCAGGGGATCACAGCTGAGTCTTTCTTTGAGCTAAAATATTGTTTAAAAACAGGCATTGAAATGTTTTACTCACAAAAAGAATCCTCTGTGATCCCCTGCTATCCTGCCTGTATCCTCTTTTTCTCCCCCCTGCCCAGGAGATGTGGTATGATCAGACCATGTTCCTGCACGGTCAGACACAGCCATTACACAGTACACAGCAGGGGCACATTTATAAGATTATCTCAGCACAGGAACATTATTATATCACATCCAATTGTGGAAATAATTATTACTCCAAGACCTATTGATTAAAATATACTATTGTTTGTGGGAAAACGACCTTTAAGGATGGGCCGCTACTCATGGACCACTGCTGTGTGCTTGCCCCCACGCTAAAATTTGCCAGCCAGCCCCTGCTAGCAGTGATATTAGAATACACACTATACATGTTATTACATACAGCATCCTTTACCTATAAAAATTGTATATAATCTCTTCCACTTTTCTTTCCAGTGGGTGTAGTGACAAGATTATGGAGCAGTTGCCGGGACCAGTGCCGCCACGAGCGACAACAGGGTAGGAAGAGTGGTGATGTGGCTCTTAAAAAGAAAGGCCATACAGTACAGACCAAAAGTTTGGACACACCTTCTCATTTAAAGATTTTTCTGTATTTTTATGACTATGAAAATTGCACATTCACACTGAAGGCATCAAAACTATGAATTAACACATGTGGAATTATATACTTAACAAAAAAGTGTGAAACAACTGAAAATATGTCTTATATTCTAGGTTCTTCAAAGTAGCCACCTTTTGCTTTGATGACTGCTTTGCACACTCTTGGCATTCTCTTGATGAGCTTCAAGAGGTAGTCACTGGAAATGGTCTTCCAACAATCTTGAAGGAGTTCCCAGAGATGCTTAGCACTTGTTGTCCCTTTTGCCTTCACTCTGCGGTCCAGCTCACCCCAAACCATCTCGATTGAGTTCAGGTCTGGTGACTGGAGGCCAGGTCATCTGGCATAGGATCCCATCACTCTCGCTCTTGGTCAAATAGCCCTTACACAGCCTGGAGGTGTGTTTGGGGTCATTGTCCTGTTGAAAAATAAATGATGGTCCAACTAAACGCAAACCGGATGGAAGAGCATGCCGCTGCAAGATGCTGTGGTAGCCATGCTGGTTCAGTATGCCTTCAATTTTGAATAAATCCCCAACAGTGTCACCAGCAAAGCACCCCCACACCATCACACCTCCTCCTCCATGCTTCACGGTGGGAACCATCCATTCACCTTTTCTGCGTCGCACAAAGACACGGTGGTTGGAACCAAAGATCTCAAATTTGGACTCATCAGACCAAAGCACAGATTTCCACTGGTCTAATGTCCATTCCTTGTGTTCTTTAGCCCAAACAAGTCTCTTTTGCTTGTTGCCTGTCCTTAGCAGTGGTTTCCTAGCAGCTATTTTACCATGAAGGCCAGCTGCACAAAGTCTCCTATTAACAGTTGTTGTAGAGATGTGTTTGCTATAGAACTCTGTGTGGCATTGACCTGGTCTCTAATCTGAGCTGCTGTTAACCTGCGATTTCTGAGGCTGGTGACTCGGATAAACTTATCCTCAGAAGCAGAGGTGACTCTTGGTCTTCCTTTCCTGTGGCGATCCTCATGTGAGCCAGTTTCTTTGTAGCGCTTGATGGTTTTTGCAACTGCACTTGGGGACACTTTCAAAGTTTGCCCAATTTTTCGGACTGACTGACCTTCATTTCTTAAAGTAATGATGGCCACTCGTTTTTCTTTACTTAGCTGCTTTTTTCTTGCCATAATACAAATTCTAACAGTCTATTCAGTAGGACTATCAGCTGTGTCATCAAAGCAAAAGGTGGCTACTTTGAAGAACCTAGAATATAAGACATCTTTTCAGTTGTTTCACACTTTTTTGTTAAGTATATAATTCCACATGTGTTAATTCATAGTTTTGATGCCTTCAGTGTGAATGTACAATTTTCAAAATCATGAAAATACAGAAAAATCTTTAAATGAGAAGGTTTGTCCAAACTTTTGGTCTGTACTGTACCTATATTATGACCGGCTCCAGTTTTTGACCCTAGTCCTAGATTTTCACCCGTAAGTGGCTATCTTTTTCAGTTTTATTTGTTGTAATGGTTTGATTATTATTTTGCATATTAAAAATGCTTTTTTCTCTGTCATCCCTGACCTTACAGATCTGACTGGACCAAAAAGGGAAATACCTGTAGCCCGGAGGTGCTGGAAGCCAGAGAGGAATCTGAAATGGAGGCCGGAGCTGCGGGCCAGAAAGAAGAAGAGCCTGCGGAGAGCACCAGTACACCACAGCCCCTCGACACCTCCCCTCATGCACCAATAAGCCAGCATCGCTACCGCCCCACCATCACTGGCGTACGTGACATGGGAATACCTGTGAGTGATGATGATGAGAGTTTTTGTCTAAGCCTGGCCTGTTATTTCAGGCACGTTCCCTTTTTATTGAGGCTGCAGACCAGGGCTGCCCTCCAAATTGTTTTGTCTGCCGCTGCGCCACCAAATTCACCGATGGCCATCTTTTAATTCCTTGAAAGGTGGCAACTTTCTGAGGACAACCAAACCCGGTCATTAGACCCCCCAAGAAGGGCACTCAGCAGACCCACCATCACGGCAGCCACCACCTCCAGTGCCAGCAACACGGCAATCACCACCACCTCCAGTACCAGCATCACAGCAGCCATCACCACCACCTCCAGTCACAGCATCACAGCAACCACCACCAACTACAGTGGCACCATCACGGCAGCCACCTTCAGTGCCAGCATCTTGGCAGCCACCTCCATTACCAGCATCACAGCAGCTAACAACCCCCTCACCAGCATGTCTCTTGCCCCAATCACCCTTGTCTTGTTGGCATGATGGCCAAAACACAGAAGACAAGGCCAGACAAAGATCTGAGATACAGGATTTGTGTGCTGAGATGCCGCCACAGTCACTGAAAGGTGTTACATAGATGCGTATTATATGGACGCTATATGGATGGCATAAGCATGGTCCATTTGCTGTGCTTTTTTTTTCTCGCACACATTGACTTGCATTGGCGAGTCTCGTCTGATATATGCAGCCACTTGCAGCATGCTGTGATTTTTTTTTCTCAGTTCGATCCGAGCTGGGAAAAAAAAAATCACAGATGAACACATAATCATTCAATAACAGGAGTCAGAGTGCAATCCAATTTTTTTTATCAGATTGCACTTGTGTGATTTAAACGCAGATGAGTATGAGCCCTTAGACTCAGCCAAAAGATTGTAGACATAGAGTATATCTTATTGCTCTAATAGGCATCTAGTCATTCAACAGAGGCCATTAACTATATATTCTACATGCAGGGCTTGTGAATTGTCCATTATTAAAATAAACAGTATATAAAAAGCAGTGCAGGAGGCAGCAGTAAAGGACATGACAAATATTAATAACAATATGTAAAATAATCACAGGCTGCAATTACCCACCATATTTTTTCTTAAACCATGAAATCAACTTTTTCTTGCGGTTGTAAATTTGAAATGACAGTGATGGCTATTATGACATCACAAGGCACATGACATCATAGACATCACAATTGGAATAGAATGTATTAATTTCTACACTGCTGCCATCTTGTGTCACTATAACCTGACAGCTGGAAGAGGACGAGTCCAGGTAAGTAGCTCTTTACTTTTAAGCTTTGGTATACTTATAATGTATCCACCGGATTTATCATGGATTGCCGGGAACACTCTGTAATAAAACATTTTGTCTAAATGAGAAATTGCTGACGATAGGTGGGTGGGGAGGTCAAGTTGGGACATCTTTATGGGGCTCCATTTTTGGGTAGTTTTGCCATTTATGTGGACAAATTATTTTATTATCATTCTCTGTTCTCAGATCTTTGGTTCCTATTGAATTAGGGGCTGACATTGGAGTTGTAGTTTAACCCCTTTAAAGCTCAAGACGTACTAATACGTATCTGCGCCATGGGACTTAAGAGCCTGATACGTATTAGTACGTCTTTGCGATCGCGCCCGCACACAGGCTGTGCGGGCGCGATCGCCGCCGGGTTTCAGCCGATTGTCGCAGCTGAGTCGATCGCAGCATTGCGGGGGCAAGGGGAGGTGATCGGGATACTCACCTCTCCTGCCGGCGTCCAGCGATGTCTGCCGCGGCTTCCTGGATGTTGCCATGACGACCCAATGTCGTCATGACAACATCTCGATCACCAGACAGCAGGAAGATATTTTGGCATGCGCAGTGCATGACCAGAGTATCTTCTGCATTTGCAGCGCTGACAGCCTGTATAGCACAGGGCTGGTGCTCCATCCCTATGCTATACAGGCGATCAGAATAAAAAATGTGAAAGTCCCATAGTGGGACAAAGAATAAAAGTAAAAAAAGTGTCAGAAAGTGAAGAAAATAAATAAAAAAATAATCCACCAAAAATAAAAATATAATGTACCCATCAATAAATATTATTATGAAAAAAAAAACAATAACAGTACACATATTTGGTATCGCCGCGTCCGGAATGACCTGACCTATAAAACTCCCACTAGTTAGCCCCTTCAGTGAACATGGTAAAAAAAAAAAAAAAATGAAGCAAAAAAAATGCTTCATCATCATACCGCCAAACAAAAAATGGAATAACACACGATCAAAAAGACGAATATAAATAATAATGATACCACTGAAAACGTCATCTTGTCCCGCAAAAAACAAGCCGCCATACAGCTCCATCAGCCGAAAAATAAAAAAGTTATAGCTCTCAGAATAAAGCGATGCAAAAAAATTATTTTTTCTATAAAATAGCTTTTATTGTGTAAAAGCGCCAAAACATAGAAAATCGATATAAATGTGGTACCACTGTAAGCGTACTGACCAGAAGAATAAAGCTACCTTATCAATTTTACCACACGCGGAACAGCATCAAAAAAAAAAAAAAAACAATTCCTGAATTGTTGGTTTTTGTTTATTCTGCCTCCCAATAATCGGAATAGAGAGCGATCAAAATATGTCACGTGCCTGAAAATGGCACTAATAAAAACGTCAACTCTTCCCGCAAAAAACAAGACGTCACATGACTCTGTCGGCCAAAATATGGAAAAATTATAGCTCTCAAAATATGGCGATGCAAAAACTAGATTTTACGAAAAAATGCATCTTTTAGTGTGTGACAGCTGTCAATCATAAAAGCCCGATATGATTCTGGTATCGCTGTAATCGCACTGACTCGAAGAATAAAGTTGTCTAAACGGCGTAAAATATAAACTCTAGGCTTAGGGTTGTGGTAGGGTTAGGGTTGGGGTTGGGGTTATGGTTAGGGCTAGGGTTAGGGTTGGGCTAGGCCTGAGAGGATGAGATCCGCCCCTATCACTGGGCAAGAAGCCAAAAGCACAAAATAAAAAGAGAAATCCTACTTCCTCCTTCAGGAGGACCCGGAGTGGGCAAACCCAACACATGAGACACCGGGCTAGAGGCCAACCACGACACAAGCTTTAAAGGGAATCTGTTACCCCCTAGGACTTATCAGACCTCTAATATGGGTATAAAGGTTATAGAAATGTAATTCTATACATACTTCTATGACCCATATTAGAGGTCTGCTTGCTTTGAAATATCCTGGCTCCGGCGTGCTCTGGCTCTGGCCTGCCTTTGCCCTGGCTCTGTCCTGCTCTCGCTCTGGCTCTGTCCTGCTCTCACTCTGGCTCTGTCCTGCTCTCACTCTGGCTCTGTCCTGCTCTCACTCTGGCTCTGTCCTGCTCTCACTGTGGCTCCGGCCTGCTCTCGCACTGGCTCTGGCCTGCCCTCGCCTTTGCTCCGGCCTACTCTCGCCCTGGCTCCGGCCTGCTCTCGCTCTGGCTCCGGCCTGCCCTTGCCTTGGCTTCGGCCTGCTCTCGCCCTGAATCTGGCCTGCTCTCGTTTTGGCTCTAGCCTGCCCTCGCTCTGGCTCCGGCCTGCTCTGGCTCTGGCCTGCCCTTGCCTTGGCTTCGGCCTGCTCTCGCCCTGAATCTGGCCTGCTCTCGTTTTGGCTCTGGCCTGCCCTCGCCCTGGCTTCGGGCTGCTCTCGTTCTGGCTCTGGCCTGCTCTCGCTCTGGCTCTGGCCTGCCCTCACCTTGGCTCTGTCCTGCCCTCGCCCTGGCTCCGGCCTGCCCTCGCCCTGGCTCCGGCCTGCTCTCGCTCTGGCTCCGGCCTGCCCTCGCTCTACCTCCGGCCTGCCCTCGCTCTGGCTCCGGCCTGCTCTCGCTCTGGCTCTGGCCTGCCCTCGCCCAGGCTTTGACCTGCTCTGTCTCTGGCTGTGGCCTGCCCTTTCCTTGGCTCCGGAGTGCTCTCACTCTGGCTCTTGCCTGCTCTCGCTCTGGCCTGCCCTCGACTTGGCTCCGGCCTGCTCTCACTCTGGCTCTGGCCTGCCCTCAGGGCCTTGGCTCCGACCTGCTCTCGCTATGGCCTGCCCTCGCCTTGGCTCCGGCCTGCTCTCGCTCTGGCTCTTGCGTGCCCAGGCTCTGCCTCTGGCCTGCCCTCGCCTTGGCTCCGGCCTACCCTCTCCTTGGCTCCGGCCTGCTCTCACTCTGACTCTGGTCTGCCCTCACCTTGGCTCCGGCCTGCTCTCGCCCTGGCTGCCGCCTGCCCTCTAAGTGGCTCCGGCCTGCCCTCGCCCTGGCTCTTGCCTGATCTCGCTCTGGCTCCTGCCTGCTCTCGCTCTGGCTCTGTCCTGCTCTCGCTCTGGCTCTGTCCTGCTCTCGCTCTGGCTCTGTCCTGCTCTCGCTCTGGCTCTGTCCTGCTCTCGCTCTGGCTCTGTCCTGCTCTCGCTCTGGCTCTGTCCTGCTCTCGCTCTGGCTCTGTCCTGCTCTCGCTCTGGCTCTGTCCTGCTCTCGCTCTGGCTCTGTCCTGCTCTCGCTGTGGCTCCGGCCTGCTCTCGCACTGGCTCTGGCCTGCCCTCGCCTTTGCTCCGGCCTACTCTCGCCCTGGCACCGGCCTGCTCTCGCTCTGGCTCTGGCCTGCCCTTGCCTTGGCTTCGGCCTGCTCCTGCCCTAAATCTGGCCTGCTCTCATTTTGGCTCTAGCTTGCCCTCGCCCTGGCTCCGGCCTGCTCTCGCTCTGGCTCCTTCCTGCTCTCGCTCTGGCTCTGGCCTGCCCTTGCCTTGGCTTCGGCCTGCTCTCGCCCTGAATCTGGCCTGCTCTCTTTTTGGCTCTGGCCTGCCCTCGCCCTGGCTTCGGGCTGTTCTCGTTCTGGCTCTGGCCTGCTCTCGCTCTGGCTCTGGCCTGCCCTCACCTTGGCTCTGTCCTGCCCTCGCCCTGGCTCTGGCCTGCCCTCTCCCTGGCTCCGGCCTGCTCTCGCTCTGGCTCCGGCCTGCTCTCGCTCTGGCTCCGGCCTGCCCTCGCTCTAGCTCCGGCCTGCCCTCGCCCTGGCTCCGGCCTGCTCTCGCTCTGGCTCTGGCCTGCCCTCGCCCAGGCTTTGGCCTGCTCTGTCTCTGGCTGTGGCCTGCCCTTTCCTTGGCTCCGGACTGCTCTCACTCTGGCTCTGGCCTGCTCTCGCTCTGGCCTGCCCTCGACTTGGCTCCGGCCTGCTCTCACTCTGGCTCTGGCCTGCCCTCAGGGCCTTGGCTCCGACCTGCTCTCGCTATGGCCTGCCCTCGCCTTGGCTCCGGCCTGCTCTCGCTCTGGCCTGCCTTGGCTCTGCCTCTGGCCTGCCCTCGCCTTGGCTCCGGCCCTGCTCTCGCTCTAGCTCCGGACTGCCCTCGCCCTGGCTCCGGCCTGCCATCGCTCTGGCTCCGGCCTGCTCTCGCTGTGGCTTTGGCCTGCCCTCGCCCTGGCTCTGTCCTGCCCTTGCTCTGGCCCTGGCCAGCCCTCGCCTTGGCTCCGGCCAGCTCTTGCTTTGGCTCCGGCCTGCCCTCGCCTTGTCTCCGGCCTGCTCTCGCCCTGGCTCCGGCATGCCCTCGCTGTGGCTCCGGCCTGCCCTCGCCCTGGCTCCGGCCTGCTCTCGCTCTGGCTCCGCCGGCGTGATCTCGCTCTGGCTCTGTCTGGCCTGCTCTCTCTCTGGCTCTGGCCTGCTCTCTTTCTGGCTCTGGCCTGCCCTCACCTTGTCTCCAGCCTGGTCTCGCTCTTGCTTTGGACTTCCCCCGCCTTGTCTCTGGCCTGCTCTCGCTCTGGCTCTTGCCTGCCCTGGCTCTGCCTCTGGCCTGCCCTCGCCTTGGCTCCGGCCTGCCCTCTCCTTGGCTCCGGCCTGCTCTCACTCTGACTCTGGTCTGCCCTCGCCTTGGCTCCGGCCTGCTCTCGCCCTGGCTCCGGCCTGCTCTCGCTCTGGCTTCGGCCTGCCCTCGCCCTGGCTACGGCCTGCCCTCGCCCTGGCTGCCGCCTGCCCTCGCCCTGGCTGCCGCCTGCCCTCGCCCTGGCTGCCGCCTGCCCTCGCCCTGGCTGCCGCCTGCCCTCGAACTGGCTCCGGCCTGCCCTCGCCCTGGCTCCGGCCTGATCTCGCTCTGGCCTGCCCTCGCCCTGGCTCTGGCCTGCCCTCGCCCTGGCTGCCGCCTGCCCTCTAACTGGCTCTGGCCTGCCCTCGCCCTGGCTCCGGCCTGATCTCGCTCTGGCTCCGATCTGCTCTCGCCCTGGCTCGTGCCTGCTCTCGCTCTGGCTTCGGCCTGCACTCGCCCTGGCTCCGACCTGCCCTTGCTCTGGCTCCTGCCAGCCCTCGCCTTGGCTCCGGCCGGCTGCTGCTCTGGCTTCGGCCTGCCCTCGCCTTGGCTCCGGCCTGCTCTCGCCCTGGCTCCGGCCTACCCTCGCCCTGGCTCCGGCCTGCCCTCTGACTGGCTCCGGCCTTCTCTTGCTCTGGCATCAGCCTGCCCTCGCCCTGGCTCCGGCCTGCCCTCGCCCTGGCTCCGGCCTGCCCTCGCTCTGGCTCCCGCCTGCCCTCGCCCTGGCTCCGGCCTGCTCTCCCTCTGGCTCCGGCCTGCTCTCCCTCTGGCTCCGGCCTGCCCTCTCCCTGGCTACGGCCAGCTCTCACTCTGGCTCATGCCTGCCCTCGCCTTGGCTCCAGCATGCTCTTGCTCTGGCTCTGGCCTGCCCTCTTCTTGACTCCGGCCTGCTCTCGCTCTGGTTCTGGCCTGCCTTCGCCTTGGCTCCGGCCTGCCCTCGCCCTGGCTCCCGCCTACCCTCGCCCTGGCTCCGGCCTGCCCTCTAACTGGCTCCGGCCTTCTCTTGCTCTGGCATCGGCCTGCCCTCGCCCTGGCTCCGGCCTGCCCTTGCTTTGGCTCCGGCAAGCCCTCGCCTTGGCTCCGGCCGGCTCCTGCTCTGGCTTCGGCCTGCCCTCGCCTTGGCTCCGGCCTGCTCTCGCTCTGGCTCCGGCCTACCCTCGCCCTGGCTCCGGCCTGCCCTCTAACTGGCTCCGGCCTTCTCTTGCTCTGGCATCAGCTTGCCCTCGCCCTGGCTCCGGCCTGCCCTCGCTCTGGCTCCCGCCTGCCCTCGCTCTGGCTCCCGCCTGCCCTCGCCCTGGCTCCGGCCTGCTCTCCCTCTGGCTCCGGCCTGCCCTCTCCCTGGCTACGGCCAGCTCTCACTCTGGCTCATGCCTGCCCTCGCCTTGGCTCCAGCATGCTCTTGCTCTGGCTCTGGCCTGCCCTCTTCTTGACTCCGGCCTGCCTCGCTCTGGTTCTGGCCTGCCTTCGCCTTGGCTCCGGCCTGCCCTCGCCCTGGCTCCCGCCTACCCTCGCCCTGGCTCCGGCCTGCCCTCTAACTGGCTCCGGCCTTCTCTTGCTCTGGCATCGGCCTGCTCTCGCCCTGGCTCCGGCCTGCCCTTGCTTTGGCTCCGGCAAGCCCTCGCCTTGGCTCTGGACAGCTCTCGCCCTGACTGCGGCCTGCCCTCGCCTTGACTCCGGCCTGCCCTCTAACTGGCTCCGCCCTGCCCTCGCTCTGGCTCCGGCCTGCCCTCGCCCTGGCTCCGGCCTGCTCTCCCTCTGGCTCCGGCCTGCTCTCTCCCTGGCTACGGCCTGCTCTCACTCTGGTCATGCTTGCCCTTACTCTGGCTCCGGCCAGCCCTCGCCTTGGCTCCAGCATGCTCTTGCTCTGGCTCTGGCCTGCCCTCGTCTTGACTCCGGCCTACTCTCTCTCTGGTTCTGGCCTGCCTTCGCCTTGGCTCCGGCCTGCTCTCGCTCTGGCTCAGGCCGCCTACTCTCTCTCTGGCTCTGACCTGCCCTTGCCTTGACTCCGGCCTGCTCTCGCTCTGGGGCCTCTGGCCTGCCCTCGCCTTGGCTCCGGCCTGCTCTCGCCTTGGCACCGGTCTGCCCTCTCCCTGGCTCCTGCCTGCTCTCGCTCTGGCTCCGGCCTGGTCTCTCTCTGGCCTGCTCTCGCTCTGGTTCTGGCCTCCCCTTGCCTCGGCTCCGGCCTGCTCTCGCTCTGGCTCACGCCTGCCCTAGCCTTGGCTCTGGCCTACTCTCGCTCTGGCCTGCCTTCGCCCTGGCTCCGGCCTGCTCTGGCCTTTGCTCCGGCCTCCTCTCGCCCTGGCTCCGGCCTGTTCTCGCTCTGGCTTCGGCCTCCCCTCGCCCTGGCTTAGGCCTGCTCTTGCTCTGGCCAGCCCTCTGCTTGGCTCCGGCCAGCTCCTGCTCTGTCTCCGGCCTGCCCTTGCCTTGGCTCCGGCCTCCTCTCGCCCTGGCTCCCGCCTGCCCTCGCCCTGGCTCCGGCCTGCCCTGTAACTGGCTCCGGCCTGCCCTCGCTCTTGCTCCGGCCTGCCCTCGCTCTTGCTCCGGCCTGCCCTCGCTCTTGCTCCGGCCTGCCCTCGCTCTTGCTCCGGCCTGCCCTTGCCCTGTCTCCGGCCTGTTCTCTCTCGGTCTAGCTCCGACCTGCCCTCGTCCTGGCTCCGGCCTGCTCTCACTCTGGCTCCGGGCTGCTCTCGCCTTGGCTCCGGCTGCTCTCGCTCTGGCTCCGTCCTGCCCTCGCCCTGTCTCTGGCCTGCTCTCGATCTGGCCTGCTCGCGCCCTGGCTCCGGCATTCTCTCGCTCTGGTTTCGGCCTGCCGTTGCCTTGGATCCGGCCTGCTCTCGCTCTCGCTCCGGCCTGCTCTCGCCCTGGCTCCGGCCTGCTCTCGCTCTGGCTTCGGCCTGCCCTCGCCCTGGCTCCAGCCTGCCCTCGCCCTGGCTGCCGCCTGCCCTCTAACTGGCTCCGGCCTGCCCTCGCCCTGGCTCCGGTCTGATCTCGCTCTGGCTCTGGCCTGCCCTCGCCCTGGCTCCAGCCTGCCCTCGCCCTGGCTCCAGCCTGCCCTCTAACTGGCTCCGGCCTGCCCTCGCCCTGGCTCCGGCCTGATCTCGCTCTGGCTCTGGCCTGCTCTGGCTCTGGCCTGCCTCGCCTTGGCTCCCGCCTGCTCTCACTCTGGCTCCGGCCTGCTCTTGCTAGGCTCTGTCCTGCCCTCGCCTTGGCTACGGCCTGCTCTCCCCCTGGCTCCTGTTTGCCCTCGTACTGGCTCTGGCCTGCCCTTGCCTTGGCTCTGATTTGCTCTCGCCCTGGCTCGTGCCTGCTCTCGCTCTAGCTTCGGCCTGCACTCGCTCTGGCTACGGCCTGCTCTCACTCTGGCTCATGCCTGCCCTTACTCTGGCTCCGGCCTGCCCTCGCCTTGGCTCCAGCATGCTCTTGCTCTGGCTCTGGCCTGCCCTCGTCTTGACTCCGGCCTACTCTCACTCTGGTTCTGTCCTGCCTTCGCCTTGGCTCCGGCCTGCTCTCGCTCTGGCTCAGGCCGCCTACTCTCTCTCTGGCTCTGGCCTGCCCTTGCTTTGACTCCGGCCTGCTCTCGCTCTTGGCTCCGGCCTGCTCTCGCCTTGGCACCGGTCTGCCCTCTCCCTGGCTCCTGCCTGCTCTCGCTCTGGCTCCGGCCTGGTCTCTCTCTGGCCTGCTCTCGCTCTGGTTCTGGCCTCCCCTTGCCTCGGCTCCGGCCTGCTCTCGCTCTGGCTCACGCCTGCCCTAGCCTTGGCTCTGGCCTACTCTCGCTCTGGCCTGCCTTCGCCCTGGCTCCGGCCTGCTCTGGCCTTTGCTCCGGCCTCCTCTCGCCCTGGCTCCGGCCTGTTCTCGCTCTGTCTTCGGCCTGCCCTCGCCCTGGCTTAGGCCTGCCCTTGCTCTGGCCAGCCCTCGGCTTGGCTCCGGCCAGCTCCTGCTCTGTCTCCGGCCTGCTCTCGCCCTGGCTCCGGCCTGCTCTCGCCCTGGCTCCGGCCTGCCCTCGCCCTGGCTCCAGTCTGCCCTCGCCCTGGCTCCCGCCTGCCCTGTAACTGGATCCGGCCTGCCCTCGCTCTTGCTCCGGCCTGCCCTCGCTCTTGCTCCGGCCTGCCCTTGCCCTGTCTCCGGCCTGT
The DNA here is from genome assembly GCF_046119375.1 of Phyllobates terribilis. Classification (NCBI taxonomy): domain Eukaryota; kingdom Metazoa; phylum Chordata; class Amphibia; order Anura; family Dendrobatidae; genus Phyllobates; species Phyllobates terribilis. The sequence goes on along the minus strand of NW_027364010.1, from coordinate 267,335 downwards.
TCTCTCTCGGTCTAGCTCCGTCCTGGCTCCGGCCTGCTCTCACTCTGGCTCCGGGCTGCCCTCGCCCTGTCTCTGGCCTGCTCTCGATCTGACCTGCTCTCGCCCTGGCTCCAGCATTCTCTCGCTCTGGTTTCGGCCTGCCGTCGCCTTGGATCCGGCCTGCTCTCGCTCTGGCTCCAGCCTGCCCTCACCTTGGCTCCAGCCTGCTCTCGCTCTGGCCTGCCTTTGCCTTGGCTCCGGCCTGCACTCACTCTGGCTTTGGCCTGCCTTTGCTTCGGCCTGCTCTCGCTCTGGCTCTGGCCTGCTCTCGCTCTGGCCTGCCCTCGACTTGACTCCACTATGCCACAGCTCGGTCTCCGGCCTACCCTCGCCTTGGCTACGTCCTGCTCTCTCCCTGGCTCTGAACTGCTCTCGCTCTGTCTCTGGCCTGCCCTTGCCCTGGCTCCGGCCTGCTCTCGCTCTGGCTCTGGCCTCGCCCTGTCTCCGGCCTGCTCTCGCCCTGGTTCCGGCCTGCCCTTGCCTTGGCTCTGGCCTTCTTTATCTCTGGCTCTGGCCTGCCCTTGCCTTGGCTCTGGCCTACCCTCGCATTGACTCCGGCCTGCTCTCGCTCTGAGGCCTCTGGCCTGCCCTCGCCTTGGCTCCGGCCTGCTCTCGCCTTGGCACCGGTCTGCCCTCTCCCTGGCTCCTGCCTACTCTCGCTCTGGCTCTGGCCTGGTCTCTCTCTGGCCTGCTCTCGCTCTGATTCTGGCCTCCCCTTGCCTCGGCTCCAGCCTGCTCTCGCTCTGGCTCGCGTCTGCCCTAGCCTTGGCTCTGGCCTACTCTCGCTCCGGCCTGCCTTCGCCCTGGCTCCGGCCTATTCTGGCCTTTGCTCCGGCCTCCTCTCGCCCTGGCTCCGGCCTGTTCTCGCTCTGTCTTCGGCCTGCCCTCGCCCTGGCTTAGGCCTGCCCTTGCTCTGGCCAGCCCTCGGCTTGGCTCCGGCCAGCTCCTGCTCTGTCTCCGGCCTGCTCTCGCCCTGGCTCCGGCCTGCTCTCGCCCTGGCTCCGGCCTGCCCTCGCCCTGGCTCCGGCCTGCCCTCGCCCTGGCTCCCGCCTGCCCTCGCCCTGGCTCCCGCCTGCCCTGTAACTGGATCCGGCCTGCCCTCGCTCTTGCTCCGGCCTGCCCTCGCTCTTGCTCCGGCCTGCCCTCTAACTGGGTCCGGCCTTCTCTTGCTCTGGCATCAGCCTGCCCTCGCCCTGGCTCCGGCCTGCCCTCGCTCTGGCTCCGGCCTGTCCTCGCCCTGGCTCCGGCCTGCCCTCGCCCTGGCTCCAGTCTGCCCTCGCCCTGGCTGCCGCCTGCCCTCTAACTGGCTCCGGCCTGCCCTCGCCCTGGCTCCGGTCTGATCTCGCTCTGGCCTGCCCTCGCCCTGGCTCCAGCCTGCCCTCGCCCTGGCTGCCGCCTACCCTCTAACTGGCTCCGGCCTGCCCTCGCCCTGGCTCCGGCCTGATCTCGCTCTGGCTCTGACCTGCTCTGGCTCTGGCCTGCCTCGCCTTGGCTCCCGCCTGCTCTCACTCTGGCTCCGGCCTGCTCTTGCTAGGCTCTGTCCTGCCCTCGCCTTGGCTACGGCCTGCTCTCCCCCTGGCTCCTGTTTGCCCTCGTACTGGCTCTGGCCTGCCCTTGCCTTGGCTCCGATCTGCTCTCGCCCTGGCTCGTGCCTGCTCTCGCTCTGGCTTCGGCTTGCACTCGTCCTGGCTCCGACCTGCCCTTGCTCTGGCTCCTGCCAGCCCTCGCCTTGGCTCCGGGCGGCTCCTGCTCTGGCTTCGGCCTGCCCTCGCCTTGGCTCCTGCCTGCTCTCGCCCTGGCTCCGGCCTACCCTCGCCCTGGCTCCGGCCTGCCCTCTAACTGGCTCCGGCCTTCTCTTGCTCTGGCATCAGCTTGCCCTCGCCCTGGCTCCGGCCTGCTCTCCCTCTGGCTCCGGCCTACCCTCTCCCTGGCTACGGCCAACTCTCACTCTGGCTCATGCCTGCCCTCGCCTTGGCTCCAGCATGCTCTTGCTCTGGCTCTGGCCTGCCCTCTTCTTGACTCCGGCCTGCTCTCGCTCTGGTTCTAGCCTGCCTTCGCCTTGGCTCCGGCCTGCCCTCGCCCTGGCTCCGGCCTACCCTCGCCCTGGCTCCGGCCTGCCCTCTAACTGGCTCCGGCCTTCTCTTGCTCTGGCATCGGCCTGCCCTCGCCCTGGCTCCGGCCTGCCCTTGATTTGGCTCCGACAAGCCCTCGCCTTGGCTCTGGACAGCTCTCGCCCTGGCTGCGGCCTGCCCTCGCCCTGGCTGCGGCCTGCCCTCGCCCTGGCTCCGGCCTGCCCTCTAACTGGCTCCGGCCTGCCCTCGCTCTGGCTCCGGCCTGCCCTCGCCCTGGCTCCGGCCTGCCCTCTCCCTGGCTACGGCCTGCTCTCACTCTGGTCATGCCTGCCCTTACTCTGGCTCCGGCCAGCCCTCGCCTTGGCTCCAGCATGCTCTTGCTCTGGCTCTGGCCTGCCCTCATCTTGACTCCGGCCTACTCTCGCTCTGGTTCTGGCCTGCCTTCGCCTTGGCTCCGGCCTGCTCTCGCTCTGGCTCAGGCCGCCTACTCTCTCTCTGGCCTGCCCTTGCCTTGACTCCGGCCTGCTCTCGCTCTGGGGCCTCTGGCCTGCCCTCGCCTTGGCTCCGGCCTGCTCTCGCCTTTTCACCGGTCTGCCCTCTCCCTGGCTCCTGCCTGCTCTCGCTCTGGCTCCGGCCTGGTCTCTCTGGCCTGCTCTCGCTCTGGTTCTGGCCTCCCCTTGCCTCGGCTCCGGCCTGCTCTTGCTCTGGCTCGCGCCTGCCCTAGCCTTGGCTCTGGCCTACTCTCGCTCTGGCTCTGTCCTGCCTTCGCCCTGGCTCGCGCCTGCTCTGGCCTTTGCTCCGGCCTCCTCTCGCCCTGGCTCCGGCCTGTTCTCGCTCTTGCTCCGGCCTGCCCTTGCCCTGTCTCCGGCCTGTTCTCTCTCGGTCTAGCTCCAACCTGCCCTCGTCCTGGCTCCGGCCTGCTCTCTCTCTGGCTCCGGCCTGCCCTCGCCTTGGCTCCGGCTGCTCTCGCTCTGGCTCCGGCCTGCCCTCGCCCTGTCTCTGGCCTGCTCTCGATCTGGCCTGCTCTCGCCCTGACTCCGGCATTCTCTCGCTCTGGTTTCGGCCTGCCCTCGCCCTGGCTCCGGCCTGCCCTCGCGCTGGCTCCAGCCTGCCCTCGCCCTGGCTGCCGCCTGCCCTCTAACTGGCTCCGGCCTGCCCTCGCCCTGGCTCCGGTCTGATCTCGCTCTGGCTCTGGCCTGCCCTCGCCTTGGCTCCGTCCGGCCTGCTCTCACCCTGGCTCAGGCCTGCTCTCGCTCTGGCTTAGGCCTTCCCTCGCCCTAGCTCCGGCCTGCCCTTGCTCTGGCTCCGGCTAGCCCTCGCCTTGGATACGGCCAGCACCTGCTCTGGCTCCAGCCTGCCTTCGCCTTGGCTTCGGACTGCTCTCGCTCATGCCTGCTCTCGCTCTGGCTCTGGCCTGTCCTTGCCTTGGCTCCGGCCTGCTCTTGCTGTGGCCTACCCTGGCTCTGCCTCCGGCCAGCCCTCGACCTGTCTCCGGCCTGCTCTTGCTCTGGCCTGCCCTCGCCCTGGCTCCGGCATTCTCTCGCTCTGGTTTCGGCCTGCCCTCGCCTTGGCTCCGGCCTGCCTTTGCCATGGCTGCGGCCTGCTATCGCTCTGGCTCCGGCCTGCTATCGCTCTGGCTCCGGCATGCCTTTGCCTTGGCTCCAGCCTGCTCTCGCTCAGGCTCTGGCCTGCTCTCGCTGTGGCTCTGGCCTGCCTTCGCCTTGGCCAGAGCGTGATTTGGCCAGAGCCAAGGCCAGAGCCAAAGAGAAAGAGGGCCGGAGCCAAGGCAAGGCAAGGGCAGCCGGAACCAGGGCGAGAGCAGGCCGGAACCAGGGCGAGAGCAGGCCAGAGCCAGGGCGAGAGCAGGCCAGAGCCAAGGCGAGAGCAGGGCGAGGGCAGGCCTGAGCCAGAGTCAGATCAGGCCGGAGACAAGGCGAGGGCAGGCCAGAGAGAGGGCAGGCCAGAGCCAAAGCGAGAGCAGTCCGGAGCCAAGGCGAGGGCAGGCCAGAGCGGAAGCAAGCCAGAGCAAAGACAGAGGCAGGCCAGAGCAAGAGCAGGCCAGAGGCAGACCGAGAGCAGGCCGGAGCCAGGGCAAGGGCAGGCCTGAGCCAGAGCGAGAGTTGGGCAGAGCCAAGGTAAGGGCAGGCCAGAGCCAGAGCAAGAGAAGGCCAGAGCCAAGGCAAGGGCACGCCGGAACCAGGGCAAGAGCAGGCCAGAGCCAGGGCAAGAGCAGGCCAGAGCCAGGGCGAGAGCAGGCCGGAGCCAGGGCAAGAGCATGCCGGAGCCAGGGCGAGAGCAGGCCAGAGTCAGAGCAGGCCGGTCAAGGCGAGGGCAGGCAAGAGCCAGAGCGAGGGCAAGCCAGAGCCAGAGAGAGCTCGGGCAGGCTAGAGCCAGAGCGATAGCAGGCCGGAGCCAAGGCGAGAACATTCCGGAGCCAGGCGAGGGCAGGCCAGAGCCAGAGCGAGAGCAGGCCGGAGCCAAAGCGAGAGCAGGCCAGAGCGACAGCAGGCCAGAGCCAGAGTAGACCAGAGCCAAGGCAAGGGCAGGCGAGAGCCAGAGCGAGAGAAGGCCAGTGCCAAGGCAAGGGCAGGCCGGAACCAGGGCGAGAGGAGGCCGGAGACAGGGCGATGCCAGAGCGAGAGTAGGCCGGAGCCAGGGCAAGGGCAGGCCAGAGCCAGAAAGAGAGCAGGCCAGAGTCAGTGCGAGGGCAGGCCAGAGCCAGAGCGAGAGCATGCCGGAGCCAGGGCAAGAGCAGGCCGGAGCCAAGGCAAGGGCAGGACAGAGCCAGAGCGAGAGCAGGCCAGAGCCAAGGCAAGGCCAGAGAGAGCAGGTCGGAGCCAGGGCGAGAGCAGGCAAGAGCCAATGCAAGGGCAGGCCGGAGTCAGGACGAGGGCAGGCAGGAGCCAGAGCGAGAGCAGGCTGGAGCCAAGGCGAGAGCAGGCCGGAGCCAAGGTGAGGGTAGGCCAGAGCCAGGGCGAGGGCAGGTCAGAGTCAGAGCGAGAGCAGGCCGGAGCTCAGGCAAGGGCAGGCCAGAGCCAGAGAGAGAGCAGGCCGGAGCCAAGGCATGGGCAGGCCAGAGCCAGAGAGAGAGCAGGCCGGAGCCAGGGCGAGGGCAGGCCAGAGCCAGAGAAGGTCGGAGGCAGGGCGAGAGCAGGCCAGAGCCAATGCGAGAGCTGGCCGGGGCCAGAGCAAGGGCAGGTCGGAATCAGGGCGAGGGCAGGCCACAGCCAAGGCAAGGGTAGGCCACAGCCAAGGCAAGGGCAGGCCGGAGCCAGAGATAGAGAAGGCCAGAGCCAAGGCAAGGGCAGGCCAGAGTGAGAGTAGGCCGGAGCCAGAGCGAGGGCAGGCCAGAGCGAGAGCAGGCCAGAGCCAAGTTGAGATCAGGCCAGATATAGAGCAGGCATGAGCCAAAGCAAGGGCAGTCCGGAACCAGAGAGAGAGCAGGCCGGAGCCAAGGCGAATGCAGGCCAGAACAAGGGCAAGAACAGGTAGGAGCCAAGTTGAGGTCAGGCCAGATATAGAGCACGCATGAGCCAAAGCAAGGGCAGGCCGGAACCATAGAGATAGCAGGCCGGAGCCAAGGCGAGAGCAGGCCGGAGCCAAGGCGAGAGCAGGCCGGACGGAGCCAAGGCCAGAGCCAGGACGAGGGCAGGCCGGAGCCAGTGCGAGAGCAGGCTGGAGCCAGAGAGAGAGCAGGCAAGAGGCAATGCGAGGGCTGGCCGGAGCCAGAGCAAGGGCAGGCCGGAGTCAGGGCGAGGGCAGGCAGGAGCCAGAGCGAGAGCAGGCCGGAGCCCAGGCGAGAGCAGGCCGGAGCCAAGGTGAGGGTAGGCCAGAGCCAGGGTGAGGGCAGGTCAGAGTCAGAGCGAGAGCAGGCCGGAGCTAAGGCAAGGGCAGGCCAGAGAGAGAGCAGGCCGGAGCCAATGGGCAGGCCAGAGCCAGAGAGAGAGCAGGCCGGAGCCAGGGCGAGGGCAGGCCAGGCCAGAGCCAGAGCAGGTCGGAGGCAGGGCGAGAGCGGGCCGTAGCCAATGTGAGGGCTGGCCGGAGCCAGAGCAAGGGCAGGCCGGAGTCAGGCCGAGGGCAGGCAATAGCCAGAGCGAGAGCAGGCCGGAGCCAAGGCGAGAGCAGGCCGGAGTCAAGGCGAGGGTAGGCCAGAGCCAAGGCAAGGGCAGGCCGGAGCCAGAGATAGAGAAGGCCAGAGCCAAGAAGGCAAGGGCAGGCCAGAGCGAGAGTAGGCCGGAGCCAGGGCAAGGGCAGGCCAGAGCCAGAGAGAGAGCAGGCCGGAGCCAGGGCAAGGGTAGGCCAGAGCCAGAGAGAGAGCAGTTCAGAGCCAGGGAGAGAGCAGGACGTAGCCAAGGCGAGGGCAGGCCGGAGCCCGAGCTGTGGCATAGTGGAGCCAGGGCGAGGGCCGTACGGAGCTAGAGCGAGAGCAGGCCGGAGCAAAGGCGAGAGCAGGCCGTAGCCAAGGCGAGGGCAGGCCAGAGGCAGAGCCAGCTTGGGTAGGCCAGAGCAAGGGCAGGCCAGAGCTAGAGCAGGCCGGAGCCAAGGCAAGGGCAGACCAGAGCCAGAGCGAGAGCAGGCCAGAGCCAGAGTGAGAGTAGGCCAGAGACAAGACAAAAGGAGCCAGAGCAAGGGCAGGCCGGAGTCAGGCCGAGGGCAGGCAATAGCCAGAGCGAGAGCAGGCCGGAGCCAAGGCGAGAGCAGGCCGGAGCCAAGGCGAGGGCAGGCCAGAGCGAGAGCAGGCCGGAGCCAAGGCGAGGGCAGGCCAGAGCGAGAGCAGGCCGGAGCCAAGTCGAGGGCAGGCCAGAGCGAGAGCAGTCCGGAGCGAGAGCAGTCCGGAGCCAAGGAAAGGGCAGGCCACAGCCAGAGTAAGTTTTGCTCTGCTCTGCTTGTCTACCGCATCTGTGGGTTTTGCTCTGCTCTGCTTGTCTATCGCATCTGCGGGTTTTGCTCTGCTCTGCTTGTCTACTGCAACTGCAGGTTTTGCTCTGCTCTGCTTGTCTACCGCATTTGCGGGTTTTTCTCTGCTCTGCTTGTTTACCGCACCTGCGGGTTTTGCTCTGCTCTGCTTGTCTTCCGCATCTGCGGGTTTTGCTCTGCTCTGCTTGTCTACCGCATCTGTGGGTTTTGCTCTGCTCTGCTTGTCTACCGCACCTGCGGCTCCTTTCCTGTGTCCTGTCTGTACTGGTCCCTATCCTGCCTGCGTTCCTACCTGCCAGTACCCGCCTGTCTGTATGCCAGCCGTGCCTGCCAGTGCCCACCTGTCTGCATGCCAGCCGTGCCTGCCAGTCCCACCTTCTGCATACCAGCCGTGCCTGCCCAATACCCACCTGTCAACATACCAGCCGTGCCTGCCAGTACCCACCTGTCTGTATGCCAGCCAAACCTGCCTGTTCCTGCATTCCCCGGTGTGGGTCAACAGCTGTGACTGGGGTCTAGAGCAGGCTTGAGCCAGAGCGAGGGCAGGCCAGAGCCAAGGCGAAGGCAGGCCAGAACCAGAGCGAGAGCAGGCCGGAGTCAAGACGAGGGCAGGCCAGAGCAAGAGCAGTCCGGAGCCAGGGCGAGGGCAGGCCAGAGCCAGGACAAGGGCTGGCCGGAGCTAGAGTAAGGGCAGGCCAGAGCCAGGGCGAGGGCTGGCCAGAGCCAGAGCAAGAGCAGGCTGGAGCCAAGGCGAGAGCAGGCCGGAGCCAATGTGAGGGCTGGCCGGACCCAGAGCAAGGGCAGGCCGGAGTCAGGGCGAGGGCAGGCCATAGCCAGAGCGAGAGCTGGCCGGAGGCCAGAGCCAAGTCAAGGGCAGGCCGGAGCCAGAGATAGAGAAGGCCAGAGCCAAGGCAAGGGCAGGCCGGAACCAGGGCGAGAGCAGGCCGGAGACAGGGCGAGGCAAGAGCCAGAGCGAGAGTAGGCCGGAGCCAGGGCAAGGGCAGGCCAGAACCAGAGCGAGAGCAGGCCGGAGTCAAGACGAGGGCAGGCCAGAGCGAGAGCAGGCCGGAGTCAAGACGAGGGCAGGCCAGAGCAAGAGCAGTCCGGAGCCAGGCCGAGGGCAGGCCAGAGCCAGGACAAGGGCTGGCCGGAGCTAGAGTAAGGGCAGGCCAGAGCCAGGGCGAGGGCTGGCCGGAGCCAGAGCAAGAGCAGGCTGGAGCCAAGGCGAGAGCAGGCTGGAGCCAAGGTGAGGGCAGGCCAGAGCGATAGCATGCTGGAGCCAAGGCGAGGGCAGGCCAGAGACAGATCCAGAGCTGGCCGGAGCCAGGGCGAGGGCAGGCCAGAGTCAGAGCGAGTGCAGGCCGGAGCCAAAGCGAGGGCACGCCAGAGCGAGAGCAGACCAGAGCCAGGGCGAGGGCAGGCCAGAGCGAGAGTAGGCCAGAGCCAAGACAAGCGCAGGCCAGAGCGAGAGAAGGCCAGAGCCAAGGTAAGAGCAGGCCGGAACCATGGCGAGAGGAGGCCGGAGACAGGGCGAGGCCAGAGCGAGAGCAGGCCACAGCGAGAGTAGGCCGAAGCCAGGGCAAGGGCAAGCCAGAGCCAGAGAGAGAGCAGGCCGGAGCCAGGGCAAGAGCAGGCCGGAGCCAAGGCGAGGGAAGGACAGAGCCAGAGCGAGAGCAGGCCAGAGCCAAGGCAAGGGCAGGCCAGAGCCAGAAAGAGAGCATTTCGGAGCCAGGGCGAGAGCAGGCCGGAGCCAGGGCGAGAGCAGGCCGGAGCCAATGCGAGGGCTGGCCGGAGCCAGAGCAAGGGCAGGCCGGAGTCAGGGCGAGGGCAGGCAGGAGCCAGAGCGAGAGCAGGCCAGAGCCAAGGCGAGGGTAGGCCAGGGCGAGGGCAGGTCAGAGTCAGAGCGAGAGAAGGCCGGAGCTAAGGCATGGGCAGGCCAGAGCCAGAGAGAGAGCAGGCCGGAGCCAAGGCATGGGCAGGCCAGAGCCAGAGAGAGAGCAGGCCGGAGCCAGGGCGAGGGCAGGCCAGAGCGAGAGCAGGTCGGAGGCAGGGCGAGAGCAGGCCGGAGCCAATGTGAGGGCTGGCCGGACCCAGAGCAAGGGCAGGCCGGAGTCAGGGCGAGGGCAGGCCATAGCCAGAGCGAGAGCTGGCCGGAGGCCAGAGCCAAGTCAAGGGCAGGCCGGAGCCAGAGATAGAGAAGGCCAGAGCCAAGGCAAGGGCAGGCCGTAACCAGGCCGAGAGCAGGCCGGAGACAGGGCGAGGCAAGAGCCAGAGCGAGAGTAGGCCGGAGCCAGGGCAAGGGCAGGCCAGAGCCAGAGAGAGAGCAGGCCGGAGCCAGGGCAGGCCAGAGAGAGAGCAGTTCAGAGCCAGGGAGAGAGCAGGACGTAGCCAAGGCGAGGGCAGACCGGAGCCCGAGCTGTGGCATAGTGGAGCCAGGGCGACGGCAGGACGGAGCTAAAGCGAGAGCAGGCTGGAGCCAAGGCGAGAGTTGGCCGTAGCCAAGGCAAGGGCAGACCAGAGCCAATGCGAGGGAAGGCCAGAGCGAGAGCCGCCCGGAGCCAAGGCGAAGGCAGGCTAGAGCCAGAGCAAGAGAAAGGCAGGCCAGAGCCAGAGTGAGAGCAGGCCAGAGACAAGGCAAAGGCAGACCAGAGCCAGAGCAGGCCGGAGCCAAGGCGAGGGCAGGCCAGAGCGAGAGCAGGCCGGAGCCAAGGCGAGGGCAGGCCAGAGCGAGAGCAGGTCGGAGCCAAAGCGAGGGCAGTCCAGAGCCAGAGCGAGTGCAAGCCGGAGCCAAGTCGAGGGCAGGCCAGAGCCAGAGCAAAAGCAGGCCAGAGCGAGAGCAGTCCGGAGCCAAGGAAAGGGCAGGCCACATCCAGAGGTAGAGCAGGCCGGAGCCAAGGCGAAGGCAGGCCAGAACCAGAGCGAGAGCAGGCCGGAGTCAAGACGAGGGCAGGCCAGAGCAAGAGCAGTCCGGAGCCAGGGCAAAGGCTGGCCAGAGCCAAAGCAAGAGCAGGCCGGAGCCAAGGCCCTCGAGGGCTGGCCGGAGCCAGAGTAAGGGCAGGCCGGAGCCAGGACGAGGGCAGGCCGGAGCCAGGGCGAGGGCAGGCCAGAGCCAGAGCGAGAGTAGGCCAGAGCCAAGGCAAGGGCAGGCCAGAGCCAGAGCAAGAGAAGGCCAGAGCCAAGGCAAGGGCAGGCCGGAACGAGGGTGAGAGGAGGCCGGAGACAGGGCGAGGCCAGAGCGAGAGCAGGCAAGAGCCAGAGCGAGAGTAGACCGAAGCCAGGGCAAGGGCAGGCCAGAGCCAGAGAGAGAGCAGGCCGGAGCCAGGGCAAGGGCAGGCCAGAGCCAGAGAGAGAGCAGGCCGGAGCCAGGGCGAGGGCAGGCCAGAGCGAGAGCAGTTCAGAGCCAGGGAGAGAGCAGGACGTAGCCAAGGCGAGGGCAGGCCGGAGCCCGAGCTGTGGCATAGTGGAGCCAGGGCCGAGGGCAGGACGGAGCTAGAGCGAGAGCAGGCTGGAGCCAAGGCGAGAGCAGCCTGGAGCCAAGGCGAAGGCAGGCTAGAGCCAGAGCGAGAGTAGGCCAGAGCCAGAGCGAGAGCAGGCTGGAGCAAAGGCAAAGGCAGGCCAGAGCCAGAGTGAGAGCAGGCCGGAGACAAGGCAAAGGCAGGCCAGAGCGAGAGCAGGCCGGAGCCAAGGCGAGGGCAGGCCAGAGCCAGAGCAAAAGCAGGCCAGAGCCAGAGCGAGAGCAGTCCGGAGCCAAGGAAAGGGCAGGCCACAGCCAGAGGTAGAGCAGGCTTGAGCCAGAGCGAGGGCAGACCGGAGCCAAGGCGAGGGCAGGCCAGAGCAAGAGCAGTCCGGAGCCAGGGCGAGGGCAGGCCAGAGCCAAAGCAAGAGCAGGCAGGAGCCAAGGCCCTCGAGGGCTGGCCGGAGCCAGAGTAAGGGCAGGCCGGAGCCAGGACGAGGACAGGCTGGAGCCAGAGCAAGAGCAGGCCGGAGCCAAGGCGAGAGCACGCCGGAGCCAAGGTGAGGGCAGGCCAAAGCCAGAGCGAGAGCAGGCCAGAGCTAAGGCGAGGGCAGGCCAGAGAAACATCCAGAGCAGGCTGGAGCCAGGGCGAAGGCAGGCCAGAGTCAGAGCGAGAGCAGGCCGGAGACAAAGCGAGTGCACGCCAGAGCGAGTGCACGCCAGAGCGAGAGCAGGCCAGAGCGAGAGCAGGCCAGAGCGAGAGCAGGCCGGAGCTAGGGCGAGGGCAGGCCAGAGCGAGAGTAGGCCAGAGCCAAGGCAAGGGCAGGCCAGAGCAAGAGAAGGCCAGAGCCAAAGCAAGGGCAGGCCGGAACCAGGGTGAGAGGAGGCCGAAGACAGGGCGAAGCCAGAGCGAGAGCAGGCCAGAGCCAGAGCGAGAGTAGGCCGAAGCCAGGGCAAGCCAGAGAGAGAGCAGGCTGGAGCCAGGGCAAGGGCAGGCCAGAGCCAGAGAGAGAGCAGGCCGGAGCCAGGGCGAGGGCAGGCCAGAGCGAGAGCAGTTCAGAGCCAGGGAGAGAGCAGGATGTAGCCAAGGCGAGGGCAGGCCGGAGCCCGAGCTGTGGCATAGTGGAGCCACGGCGAGGGCAGGACGGAGCTAGAGCGAGAGCAGGCTGGAGCCAAGGCGAGAGCAGGCCGTAACCAAGGCAAGGGCAGACCAGAGCCAAAGCGAGAGCAGGCCAGAGCCAGAGAGAGAGCAGTCCGGAGCCAAGGAAAGGGCAGGCCACAGCCAGAGGTAGAGCAGGCTTGAGCCAGAGCGAGGACAGGCCGGAGCCAAGGCGAGGACAGGCCAGAGCAAGAGCAGTCCGGAGCCAGGGCGAGGACAGGCCAGAGCCAAAGCAAGAGCAGGCAGGAGCCAAGACCCTCGAGGGCTGGCCGGAGCCAGAGTAAGGGCAGGCCGGAGCCAGGACGAGGACAGGCTGGAGCCAGAGCAAGAGCAGGCCGGAGCCAAGGCGAGAGCACGCCGGAGCCAAGGTGAGGGCAGGCCAAAGCCAGAGCGAGAGCAGGCCAGAGCTAAGGCGAGGGCAGGCCAGAGAAACATCCTGAGCAGGCTGGAGCCAGGGCGAGGGCAGGCCAGAGTCAGAGCGAGAGCAGGCCGGAGACAAAGCGAGTGCACGCCAGAGCCAGAGCAGGCCAGAGCCAGAGCAAGAGCAGGCCAGAGCGAGAGCAGGCCGGAGCCAGGGCAAGGGCAGGCCAGAGCCAAGTCAAGGGCAGGCCAGAGCAAGAGAAGGCCAGAGCCAAAGCAAGGGCAGGCCGGAACCAGGGTGAGAGGAGGCCGAAGACAGGGCGAGGCCAGAGCGAGAGCAGGCCAGAGCCAGAGCGAGAGTAGGCCGAAGCCAGGGCAAGCCAGAGAGAGAGCAGGCTGGAGCCAGGGCAAGGGCAGGCCAGAGCCAGAGAGAGAGCAGGCCGGAGCCAGGGCGAGGGCAGGCCAGAGCGAGAGCAGTTCAGAGCCAGGGAGAGAGCAGGATGTAGCCAAGGCGAGGGCAGGCCGGAGCCCGAGCTGTGGCATAGTGGAGCCACGGCGAGGGCAGGACGGAGCTAGAGCGAGAGCAGGCTGGAGCCAAGGCGAGAGCAGGCCGTAACCAAGGCAAGGGCAGACCAGAGCCAGAGAGAGAGCAGTCCGGAGCCAAGGAAAGGGCAGGCCACAGCCAGAGGTAGAGCAGGCTTGAGCCAGAGCGAGGGCAGGCCGGAGCCAAGGCGAGGGCAGGCCAGAGCAAGAGCAGTCCGGAGCCAGGGCGAGGGCAGGCCAGAGCCAAAGCAAGAGCAGGCAGGAGCCAAGACCCTCGAGGGCTGGCCGGAGCCAGAGTAAGGGCAGGCCGGAGCCAGGACGAGGACAGGCTGGAGCCAGAGCAAGAGCAGGCCGGAGCCAAGGCGAGAGCACGCCGGAGCCAAGGTGAGGGCAGGCCAAAGCCAGAGCGAGGGCAGGCCAGAGAAACATCCTGAGCAGGCTGGAGCCAGGGCGAGGGCAGGCCAGAGTCAGAGCGAGAGCAGGCCGGAGACAAAGCGAGTGCACGCCAGAGCCAGAGCAGGCCAGAGCCAGAGCGAGAGCAGGCCAGAGCGAGAGCAGGCCGGAGCCAGGGCAAGGGCAGGCCAGAGCGAGAGCAGTTCAGAGCCAGGGAGAGAGCAGGATGTAGCCAAGGCGAGGGCAGGCCGGAGCCCGAGCTGTGGCATAGTGGAGCCACGGCGAGGGCAGGACGGAGCTAGAGCGAGAGCAGGCTGGAGCCAAGGCGAGAGCAGGCCGTAACCAAGGCAAGGGCAGACCAGAGCCAGAGAGAGAGCAGTCCGGAGCCAAGGAAAGGGCAGGCCACAGCCAGAGGTAGAGCAGGCTTGAGCCAGAGCGAGGGCAGGCCGGAGCCAAGGCGAGGGCAGGCCAGAGCAAGAGCAGTCCGGAGCCAGGGCGAGGGCAGGCCAGAGCCAAAGCAAGAGCAGGCAGGAGCCAAGACCCTCGAGGGCTGGCCGGAGCCAGAGTAAGGGCAGGCCGGAGCCAGGACGAGGACAGGCTGGAGCCAGAGCAAGAGCAGGCCGGAGCCAAGGCGAGAGCACGCCGGAGCCAAGGTGAGGGCAGGCCAAAGCCAGAGCGAGAGCAGGCCAGAGCTAAGGCGAGGGCAGGCCAGAGAAACATCCTGAGCAGGCTGGAGCCAGGGCGAGGGCAGGCCAGAGTCAGAGCGAGAGCAGGCCGGAGACAAAGCGAGTGCACGCCAGAGCCAGAGCAGGCCAGAGCCAGAGCGAGAGCAGGCCAGAGCGAGAGCAGGCCGGAGCCAGGGCAAGGGCAGGCCAGAGCGAGAGTAGGCCAGAGCCAAGGCAAGGGCAGGCCAGAGCAAGAGAAGGCCAGAGCCAAGGCAAGGGCAGGCCGGAACCAGGGTGAGAGGAGGCCGAAGACAGGGCGAGGCCAGAGCGAGAACAGGCCAGAGCCAGAGCGAGAGTAGGCCGAAGCCAGGGCAAGCCAGAGCCAGAGAGAGAGCAGGCCGGAGCCAGGGCAAGGGCAGGCCAGAGCCAGAGAGAGAGCAGGCCGGAGCCAGGGCAAGGGCAGGCCAGAGCCAGAGAGAGAGCAGGACGTAGCCAAGGCGAGGGCAGGCCGGAGCCCGAGCTGTGGCATAGTGGAGCCACGGTGAGGGCAGGACGGAGCTAGAGCGAGAGCAGGCTGGAGCCAAGGCGAGAGCAGGCCGTAACCAAGGATAGGGCAGACCAGAGCCAAAGCGAGAGCAGGCCAGAGCCAGAGAGAGAGCAGCCCAGAGCCAAAGCGAGAGCAGGCCAGAGCCAGAGCGAGAGCAGCCCGGAGCCAAGGCGAAGGCAGGCTAGAGCCAGAGCAGGCCAGAGCCAGAGCGAGAGCAGGCCGGAGCAAAGGCAGGCCAGAGCCAGAGTGAGAGCAGGCCGGAGACAAGGCAAAGGCAGGCCAGAGCCAGAGCGAGAGCAGGCCGGAGCCAAGGCGAGGGCAGGCCAGAGCGAGACGGAGCCAAGGCTAGGGCAGGCCAGAGCGAGAGCAGGTCGGAGCCAAAGCGAGAGCAGGCCAGAGCGAGTGCAGGCCGGAGCCAAGCCGAGGGCAGGCCAGATCCAGAGCAAAAGAAGGCCAGAGCGAGAGCAGTCCGGAGCCAAGGAAAGGGCAGGCCACAGCCACAGGTAGAGCAGGCTTGAGCCAGAGCGAGGGTAGGCCGGAGCCAAGGCGAAGGCAGGCCAGAACCAGAGCGAGAGCAGGCCGGAGCAAGAGCAGTCCGGAGCCAGGGCGAGGGCAGGCCAGAGCCAAAGCAAGAGCTGGCCGGTGCCAAGGCCCTCGAGGGCTGGCCGGAGCCAGGACGAGGGCAGGCTGGAGCCAGAGCAAGAGCAGGCCGGGGCCAAGGCGAGAGCAGGCCGCAGCCAAGGTGAGGGCAGGCCAAAGCCAGAGCGAGAGCAGGCCGGAACCAAGGCGAGGGCAGGCCAGAGAAAGATCCAGAGCAGGCTGGAGCCAGGGTGAGGGCAGGCGAGAGCGACAGCCGGCCGGAGCCAAAGCGAGGGCACGCCAGAGCGAGAGCAGACCAGAGCCAGAGCGAGAGCAGGCCGGAGCCAGGGCGAGGGCAGGCCAGAGTGAGAGTAGGCCAGAGCCAAGGCAAGGGCAGGCCAGAGCAAGAGAAGGCCAGAGCCAAGGCAAGGGCAGGCCGGAACCAGGGTGAGAGGAGGCCGGAGACAGGGCGAGGCCAGAGCGAGAGCAGGCCAGAGCCAGAGCGAGAGTAGGCCGAAGCCAGGGCAAGGGTAAGCCAGAGCCAGAGAGAGAGCAGGCCGGAGCCAAGGCGAGGGCAGGACAGAGCCAGAGCGAGAGCAGGCCAGAGCCACGGCAAGGGCAGGCCAGGGCGAGAGCAGGCCGGAGCCAATGCGAGGGCTGGCCGGAGCCAGAGCAAGGGCAGGCCGCAGCCAGAGCGAGAGCAGGCCAGAGCCAAGGCAAGGGTAGGCCAGAGCCAGGGCGAGGGCAGGTCAGAGCAAGAGAAGGCCGGAGCTAAGGCAAGGGCAGGCCAGAGAGAGAGCAGGCCGGAGCCAAGGCATGGGCAGGCCAGAGCCAGAGAGAGAGCAGGCCGGAGCCAGGGCGAGGGCAGGCCAGAGCGAGAGCAGGTCGGAGGCAGGGCGAGAGCAGGCCGGAGCCAGAGCAAGGGCAGGCCGGAGTCAGGGCGAGGGCAGGCCGTAGCCAGAGCGAGGGTAGGCCAGAGCCAAGGCAACGGCAGGCCCGAGCCAGAGATAGAGAAGGCCAGAGCCAAGGCAAGGGCAGTCCGGAACCAGGGCGAGAGCAGGCCGGAGACAGGGCGAGGCAAGAGCCAGAGCGAGAGTAGGCCGGAGCCAGGGCAAGGGCAGGCCAGAGCCAGAGAGAGAGCAGGCCGGAGCCAGGGCAAGGGCAGGCCAGAGCCAGAGAGAGAGCAGGCCGGAGCCAGGGCAAGGGCAGGCCAGAGCCAGAGAGAGAGCAGGACGTAGCCAAGGCGAGGGCAGGCCGGAGCCCGAGCTGTGGCATAGTGGAGCCACGGTGAGGGCAGGACGGAGCTAGAGCGAGAGCAGGCTGGAGCCAAGGCGAGAGCAGGCCGTAACCAAGGATAGGGCAGACCAGAGCCAAAGCGAGAGCAGGCCAGAGCCAGAGAGAGAGCAGGCCAGAGCCAGAGCGAGAGCAGCCCGGAGCCAAGGCGAAGGCAGGCTAGAGCCAGAGCAGGCCAGAGCCAGAGCGAGAGCAGGCCGGAGCAAAGGCAGGCCAGAGCCAGAGTGAGAGCAGGCCGGAGACAAGGCAAAGGCAGGCCAGAGCCAGAGCGAGAGCAGGCCGGAGCCAAGGCGAGGGCAGGCCAGAGCGAGACGGAGCCAAGGCTAGGGCAGGCCAGAGCGAGAGCAGGTCGGAGCCAAAGCGAGAGCAGGCCAGAGCGAGTGCAGGCCGGAGCCAAGCCGAGGGCAGGCCAGATCCAGAGCAAAAGAAGGCCAGAGCCAGAGCGAGAGCAGTCCGGAGCCAAGGAAAGGGCAGGTCACAGCCACAGGTAGAGCAGGCTTGAGCCAGAGCGAGGGCAGGCCGGAGCCAAGGCGAAGGCAGGCCAGAACCAGAGCGAGAGCAGGCCGGAGTCAAGACGAGGGCAGGCCAGAGCAAGAGCAGTCCGGAGCCAGGGCGAGGGCAGGCCAGAGCCAAAGCAAGAGCTGGCCGGTGCCAAGGCCCTCGAGGGCTGGCCGGAGCCAGGACGAGGGCAGGCTGGAGCCAGAGCAAGAGCAGGCCGGGGCCAAGGCGAGAGCAGGCCGCAGCCAAGGTGAGGGCAGGCCAAAGCCAGAGCGAGAGCAGGCCGGAACCAAGGCGAGGGCAGGCCAGAGAAAGATCCAGAGCAGGCTGGAGCCAGGGTGAGGGCAGGCCAGAGCGACAGCCGGCCGGAGCCAAAGCGAGGGCACGCCAGAGCGAGAGCAGACCAGAGCCAGAGCGAGAGCAGGCCGGAGCCAGGGCGAGGGCAGGCCAGAGTGAGAGTAGGCCAGAGCCAAGGCAAGGGCAGGCCAGAGCAAGAGAAGGCCAGAGCCAAGGCAAGGGCAGGCCGGAACCAGGGTGAGAGGAGGCCGGAGACAGGGCGAGGCCAGAGCGAGAGCAGGCCAGAGCCAGAGCGAGAGTAGGCCGAAGCCAGGGCAAGGGTAAGCCAGAGCCAGAGAGAGAGCAGGCCGGAGCCAAGGCGAGGGCAGGACAGAGCCAGAGCGAGAGCAGGCCAGAGCCACGGCAAGGGCAGGCCAGAGCCAGGGCGAGAGCAGGCCGGAGCCATTGCGAGGGCTGGCCGGAGCCAGAGCAAGGGCAGGCCGCAGTCAGGGCGAGGGCAGGCAGGAGCCAGAGCGAGAGCAGGCCAGAGCCAAGGCGAGGGTAGGCCAGAGCCAGGGCGAGGGCAGGTCAGAGCAAGAGAAGGCCGGAGCTAAGGCAAGGGCAGGCCAGAGAGAGAGCAGGCCGGAGCCAAGGCATGGGCAGGCCAGAGCCAGAGAGAGAGCAGGCCGGAGCCAGGGCGAGGGCAGGCCAGAGCGAGAGCAGGTCGGAGGCAGGGCGAGAGCAGGCCGGAGCCAGAGCAAGGGCAGGCCGGATTCAGGGCGAGGGCAGGCCGTAGCCAGAGCGAGGGTAGGCCAGAGCCAAGGCAACGGCAGGCCCGAGCCAGAGATAGAGAAGGCCAGAGCCAAGGCAAGGGCAGTCCGGAACCAGGGCGAGAGCAGGCCGGAGACAGGGCGAGGCAAGAGCCAGAGCGAGAGTAGGCCGGAGCCAGGGCAAGGGCAGGCCAGAGCCAGAGAGAGAGCAGGCCGGAGCCAGGGCGAGGGCAGGCCAGAGTGAGAGCAGTTCAGAGCCAGAGCGAGAGCAGTTTAGAGCCAGGAAGAGAGCAGGACGTAGCCAAGGCGAGGGCAGGCCGGAGCCCGAGCTGTGGCATAGTGGAGCCAGGGCGAGGGCAGGACGGAGCTAGAGCGAGAGCAGGCTGGAGCCAAGGCGAGAGCAGGCCGTAGCCAGGGCGAGGGCAGGCCAGAGGCAGAGCCAGGGTAGGCCAGAGCGAGAGCAGGCCGGAGCCAAGGCTAGGGCAGACCAGAGCCAAAGCGAGAGCAGGCCAGAGCGAGAGCAGCCCGGAGCCAAGGCGAAGGCAGGCTAGAGCCAGAGCGAGAGCAGGCCGGAGCAATGGCAGGCCAGAGCCAGAGTGAGAGCAGGCCGGAGACAAGGCAAAGGCAGGCCAGAGCGAGAGCAGGCTACAGCCAAGGCGAAGGCAGGCCAGAGCGAAAGCTGGCCGGAGCCAAGGCGAGGCCAGGCCAGAGCGAGAGCAGGTCGGAGCCAAAGAGAGGGCAGGCCGGAGCCATGTCGAGGGCAGGCCAGAGCCAGAGCAATGGGTATTAATTTCTTGAAATGCATCTCTTATGTAATTTTTCAAATCACTGACACTTTTTGGTTTTCGACTATAAACTTTGTCTGTGAGGAATGAAAAGTGGAATCTGATTGGTTGCTAAGGGCAACTGAGCCAGTTTCACTTTACACCATGTTTGATGAACCTCCCCCTTCATAACCTTATTGGACCACCCTATATAGTATGAGCCCCGGTTATCTCCTATATACAATATGAGCTCCAACATATACATATATATAATATCAATGTCAATGCATGTAACAGTGGTATGAAACACATATAAATGCTAGAAATGGTACTTGGACCATAAAAATACAGAACCAAAAAAAAGAAAAAATGAAAAAATGGTTAATAATAAAAAATGGTCATATAGAGATGGTAAAAAAACTTTATTAGAAACCCAAAAGGTATGCAGTTGTAATGTAGGAAACAGGCGCACACACATAATGCATACAAACAATGACAAATAAAGGCATAAAAAACATGTACGAATGGAAGCTACAAAGGTACAATTGTATGAATAGATATGTATATAGTTACTGGCCATATAGTCACACATGAAGAGCGTAATCTGCTGTGGGAACTCACAAAGTAAGTAACGTGCTAAAAATATATAACAGACATATATATCTCCCTAAAAGGAATCTGCTATATCTTAGAAATCTATGAAGTACGGTAAATGGAGTGATGGATGTGCACATCGAAAATTATATAGTAAAGTGCAAATGCGCACATATAAGGTATACACACATATATATGTATCTCAGTAAAAGTATCTATTTTGGGCATAGTAGCACACAGAGTAAATGAGGAGCAGAAAAAAACAGCAGAATGTGCACATAACAAGGATTGTAATTGAATATAGTGCAGCCCCCTATATATAGTATGAGCCCCATATAGCCTCTCTATAAACAATATGAGCCCTCACATAGCCTCCTATATACAGTATGAGCCCCCATATTGCCTCCTATTTACAGTATGAACCCCCACATAGCCTCCTACATTCAGTCTGAGCCCCCAAATAGCCTCCCACATTCAGTATGAGCCCCCACATAACCTCCCATATACAGTACGAACCCCCACACAGCCTCCATATATACAGTGTGAGCCCCACATAGCCTGCATATACAGTGTGTCCCATATATATTGCCTCCTATTTACAGTATGAGCCCCAAATAGCCTCATATATACAGCATAAGCCCCCCATAGCCTCCTATATACCGCATGAGCACCACATAGCCTCTGTATATACAGCAGGAGCCCCCACATAGCCTCCCTGTATATAGTGTGAGCCCCAAGGAGCCTCTTATATACAAGATGAGCCTTCACATAGCCTCCTATACACAGTATAAGCCCCCACATAGCCTCCTACATACAGTATGAACCCCCATATAACCTCCTACATTCAGTATGAGCCCTCACATAGCCTCCTAATCTAGTATGTGCCCCCACATAGCTTCCTATATATAGCATGAGCCCCACATAGCCTCTGTATATACAGATTTAGCCCCAACATAGCCCCCTATATACAGTATGAGCCTCCACATGGGCTCCTATATACAGTATAAGCCCCACATAACCTTCATATATACAGTGTGAGCCCCACATAGCCTCCATCTATACAGTGTGAGCCCTACATAGCCTCCATATATACAGTGTGAACCCCACATAGCCTCCATATATACAGTGTGAGTCCCAAATAGCCCCCAATATACATACAAATATACCATATACATGAAAAAAAACAATAACACATACTCACCATATCATCATATGCATACTCATACTCATTAGGGCTTGTTCAAAAGCACACCTACAGTGAGCTATCACACAATAAAAAAGCCTGATGTTTGTAGTGCATTTAATATTTACCTGTTGTCTTTTAGGCTACAGATGAAAAAATGCAGAAAAAAAAAGTAAATTAAAAAACTTTCTGGTTGCTGTGCACTCTGCTGATAGCTCACTGTCACAGCATGGGTTGTGAGCACCCAGGACAAGACAAGTATATGCCCCCTAACCCGTGCACCAATAGCACTCCGTGAGTCCTTTCCAAAAGCCCAGTATTGCACGTGTATTGTAATTTAAGGAAAATACTGATGTAATTATACTTTGCAATTTCATTTCTTCATTTTTTTTCTGTTTTTTGCTGAAGGCATCTCTCGAATTTTAAAAATATAAAACGCAATACATTATTTTATTTGTATGCTTTCTATTTTCTTAATACATTTTTTATAGAACAATGTTATTACCTTAGCCCTATTCCTAGCCCTAACCATTAGCTTAATCCTAAACCAGTCTCTTCACCTGCTTGTAACACTTGTTCGGGTTAGTAAAAATGTAAAACTATAAAAGCAGCTCTATGTAATAAATGAAGACCGTGTTGAGTAGCAAAGCGAATGCCCACCCAACGCTATTTATGCAGAACGCAGAAGGGGAGATGAGTTTGCCAGTGGCTGCTGGTCTACATAAGCAAAGATGGAAATTACAAAGCTTAGTATAATGAAGTGAGCTTTCTCATATAAGTCTCTGCCTAAGCAGAGCACAACAGCCTATGGCAAACTCATCTCAAGTGGTTCCCTCTACGTAGACAGAGACTGGGACAACAGAAAATGAGTAGAGAATGAATGAACACTGCTTATATGCACTGCACATGAGTAGAGCTACCTTCAATAAGTTATTGCTCATTTTCTGTCATCTTGGTCACTGCTTATATATAGCACTGAAGTCAAAATGAGTTTGTCATAGACTTCTGCGCTCTGCATAGACAGCAATCAAAACAAACATTTGTCATTTCAGCCGCTGCTTATGCTGAGTACAGCAGTGGATGTGAAATTCATCTTGTTTGCTTTGTTTGTAGCCACTCGATACAAATAATATAGAGATCTCAACTGTTTCTCAATAAGTACAATGGTCAGGTATGTAGTTCATTGATGTGGATAAATAATACAGCATATTGTTAAAATGGGCCCTAAAATCCTAAAATTATCTGTGAGATAATACTGAAGTGATGGAAATGGAAAAGATAAAGCTTCAACTAACTAAAAACAGTAGAACAAAAACAGATTTAATTTTATTACAACCCTTATATCAAACTGATAGATTCCCATACTTATACTGTAGCATATACCTTGGAATCTTATTGGTCAGTTACTGATCACATGACCAGTTCCATCCAGGTGCCTGTGCGCTCAGTTGACAGTTGAGGAAAGTGACAGTTGGAGTTGACTGGTGATAGTGAAGACGTTGTCTGCGGACTGTGAGCAAATCTATGATATTGAAAAAGAGGAGATTGTAGGGAAGAAGAGAGAGAGAAAAAGAAGACACTTGGACTCATCGGCTGATGAGGAGTCTTCAGTCAAAAAATCCAAATGGAGAGGAAGAAAGGGTAAAAAAAAAGACTCGGGACGAAAGATGTCTCCCACCCCAGAGATGGAGCGAGTGGATGAGGACGTCATTGCCCAGAGTGAAGGATTGAAGAACAGAAGACATTTGGGCTCATCGGCTGATGAGAAGCCTTCTATCAAAAAGCCCCAAAGGAACGGAAAAAAGATGAAGAAACCAGACTCAGGACGGAAGATGTCTCCCACCCCAGAGATGGCGCAAGCAGATGAAGACATCATTGTCCAGAGAAAATTACCGAAGAACAGAAGAATCAGCCTGGACTGTTCAGAGGAAGGAAAGACACCATCAATCCAGGCCAATAGCCAGAAGAAAGAAGACGTGGGAGGCTCAGGTAAAAAGAGAAATGTAACTAGTAATTATAGGGAACGTTATTGTGCATGTTTTATACCTCCACATGTAATCCAGGGATAAAGTCACCAAAATGATTCCAAATCTACCTTTATAATAAAAAATTACAAAAACAGTTTTATATTTGAGCAGATGATTATAGTTGTTATAGGCAGTTTACCAATACAAAGTGGTCAGAGTTATCTGTTCCAAAATCATGGTGAAATGTTCTTATCATTGTGTAATGTCCAGGTTCAGTTCTGCCGAAATTTACCACAAGACATGGAAAATGCTGACACCTTTTCAAAGGGAATCTGGCAGCAGTTTTATGGTACCCTATATGAGAGCAGCATGATATAGGGGCAGAGACCCTTCTACCAAGCATGTACTATTCATTGGATTGCATGGTATAATTTTGACAAAATCACAGTTTTCTCTGCTACAAATTTACCAGTTCTCTGAATGCTGAGCTCTGTATAACCCAGCTAACAACACTGATTGGCAGCTTTCTGTGTGTGTACCCTGTGCATAGTCAGAAAACTCCCAATCAGTGGTGGGGGTGGGGTTATACAGAGCTCATGAATATAGATAACTACCTGGCAGCAGTAGTGATAATCTCCTGCTGATAAAACTGTGATTTTATCAAAACTACAGCAAGCATCCCAATGAGTGAAACATTTATCTCTGTATATTATATATCTATATCTCTATATATATTATATCTCAGATTAGGTTTCAAAACCTTGGTGACATAGTACCTTTAAGTGCTGCAGTGCCTCAAATAAAATAAAAAACACATACCTCCTGGAATAGCGCCATTCCAACCATGTTGGCACTGAGGTAAATATGAAGTGTTTTTACTTTATTTGGGGCACTGTAGCATTCCAGAAGGGGTTGTCATGTAGTGGACAACCCCTTAAATGACTTTCTGCAGAAAACGGTCCCAAAAAGTTGCAAAATTTGTGCAAATGTTAGAATGTTGCAATCTCCTTCTCTACTCCCCTCTTATTGCCTCTTCCCACAATCGCATACAAGATGTCTCCAGTGCATCCCCCCTACTCTGGAAAGCTCTACCTCATCACATCAGACTCTCGCCTACTGTGGAAACCTTCAGAAGGAACATGAAGACCGACCTCTTCCGACAAGCCTACACCCTGCAGTAACCACCGCTCCACCACATCGCTGCATGACAGGCTCTACCCTCACCTACTGTATCCTCCCCCATCCCTTTGTAGACTGTGGCCCTCGCGGGTAGTGTCCTCTCTCCTCCTGGACCAGTCGCTAACTTGTATTGTTCATGATTATTGTACTTGTCTTTACTATGTATACACCTTCTCACATGTAAAGCGACAGGGAATAAATGGTGCCATAATAATAAAGAATAATAATAATCCTAGTGATACGTGTAAAGGATTGTCCGTCTCTTTTTAGGTTTATTTCATGAGTATTGCAGTTGCTTCTCAGCACCGTACGCCGTACAATTAGAAATCCTTGTGTCTGCCTTGTGTACCTGCTGTAGCAGATGTGCCATGTCTGCGTTATCCGCCATATTGAGCTCTTCTCCTATATGGTTCCTGTAATGCGGAGCACATCACCCATATTGCTAGATTCTTATCAATTGTTCTTGATCCCATCTCCTGACAGCAGTGATAGATCGGTGACATGGAGCTGCTGTCCCCTGATGTATAATGTGGAGTCTCAGAGCATCATTATTTATCAAAACTGTTCATTACATTGTCTTTGTTGTCCATAGCAACCAACCAGAGCTCAGCTTTCATTTCTCAACCTGCTTTGGTAAAATGAAAGCTGATTTCTGATTGGTTGTTATGGGTAAATAGACACTCCTACTGTAAGGCTGTGTGCACACGATGCTTTATGCTGCTTTTTTTTTTCAGTGCAGATTTCTCACAAAACCTGAAGGATTTCCAGATGCCAACAAAGTGAATGAGAATCCTGAAGTCTCATTCACACGTTGCTTATTTGTGACTTGCAGATTTGGTGCAGACTTAACCCCTTCACGCCACAGCTAATTTCCGCTTTTGTGTTTCTATTTTTTCACCCCCTTCTTCCCAGAGCCATAACAATTGTTTTGTCCACATGGACATATGAGGGCTTATTTTTTTGCGGGACGAGTTTTACTTTTGAATGACACCATTCATTTCACCACTAGTGTACTGGAAAAAGGGAAACAATTCCAAGTGCAGTGAAATTGTGGAAAAAAAATGCAATATGACATTGTTTTCTGGGAATTGTGTTTACATATTGTAGTAAAAATGACCTTGCAATATTATTCTCCTCATCAATACGATTACGGCAATACCCAACATGTCCAGTTTTTAATTATTTTAGTGGTGAAAAAATTCTGAAGTTTGGCCCCCCAAATTTTTAGGGTTGTACATAAAGTACTTTTTGCTGCTATTTAAACGATATATACTTCCCATATTCCTACTTATGTACATACCCTATGTTTGATTATATAGTTGTGGTATTTTACCACTAATGAGCATATTCATTCTACTGCCCTATCAATGGAATAACAATTATGCATATACTTACCCCAAGTGCCACCTTTGTTTGGGTACCCTTTGCCCATTTTTTGACTTTCATTATTATTTATTTTAATTCATAAATATATTCCATCTATATATCGTTGTAACGTGTTATTTCTCTTTGGCACAATTGTTCTTGGGCACTCAACATTTATACTTTATTTTGTCTGTGGTCTAATTTTTGTGGAACTGCAGGGACTAAAAAAACGATACCACATATGTGTATTTTTTTTTAATATCTTTACTTTCAATGGGGCAAAGGGGTAATTTTAACTTTTTATTTTTTTACATTTTTTTAACCAACTAATGGCATATCAAACAAAGGGTATAACCATATAATTTGCATAAAAAACCCTTAACATGCAACCTTTATTAAAGATAATTAAAATTATCCATACAAAGAAATAATCTGAAGATCAAAGTGAAAAATAATGAATGTGCAGAATTAGTCTGCTCCTATTGTCCCCTATGATGATCATTCCTGACTGCAGGGGTTGGCACCCTAAATATAGTACGACAATGGCGCCCCCACTCACAAGTCGTCTATCCCTCAAAGTCCCTATAAGTCCCTGGAAACAACAGTGAGCAATAGATTAGGGCTAATATGATCATATAAACCTAGAAAATTATATCTATAAATTAGGCAACAAGAGTATATTGTAAAATATGTATCTCTTTATTAAATCGATTAAAAACACAAAACATGTTATACGTGTTATAAAAAATTATGTGGAGGGGAAAGAAAAGGGTGGAAAGGAATAAAATTATGTTACAGAGCGAAGGAGATGAGTGTGCACTCCATGCTACATACAGGGAACACCAATTCAAAAAGGTCAATATATGATAAATTGCATAGAATTTTATTATACATTACATCATAATCAAGTTTACACTGTGTTCCAAATTATTATGCAAATAATATTTTCTCAGATTTTCCCAAATTACCTATATGAATTGCAGTCATTGTAATTTTCCAGTCAAATAACTATTAGAGTACAATTGAAAGGTTTTTCTACAAACTGCCTATGATAACAGTATATTTTTAAAAAAATAAAATACTCAAAATGCATGTTCCAAATTATTATGCAAAGCAGAGTTTTCAACCTTTTCATTTTAATAAAGAACAAAAAAATGGTCATTTTTGAAATTCTAAGCATTAGCAGGTTATTACAAACTGAAATCAAACAGTTTTCAACTCAAAACTTTATTCTAGGTGATGTTACATTTGCACATAGGATCCCTTGTTCGAAATGAGCTTCTGAACTCTCTCGTCCATTGAATTTGTCAGGTTTTGGATGGTTTCTGCTTTAATTGTTTTGCATGAGGACAGAATACCCTCCCAGAGCTGTTGCTTAGATGTGAACTGCCTCCCGCCATCATAGACACTCCTTTTGATGATGCTCCAGAGGTTCTCAATGGGGTTGAGGTCAGGGGAGCATGGCTGCCACACCATAAGTTTGTCCCCTTTTATGCCCATAGCAGCCAGAGATGCAGATGTGTTATGTGCAGCATGAGACGGGGCATTATCATGCATGAAATTATCTCGATGGTCCAGATGGATGGAGTGGAGGATGGCTGGTTGATGGACACCCCATGCAAACACGGCTACGGCGCTAACAAG
Organism: Phyllobates terribilis; assembly: GCF_046119375.1. Lineage (NCBI taxonomy): Eukaryota > Metazoa > Chordata > Amphibia > Anura > Dendrobatidae > Phyllobates > Phyllobates terribilis. Next base: position 241,074 of record NW_027364010.1, on the reverse strand, counting down.
GAGGAGGTGGAGTAATGTTTTGGGCTGGAATCATGGGGAGAGAGATTGTCGGCCCTTTTAGGATCCCTGAAGGGGTAAAGATGAACTCCATAATGTATGCTGAGTTTCTCAAACAGCACTTCCTTCCATGGTTCAAGAAGAAGAACCGTGCATTCCGCAGCAAGATCATTTTCATGCATGATAATGCCCCGTCTCATGCTGCACATAACACATCTGCATCTCTGGCTGCTATGGGCATAAAAGGGGGTGCGTCTTATAGTCCAAATGTTGGGGAGGTATATACAATACAGACCAAAAGTTTGGACACACCTTATCATTTATAGATTTTTCTGTATTTTCTTGACTATGAAAATTGAACATTCACTCTGAAGGCATCAAAACTATGAATTAACACATGTGGAATTATATACTTAACAAAAAAGTGTGAAACAACTGAAAATATGTCTTATATTCTAGGTTCTTCAAAGTAGCCACCTTTTGCTTTGATGACTGCTTTGCACACTCTTGGCATTCTCTTGATGAGCTTCAAGAGGTAGTCACTGGAAATGGTCTTCCAACAATCTTGAAGGAGTTCCCAGAGATGCTTAGCACTTGTTGGCCCCTTTGCCTTCACTCTGCGGTCCAGCTCACCCCAAACCATCTCGATTGGGTTCAGGTCTGGTGACTGTGGAGGCCAGGTCATCTCGCATAGCACCCCATCACTCTCTTTCTTGGTCAAATAGCCCTTACACAGCCTGGAGGTGTGTTTGGGGTCATTGTCCTGTTGAAAAATAAATGATGGTCCAAATAAACGCAAACCGGATGGAATAGCATGCCACTGCAAGATGCTGTGGTAGCCATGATGGTTCAGTATGCCTTCAATTTTGAATAAATCCCCAACAGTATCACCAGCAAAGCACCCCACACCATCACACCTCCTCCTCCATGCTTCACGGTGGGAACCAGGCATGTAGAGTCCATCTGTTCACCTTTTCTGCATTGCACAAAGACACGGTTGGAACCAAAGATCTCAAATTTGGACTCATCAGACCAAAGCACAGATTCCCACTGGTCTAATGTCCATTCCTTGTGTTCTTTAGCCCAAACAAGTCTCTTCTGCTTGTTGCCTGTCCTTCGCAGTGGTTTCCTAGCAGCTATTTTACCATGATTGCCTGCTGCACAAAGTCTCTTCTTAACAGTTGTTGAAGAGATGTGTCTGCTCATAGAACTCTGTGTGGCATTGACCTGGTTTCTAATCTGAGCTGCTGTTAACCTGCGATTTCTGAGGCTGGTGACTCAGATAAACTTAGCCTCAGAAGCGGAGGTGACTATTGGTCTTCCTATCCTGTGGCGGTCCTCATTTGAGCCAGTTTCTTTGTAGTGCTTGATGGTTTTTGCAACTGCACTTGGGGACACTTTCAAAGTTTTCCCAATTTTTCGGACTGACTGACCTTCATTTCTTAAAGTAATGATGGCCACTCGTTTTTCTTTACTTAGCTGCATTTTTCTTGCCATAATACAAATTCTAACATAGGACTATCAGCTGTGTATCCACCAGACTTCTGCACAACACAACTGATGGTCCCAACCCCATTTATAAGGCAAGAAATCCCTCTTATTAAACCTGACAGGGCACACCTGTGAAGTGAAAACCATTTCCGGTGACTACCACTTGAAGCGCATCAAGAGAATGCCAAGAGTGTTCAAAGCAGTCATCAAAGCAAAAGGTGGCTACTTTGAAGAACCTAGAATATAAGACATATTTTCAGTTGTTTCACACTTTTTTGTTAAGTATATAATTCCACATGTGTTAATTCATAGTTTTGATGCCTTCAGTGTGAATGTACAATTTTCATAGTCATGAAAATACAGAAAAATCTTTAAATGAGAAGGTATGTCCAAACTTTTGGTCTGTACTGTATATACATTGTGTGGGGTACGGGGGGAGTGGTAGCGGCGGAGGAGCGGGGCACAGGAGGCAGCTGCCTCCCGCTGCTGCCTACACTGTCCCCGCTGCTAAAGAAAATTAATATTCACTGCTCCTCACCCCCATGGGGCGTGGGGAGCACTGAATATTCATGCTCCTTAATAGTGGCACACAGTGTAGCCGCAGCGCGGCTCCTGCTGATGCCGGAATCGCCTGTGCCCGCTGTAAAAGGGCATGAATATTAAACCTCTCTCCATACCCATGGGCGTGGGGAGGGGTGAATATTCATGTCTTTTAATAAGCTGGCACACGCAATAGCCCGGCAGCAGCAGGAGCCGTGCTGCGGCTACGCTGTGTGGCGGATATTAAGGAGCATGAAGTCACTGCTCCCCGCGCACACAGTCCCGGTGTGGGGAGCAGTGACTTCCGGCAGCTGATCTCTCTCCTTGTGAGCCGTGCATGGCAGTGACGCTGCGCTTGAGGAGAGAAGAAAGGTGAGTAGGAGTGTTTATTTTTTTATGTGCAGCCTGGTGGGGATTAGGGGGACCATGCATACTAGGATAAGGATGAGGGGGCCATACATACAAGGGTAAGGATGAGGGGTGCCATGCATACCAGGATAACGCTGAGGGGAGCAGACAACATGATAAAGATGAGGGGGCCATACATACCAGGATAAGGATGAGGGGCCATACATGCCAGGATAAGGATGAGGGGTGCCATGCATACCAGGATAGGGATTAGGGGTGCCATGCATAGCAGGATAGGGATTAGGGGCGCCATGCATACCAGGATAAGGATTAGGGGTGCCATGCATACCAGGACAGGGATGAGGGGTGCCATGCATACCAGGACAGGGATGAGGGGTGCCAGGCATACCAGGATGGGGATAAGGGGTGCCAGGCATACCAGGATGGGGATTGCTGTGCCATGCATACCAGGATGGGGATGAGGGGTGCCATGCATACCAGGATAGGGATGAGGGGTGCCATGCATACCAGGATAAGGATGAGGGGTGCCATGCATACCAGGATGGAGAGATTCCAGGCATACCAGGATGGGGATGGGGACCACGTATAAAAAGAAGGGGGGGCATATATACCAGGATAGGGGATATTGTCAGAATTGGGGGACATTACCCCTATACCAGTGTCAGCAGAAGACCCCCTCCCCCTTAAAAGTGCATCATGAACACATTTTTTGCTTACAGTTTTTTTTTATTTTCCTCCTCTAAAACCTAGGTGCATCTTATAGTCCGGTGCGTCTTATAGTCCGAAAAATGCGGTATTTCTATGTCCAAAAAAAATACTATTCATCCAATGGATATAATCCAAGAAATATGCATAATGCATGTTATATACCGTATTTTCGGACTATAAGACAAAATTTTAGAGGATGGGGGGGGTACGTCTTATAGTCTGAATGTGGGGTATGTATATATACAAAAAAAAAAAAAGTGTGAAACAACTGAAAATATGTCTTATATTCTAGGTTCTTCAAAGTAGCCACCTTTTGCTTTGATGACTGCTTTGCACACTCTTGGCATTCTCTTGATGAGCTTCAAGAGGTAGTCACCGGAAATGGTCTTCCAACAATCTTGAAGGAGCTCCCAGAGATGCTTAGCACTTGTTGGCCCTTTTGCCTTTACTCTGCGGTCCAGCTCACCCCAAACCATCTCGATTGGGTTCAGGTCTGGTGACTGTGGAGGCCAGGTCATCTGGCGTAGCACCCCATCACTCTCTTTATTGGTCAAATAGCCCTTACACAGCCTGGAGGTGTGTTTGGGGTCATTGTCCTGTTGAAAAATAAATGATGGTCCAACTAAACTCAAACCGGATGGAATAGCATGCCGCTGCAAGATGCTGTGGTAGCCATGCTGGTTCAGTATGCCTTCAATTTTGAATAAATCCCCAACAGTGTCACCAGCAAAGCACCCCCACATCATCACACCTCCTCCTCCATGCTTCACGGTGGGAATCAGGCATGTAGAGTCCATCCGTTCACCTTTTCTGCGTCGCACAAAGACACGGTGGTTGGAACCAAAGATCTCAAATTTGGACTCATCAGACCAAAGCACAGATTTCCACTGGTCTAATGTCCATTCCTTGTGTTCTTTAGCCCAAACAAGTCTCTTCTGCTTGTTGCCTGTCCTTAGCAGTGATTTCTTAGCAGTTATTTTACCATGAAGGCCTGCTGCACAAAGTCTCCTCCTAACAGTTATTGTAGAGATATGTCTGCTGCTAGAACTCTGTGTGGCATTGACCTGGTCTCTAATCTGAGCTGCTGTTAACCTGCGATTTCTGAGGCTGGTGACTCGAATAAACTTACCCTCAGAAGCAGAGGTGACTCTTGGTCTTCCTTTCCTGGGGCGGTCCTCATGTGAGCCAGTTTCTTTGTAGTGCTTGATGGTTTTTGCAACTGCACTTGGGGACACTTCCAAAGTTTACCCAATTTTTCGGACTGACTGACCTTCATTTCTTAAAGTAATGATGGCCACTCGTTTTTCTTTACTTAGCTGCTTTTTCATGCCATAATACAAATTCTAACAGTCTATTCAGTAGGACTATCAGCTGTGTCATCAAAGCAAAAGGTGGCTACTTTGAAGAACCTAGAATATAAGACATATTTTCAGTTGTTTCACACTTTTTTGTTAAGTATATAATTCCACATGTGTTAATTCATAGTTTTGATGCCTTCAGTGTGAATGTACAATTTTCATAGTAATGAAAATACAGAAAAATGTTTAAATGAGAAGGTGTGTCCAAACTTTTGGTCTGTACTGTATATATACTGTGGCTGGTGAGGGGTGTGGGGGGAGCGGCAGCAGCGGAGGAGCGGGGCACAGGAGGAAGGAGCCGCCTGCTGTAGCCTACACTGTGCCCGCTACTAAAGAAAATGAATATTCACTGCTCCCCACGCCCATGGGCGTGTGGAGCACTGAATATTAATTTTCCTTACTAGCCGGCACACAGTGCAGCTGCAGCACAGCTCCTGCTGCGGCCGGGCGATCGCGTGTGCCTGCCCATGGCCGTGGAGAGGGGTGAATTTTTATGCTCTCTAATAGCGAGCAAATGCGATTGATTGCCTGGCAGCAGCAGGAGCCGCGCTGCGGCTACACTATGTGTCGGCTATTAAGGAGAATGAAGTTCCTGATCCCCACGCACACAGTCCCGGCGTGGGAGCAGTGACTATTCCCGCAGTTCATCTCTATTTGTGAGGGCGCATAGCAGTCATGCACGGCTCATACGGTGAGATCAGTGCTGGCAAACAGGACGCAGCGATGGAGCAGAGGGGAGGAAGGTGAGTAGAAGTGTTTATTTCTTTTGTGCATACCAATATAGGGATGAGGGGTGCCATGCATACCTGGAAGAGGGATGAGGGGAGTCAAGCATACCAGGAAGAGGGATGAGGGGGGGCTTTGTATACCAGGATAGGGATGAGGGGTGCCATGCATACCAGGATGGGTGATTGGGGTGCCATGCATGCCAGGATAGGGATGAAGGGTGCCATGCATACCAGGATTGGGATGAGGAGTGCTATGCATGCCAGGAAGAGGGATACCATGCATACCAGGATAGGGATGAGGGGTGCCATGCATACCAGGATAAGGATGAGGGATACCATGCATACCAGGATAGGGATGAGGGGTGCCATGCATACCAGGATAAGGATTAGGGGTGCCATGCATACCAGGTTGAGGGGTGCCATGCATACCAGGATATGGATGAGGGGTACCATGCATACCAGGATAAGGATGAGGGATGCCATGCATACCAGGATGAGGGGTGCAATGCATACCAGGATGGGGATCAGGCATGCCATGCATACCAGGATGGATGGGTGCCATGCATACCAGGATGAGGGGTGCCTTGCATACCATGATGGAGATCAGGGGTGCCATGCATACCAGGGTGGGGATTAAGGGTGCTATGCAAACCAGGATGGAGGGGTGCCATGCATACCAGAATGGAAAGATGCCATACATACCAGGATGGAGGTGTGCCATGCCAACCATGATGGAGGGGTACCATGCATACCAGGATGGGGTTGAAGGTTCCATGCATACCAGGATGGGGAATTGGAGTGCCATGCATACCAGGAGGGGGGAAAGGGGTGATATGCATACCAGGATGGGGGATTAGGATGCCATGCTTGCCAGGATGGGTGTGGGGCCACTTATAATAGGAAGGGGGGGGCATATATACAAGGATGGGTGATATTAACAGAATTGGGGGACATTACCCCTATAACAGTGTCAGCAGCAGATGCTCTCCCCCTTAACAGTGCATCATGACCACATTTTTTTTTCTATTTTCCTCCTCTAAAACCCAGGTGCGTCCTATGGACAGGTACGTCTCATAGTCCAAACAATACGGTATTATGTCTGTAGATATCCAAACATAATTCCACTGTTAATGCACAAAAATCTGCTATTTATAAAATTAATTTTATCCAAAAAGTGCATTGTGCATGATATATATATATATATGTGCATATCCAAATGGATTTAAATTATTTAAGCAAAAAGGAAAATTTATATATGTATGGAACTATGCCTATCCAAATCATAGGATGAACAGTAAAAGTGATCACCATGCAATATCAAATGTCATAATGCAAAAAAGAATACAGAAATAAGTTCATAAAAAGTTAAATTTGTGCATATTATTACGTACTGTCCAAAGGCACATCATCACCCCTTCCACATGCTTCAACGCACGTTTTGCTACCGATTCATTAGGAAGTGAGGTGGAGGAGGAAGAGGCGATGTTTTATAGGGTGATTACAGCTGTGGTTACTTACAAATCAAGGACGCCATATTATCGGACGCCTCTACTGTCCCACGCGTCCGGATAGCCGTCCCGTCTGCGACCGAATGTGCATCACCGAAACACGACCAAAGGTCGCAGTTCAATGAAAACATCCCAGTATCGGGTACGAGAGCACACCGGAGCATGCGCAGTGTGGCGCTCAGCGACCCTGCAGCCATATTAGAAAAGGGCAAAAGTGCGGGTCAGCATCAAAGTCTAAATATAGTTATACGTGCCAAAATAGAATTGTATGAAATATAGAAAAAGTTCTATATATAATATAGTTAATGCGTGCATACACAATATTATTGCTTATATAATGTGTATATGTAAAAGTGAATAAACACACTATAAACTCTCTATATGTATATGATATAGGTGAATAGTTTGCTTAATTATCCTATGCAGCGCATGCGTAATATAACACACAGCGAAAGCACAACCTGGTTAAAACAGAGCAAAGATGGAAACAAGCCAACCATAATAAACTATGTGTGTATGTATTAAAATGTTGGTTCTTGTATGAACCCATAAAAATATGTCATATACAAATGAATACATCTAATTACCTTGTGTATATATAGAGGTGAATGAATATACTAGAAGCTATCTCCATGTGATAATTTAATATCCTTAATTCAATGTGTAAGTGTATGTGAGTGATAGTTATATATGTGTATATAGGAAAAATAAAAAAGCATAAAATATAATAATAAAATATATGTGAAAAAGAGATGTGATCATGTTAGAGAGAATAATACAAAAACTATATATCTGATGTTGTACTTAGTGATGGAATACATGTGAAACTGTATGGCTGTTCGGGCGATGATGATACAAACAGTCCTCCAATCTGAAAGATATAATAAAAATTAATATGCACATATAGATTGATCACACCCTAATAACTCCTATCCCATAAACTTATATCTCCACTAACTCATAAACCACCATTAATATATACAATAAAGCCAACAATACATGTATATATGTTTATTCAATCAAATCCACTATGATATATATTGATTATATGATTCGATTGATAATAAGGACAAGACACTGAAGATGAGAATATACCAAAAATCCTAGTGTATACTTAAAGAAAACTCGAAAATCCCCACTGTTCATTTAACCCTCTGGGGGTCATACTTCTTAGAGTGGTGATCCATTTACTTTTTTATTTATTATTTATTTATTCAATCTGGGCCAGCTTTTTGGCTAGATTTTCCCTCCTATTCCCAGGATACAGACGGGCAATCCCTTTGACACGTAAGAGATGACATTGATGAGGGTAGCAATTCCGAAACTGTCTCGCCAAAGGTTTAGGTTGAGAAATAGCACCCACCTCATCTTGACAGATTTTCTCCGCTGCCCTAATATTTTTGATGTGTTCCAAAGCTCCCGAGTTGTCATACCAATATAGATGAGTCCACAGAAACATGTGGCTTGATAGATGACCATAGATGTTCTACAATTAATGAAATACAGAATCTTGTAAGCCAACTCACCCATCGAATCCTGAAAGGTATCAGTTTTTTCAATATATCTGCACTCTTTGCAGTTGCCACACTTCCATGTGCCAAATTTGGGGCCCTTTGAGCCAAATATACATTGCTCAAAAAAATAAAGGGAACACTTAAACAACAGAATATAACTCCAAGTAAATCAAACTTCTGTGAAATCAAACTGTCCACTTAGGAAGCAACACTGATTGACAATCAATTTCACATGCTGTTGTGCAAATGGAATAGACAATAGATGGAAATGATTGGCAATTATAAAGACACCCTCAATAAAGGAGTGGTTCAGTAGGTGAGGACCGCAGACCACATCTCAGTACCAATGCTTTCTGGGCTGATGTTTTCGTCACTTTTGAATGTTTGTTGTGCTTTCACACTTGTAGTAGCATGAGACGGACCCTACAACCCACAGAAGTTGCTCAGGTAGTGCAGCTCATCCAGGATGGCACATCAATGCGAGCTGTGGCAAGAAGGTTTGCTGTGTCTGTCAGTGTAGTGTCCAGAGGCTGGAGGCGCTACCAGGGGACAAGCCAGTACACCAGGAGACATGGAGGGGGCCGTAGAAGGGCAACAACCCAGCAGCAGGACTGCTACCTACGCCTTTGTGCAAGGAGGAACAGAAGGAGCACTACTAGAGCCCTGCAAAATGACCTCCAGCAGGCCACAAAAGTGCATGTGTCTGCACAAATGGTTAGAAACCGACTCCATGAGGGTGGTATGAGGGCCCGACGTCCACAGATGGGGGTTGTGCTCACAGCCCAACACCGTGCAGGATGCTTGGCATTTGCCACAGAACGCCATGATTGGCAAAGTCACCACTGGCGCCCTGTGCTCTTCACAGATGAAAGCAGGTTCACACTGAGCACATGTGACAGACGTGACAGAGTCTGGAGACGCCGTGGAGAGCGATCTGCTGCCTGCAACATCCTTCAGCATGACCGGTTTGTCAGTAGATTAGTAATGGAGTGGGGTGGCATTTCTTTGGAGGGCCGCACAGCCCTCCCTGTGCTCGTCAGAGGTAGCCTGACTGCCATTAGGTACCGAGATGAGATCCTCAGACCTCTTGTGAGACCATATGCTGGTGCGGTTGGCCCTGGGTTCCTCCTAATGCAGGACAATGCCAGACCTCATGTGGCTGGAGTGTGTCAGCAATTCCTGCAAGATGAAGGCATTGAAGCTATGGACTGGCCCGTCCATTCCCCAGACCTGAATCCGATTGAGTACATCTGGGACATCATGTCTCGCTCCATCCACCAACGTCACGTTGCACCACAGACTGTCCAAGAGTTGGCGGATGCTTTAGTCCAGGTCTGGGAGGAGATCCCACAGGAAACCATCTGCAACCTCATCAGGAGCATGCCCAGGCGTTGTAGGGAGGTCATACAGGCACGTGGAGGCCACACACAATACTGAGCCTCATTTTGACTTGTTTTAAGGACATTACATCAAAGTTGGATCAGCCTGTAGTGTGTTTTTCCTCTTTAATTTTGGGGGTGACTCCAAATCCAGGCCTCCATTGGTTAATAAGTTTGATTTCCATTTATGATGTTTGTGTGATTTTGTTGTCAGCACATTCAACTTTGTACAGAACAAAGTATTCAATGAGAATATTTCATTCATTCAGATCTAGGATGTGTTATTTGAGTGTTCCCTTTATTTTTTTGAGCAGTGTATGTGAAGATGTATCAGGCACATGATGACAATGAACTAGTATATCACGTAGTGTCTTATTACGTTTAGCCATAATCAATGGACGATTTGATAGAAAAGGAAGTATTGTCTGATCCTGTTGGAGAATTAGCCCAAATTTGGAGATATTAGTAATTTCCTTCCACCTCGAATGATAATTCGTGATGAATCGAACATGCCCATCAGATTCCTTTTTCTTTTTAGTAATAAGGAGAGATTGTCTATTGGCTTGTTTGGCCCGATAGTAGGCCTGTTGAATAATTTCCATTTTGTACCACGTTGTAAGTATCTACTGGTCATATCACATGCCTATTCTTCAAAAGCTTTGTCTTGGTCACAAATACGAAATAATTGTCTGGACGGCATTGCCTGTATTACATGTGCCAGACGACTGATTTGGCATGCAAGAAAGCATTGGCACTAGTATTCTTGCGATAAATATTTGTATGCAACTGTCCATGGTCATCAACATGAATATCCAAATCCAGAAAATCAATTTTCTTTTGATCAATATGATGGGTTAGCTTAATATTGAATGCATTGTCATTTAGATATTTTAAGAATTTTTCAAGTTCCTCATGGGAGCCCTGCAAAATAAACAACACATCGTCTATGAATCTCATCCAAGATATCACTGATCCCAATGACGTATGTTCAATGTTCTGGAATCAGATGTATTCACACTCCCAAAATCCCAAGGAGAGATTGGCGTAAGATGGGGCCCAAGCCGCGGCCATTGCCACCTCTTTCTTCTGTAGGTAGTATCGATCTTTGAACACAAAATTATTATGTTACAAAATGTATTCTGTTACGGATCCGGGTGGTGGAACCTATGTGCTGTGATGCAAGGAGGGATCAGAGGGGCGTAACTAAGTGCCTACCCTTACCGACCCTGGCCACACAGCGGCTTAGTCGACTCCGTGAACTAAGGAGGAACCGGGAAGGTGAACCAGGTGCCACTCTGGGACCGACCTTGTGAAAGCAGACGACTCCCATGGGACTGATGGCTGAAGCTGCGGATGAGCACGGCCAGTAGACAGGCGGGCACGGCTGATAGACAGGCTGGCAGGCACTGGGACCTGAGGACTGAGGAGAGTGTTAGCACACAAACAACAATCTTGCACAGGCACCTCCATTTGGAGGAGGTGCCTTAAATAGGGGTAGTCCTCCGGAAATTGGCCGGGGACTCTTTAGGACGGCGCGCGCGGCCCCTTTAAGAGGGAGGGAGTGCACTCTCGCGCACCCTTAGCACAGTGCCCGAGGAACTGCGTGCGGTGCGCACACCCCGGGCAGAAGCTGGGTGGAGCTGGAGGACGCCGGACCGTTACCGCGGCGGTGAGGGGATCGACGTCTCTGCCCGGCAGTACCCCCCCCTTTATGCCCCTCTTCTTTAGGCCCGCAAGAAATTTTTCTAGAAGACGAGGGGCATGAATGTTCTCCCTGGGCTCCCAAGACCTCTCCTCAGGACCAAACCCCTTCCAATCCACAAGAAAGAAAGTCTTTCCTCTTACCCTCTTGATGGCCAAAATGTTCTCTACTTCAAAGACGTCCTCAGCGGAGATTGGAGCTGGAGTGGTACCTGGATAGTCAGATAAAGGATTAAGGACAACAGGCTTGAGGAGAGACATGTGAAAGGAATTGGGAATCCGTAAGGAGGCAGGGAGTTTTAGCTAATACGCCACTGGATTTATTTGGCTCAGAATCGCTAAAGGATCGATAAACCGCGGACCCAACTTGTATGATGGTATCTTGAGGCGGACATATTTGGAGGAAAGCCAGACCTTGTCTCCCGGACGAAATAGAGGCGGTTCCAGACGTCTCTTATCAGCATGCTTCTTCATCCACTCGGAGGACTTAAGAAGCGCAGATCTAGTGTCTTCCCAAATCACGAAAATTCACTGACAAGAGACTCCGCGGAAGTATTGTCCACTGAAGAGGAGACAGGAAAAGGAATTCTGGGGTGTCGGCCGTAAACAACAAATAAAGGAGACATAGCAGAGGACTCACTCACATGGTTGTTATAAGAAAACTCGGCCCAAGGCAGGAGTTCTACCCAATCGCTATAGTGAGCGTTGACAAAATGCCGAAGAAAACTGGTAAGGATCTGATTAATACGCTCCGCTTGACCATTGGACTGAGAATGATAGGCCGAAGAAAAGTCCAAAGATAGATCCAGCAGCTTGCACGTGGCTCTCCAGAAGCGAGAAGTGAACTGAACTCTTCGGTACGAGACAATGTGGAGGGGTAAGCCGTGGAGATGAAAGATGTGATGGATGAAGTCCTTAGCAAGCACAGGTGCAGATGGAAGACCAGGCAGAGGGATGAAGTGAGCAATCGTGGAGAAGCGGTCAGCGACCACCCAACTGACGGTAGAACCGGAAGATACCGGGAGATCAGTGATGAAGTCCATCGCAATGTGTTGCCAAGGAGCAGAAGGCACGGGAAGAGGAAGAAGACGACCAGCTGGAAGGTGCCTAGGTATCTTGTTACAGGCACAAGAGGAACAAGCCGCGACAAAATCCGCAACATCCTTGCACAGGGTGGGCTACCAATAATGTCGGGCAATGAGCAGAAGCGTCTTCCTCTGGCCGGCATGACCAGCCAGTTTGGACGAATGACCCGAGAGTAAGACCCTCTTGCGATCTTGAGCCGCTACAAAGGTCTTACCAGGAGGTAGATGAGACAGGTCAAACGCAGCAACAGTCATTATTATGGAGGGGTCAATGATGTGTAGAGGCTCCTCCTCTTAGTCGGTAGACAGAAAAGAGCGGGATAGAGCGTCAGCTTTAATATTCTTGACTGCTGGGCGGTAATAGAGAGAGAAGCAGAAACGAGCAAAGAACAAAGAACATCTGGCCTGACGCGGATTTAGTCTTTGGGCGGTCTGCAAGTAAGCGAGGTTTTTATGGTCAGTGTAGATGACCACCGAGTGCAGAGCCCCTTATAGCAAGTAGCGCCACTCCTCCAGCGCTAATTTGATGACCAGCAGTTCTCGATCTCCAATGGAGTAATTGCGCTCGGACGAAGAAAAGAGTTTGGAGAAGAAGCCGCAGGTCACCATTCGCCCGGACGAGGATTTCTGGGTGAGTACTGCTCCGACTGGAGGAAGAATCATCAACCTCCAGGAAGAACTGTTTATTGCAATCAGGACGATGTAGCACTGGTGCGGAGGAGAAGGCTTGCTTAAGAGAAACAAAGGCATTTTCTGCCTCAGAAGTCCATTCCCTGGGATTTGCTCCTTTACGGGTGAGAGCAGAGATGGGAGCAGTCCGGGAGGAGAAATGAGGAATGAAGAGGAGGTAATAGTTAGTGAATCCCAGAAACCGCTGAATAGCCTTCAACCCCTCGGGTCGGGGCCACTTTAAGATGGCAGACACCTTCTCGGGATTCATCTGCAGTCTGGTCTCAGAGATGATATATCCAAGAAATGGTAGGGAGGTCTGCTCAAAGAGGCACTTCTCGTACTTAACATACAGGCGATTCTTCCGAAGCCGCAGTTGTACCTGACGAACATCCCTCCGGTGAGAGGGCAGATCAGGGGAGAACACCAAGATATCGTCCAGGTACACCACCACGCAGGAATACAGGAGATCTCGGAAGATGTCGTTTACTAACTCCTGGAAGATGGCTGGAGCATTACAGAGACCGAAGTGCATTACGCGGTACTCATACTGACCATCCCGAGTGTTGAATGTCGTCTTCTACTCGTCTCCCTGGCGAATCTGGACCAGATTGTACGCCCCACGAAGATCGAGCTTAGTGAAGATCTTCGCGCCTTTTAGGCGGTCAAACAGCTCCGAGATGAGAGGCAGGGGGTACTTATTTTTTATGGTAATCTGGTTTAGACCCCTATAGTCGATACATGGACGAAGAGAGCCGTCTTTCTTCTTGACGAAGAAGAATCCTGCTCCAGCCGTAGAGGTGGATTTCAGGATAAATCCCCTAGCAAGATTCTCCTCTATGTATTCAGACATAGCACGGGTCTCGGCCAGCGACAAGGGGTAGATTCGCCCGCAAGGAGGTGAAGCACCAGGTATTAGGTCTATGGGGAAATCATACAGCCTATGAGGTGGTAGTGTCTCTGCCTCCTTTTTATCAAAGTCGTCCGCATATGACCAGTAGGGTGCCGGCAGGCCAGGTAGGTTAGCTGGGATAGACGGAGGTCGAGCAGGACGAACCGGAACCAGACAAGACTTATGACATTCCTGAAGCCAACAGAGCACCTCACCCGAGCTCCAATTCAGGACGAGCTCATGTCTCTATAACCAAGGCAGGCCAAGCAAGAGGGGATGAGAGAGGCCGGACAGCACGTAAAAGGAGATCTCCGAATGTAGCATTCTCACCTGAAGGGTTACAGGCTCAGTGACAAACAAGATGGTCTCAGAGAGAAGCTTTCCATCCTCAGAGGAAAAAATAAAGGATCATCCAGACGTATGGTAGGAATCTGATAACGCTCCACAACGGCCTGTTGAATGAGATTCCCAGCGGCTCTGGAATCCAGATAGGCAGTCTCGAAGAAGCGGGTCTTATCACTGGTAACTGAGACAGACAGAGTCAAGGACTGAGAGGAAGAACTTTTGCCTAGGGCGACCTCTCCAAACGGTCCCAGACAGGAGCAGATTTGATGCTCTATACTGCCACAGTAGAAGCAACTCCCCTCGGCGAGGCGGATCTCCTGGCGAGACTTGACCGTCTTAACTTGGTCTATTTGCATAGACTCTGGAGAGGACATCGGGGGGAATGCTGGTTGCGAGACTGGCCTTTGGAAGGTTGGTGCGAGACGCAGGGGTCTTTTCTCCCTGGTCGTCTCCTTAGAACGCTCCTGAAAACGGATGTCAATTTGGGTAGCTAATGACACCAGGTCGTCTAGAGAGGGAGGTATGTCATGACCGGCTAGCTCATCCTTGCTCCATCCGGAAAGGCCCTCCCAAAAAGTGGACACCAGAGCCTCAAAGTGCAGAAAGCACTGATTTATGAAGCCCCGACATAGGGCGGGGTCACCACCGAAACGTGGAGGAGCAGATAGCCGGGGTCCTAAGCTGGGTGCCACAGCGCCACTGGGTTGCTTGGTTAGAGGCGGACACAGTCGGGGTGGACAGCACGTCCAGGCTGGAGTTGACTGTCCGCAGATAGGACATGATAGTATCCTGTTGGGATCTCTGGCGAGAGACCTCTTGGTACAGGTCTGAGAGCAAAGGAGCCTGGGAGCCACCGGATTCCATGGCCTGTGCAAACTGTTACGGATCCAGGTGGTGGAACCTCTGTGCTGTGATGCAAGGAGGGATGAGAGGGGCGTAACTAAGTGCATACCCGGACCGACCCTGGCCACATGGTGGCTTAGTCGACTTCGTGAACCAAGGAGGGATCGTGAAGGTGAACCAGGTGCCACTCTGGGACCGACATTGTGAGAGCAGGCGACTCCCACGGGACTGATGGCTGAAGCTGACAGGCACAGCAGATGAGCACAGCCAGTAGACAGACAGGCGGGCACAGCTGATAGACAGGCTGGCGGGCACTGGGACTTGAGGACTGAGGAGAGTGTAAGCACACAAACAACAATCTTGCACAGGCACCTCCATTTTGGAGGAGGTGCCTTATATAGGGGAAGTCCTCCGGCCTTTGGCCTGGGACTCTTTAGGGCGGCGCGCACGGCCCCTTTAAGAGGGAGGGAGTGCATGCGCGCCCTGAGCACAGTGCCCGGGGAACTGCGCACGGTGCGCGCACCCCGGGCTGACGTAGGAGGGGAGCAGGAGGACGTCGGACCAGGACCGCGGCGGTGAGGGGATCGGCATCTCTGCCCAGCAGGAGGTAGAGACGC
Source organism: Phyllobates terribilis (assembly GCF_046119375.1). Taxonomy (NCBI): domain Eukaryota; kingdom Metazoa; phylum Chordata; class Amphibia; order Anura; family Dendrobatidae; genus Phyllobates; species Phyllobates terribilis. The sequence goes on along the minus strand of NW_027364010.1, from coordinate 225,330 downwards.
CGACGCTACATATTCAAAAAGAATCATAAGAAAATCCACAAGAGATTCATCCAAACCCCAGCCTGATAGAAAAAAACCTAGTAGCGGATAATCCATATTCATGTGAAATTCAAGTGTGACGCTCACAGCCCTGCCCTGGGAAGATGGTGGGGGTACTCGGAGCCAGGTCAGATGTTAGGGGGATGTAGTCGTGGACCGGACCCGTTCCGTGCCCAGGGCCGTCACATTAAAAATGAAGGGCATTCGGTGTTGGTGTAACAAGTGGTGTTATTATGACCACGCCACCTGCGGTGCCTGGTGATGCGCCACCAGCGCTGCTAGCAGACCTCTGAGGCTGGATGTTAAGGCAGCTTGAGGTGTTATAACTCCCCACAGGCGGAGCTGGGCCTCAGGGCAGATGTGATAGGAGGATGGGGAGAGTAGTCTAGAGTCACTCAGATGCTGTGTGGTGCAGTGTGGAAATAGAGTCCGGAGGCCATAGGGATAGTCTTCCAGGTCTTTTACTCACAGTTTTCAAGCACAGCCGCAAGGCTTCTCCCTGCTCCTCACGGATGACTGCGGCCACCAGGGATGAGGGCTCAGCGCACCCAAGTGCTTCAGGTGCCTAGATCAGGACCCTCAGAGTGTTCCTAACTCTCCCCTTTTGAGTCCTCTCCTGTCCGTGTGTAGAGTAAGGCTGGGTATCCCTCTGGACTATCCACAGATTTGGGGCACGGCGGCAATTGCTGCTGCGTCCGTCCCGCGACGGGATCCACTGACAGAGACTTAAAGTGGCAAAGTCAGATATCGGGGGCCGGTACCCCTCTTGCAGCAGGAGTCCCTCTGGCTGGCCAGAAATAAGAGTACAGGTGGCGTACGCCGCTCCGTCCGTGCTCCCTGGGATCCTTTTGCTATGGAGCTCCACTATAGCTCCTGACCTTCTTAAGCAAGGGAACTTGACCGGGGTAGAGACTCTGTTAACTCGTCCCCGCTCCTCGTGTCGAGGTCAGAGCACGAGGACCGTGCATCTTCAGCACCCTGCAGGCTCCTACACAAGGCCACTGTCAGCTGTGAAGGCCACAATCACAGAACATTGTTCTAAGATGGTTGACCATTATATATGAAACTATGTGTGCAAACTAAAAGTGTGTTCTACACCCTCCACCCACTACATGGTTCCCCTAACTTTTGGTTCCCCCCACTCGTGATCCTGCTGAGGCAGCACTATGGTGCATACTTGCCTCCCATAGGTCAGGAGTGTGTAGTGTTGGATGCAAGACAGGGTCCTGATTAGTACACCTTCCTTACCTGGGTGAGGAAACACTACACCTGCTGACAGGCTGCAGTATCCCCCTTGTGGCGACCGAACCCTCAGGGGCGCCACAGAAGTATATAATGGTTCTACATCACATGTAATGAGAAACATATCTAAACCAACATGAATATTATCCAATCTCTGTAAAATTTCCGCAGTTTTTGATGAAAGGTGGAAGTTCCATAGCAACCGGTTTTAGATAGTAATACAAGAATCTAGAAATTGGTTCAGATAGACGCCCATTGACTGAGACAATGGGCTGTCCCGGAGGGTCTTATAGACTCCTATGGACCTTGGTGAGCAAGTACAGGATGGGAACAGAAGGTTCGTGAACCTGTAATATGATAATAGCGGGAATAAATAAATATAATAACATATCTATGATACTACAGGAACTAGTCATCTCCTATTGTCCTCTAGGGTGACCATTGCTGACCGCAGGGGTTGGCACCCTAGAATTTGTACGACAATGGCGCCCCCACTCACAAGTTGTCTATCCCTAAAAGTCCCTGTAAGTCCCTGAACACTAATAGAGAGGGAGAGCACAGGGCTAGTATGATAGTAACGGGATTAGAAATATATATATATATATAAATAAATCATCCACTGTAACTACATAAAAACGAGGTCTGCAGGGTATGCAAACAATATACAATGTAAGAGTAGGAGAGTATCTCAAGTCCAAAATGTAAATAAAGCGCAGCAAGGCAGCAATATAATATTGTACATTCTTGAATGCGGATATATATACAAGATATGACATCTGACAAATATGCCCATTGATTCATATATACCGTATTTTTCGGACTATAAGACGCACCCCAAATTTTGGGGTGGAAAATAGGAAAAAAAATATTTTTTATAAGATGGGGTCCGTCTTATAGTCTGATTAGGTATCTTACCTGGGGGGGTGGTGGAGCAGGAGGCAGGATCCTTCAGGAAACCGGCCCGGCGGAAGTGGAGGAATGCTGCGGACCCTGGATACATGAAGCCGGTGCTGCAGCAGCTGTGAGTTGCGGTGATGGTGGATCAGGATCGCAGATCCCTCTGTTCCTTGCCTCAGGAACCCGGAGGCAGCAGAAGAGGTGAAATGCCAGTGTCTGGTTGGGGCCTGTGGACCGGCTGGGGCCTGTGGACTGGCCTGGGGCCTGGGGCCTGTGGACTTGCCTGGGGCCTGTGGACTTGCCTAGGGCCTGTGGACGGGCCTGGGGCCTGTGAACTTGCCTGAGGCCTGGACCTGTGAATGGGTCCGGCGGTGAGGCAGAGATCTACAGGAAAATGGCCGCCGGAGCTCCGGAAGCAGCACACGCTGCTCTACCACACCGTCGGACACCGCTCACAGCCCGGCAGAGGCCCCGGCTCCTCTGCCTCACCGCCGGACACCACTCACAGCCCGGCACAGGCCCCGGCTCCTCTGCTTCACCACCCGACACCAGCACAGGTACAGGCCCCGGCTTCAGCAGCATCTCACCTCTGCCGCCGCCGGAGGACCCTGCGATCCCCGCTCCACCGCCACCGGTAAAGTAACGTTCGGACCATAACATGCACCCCAATTTTCCTTCCAAATTTTGGGGAAAAAAAGTGCGCTTTATGGTCCGATAAATACGGTAAATCCTTAGCCCTTCAGCTTGACCTCAAGCGAGAAGCTATCCTGATCTTAGATAGCAGTCACAATAATAGATCCAAATAATTCATAATGGAATGGTGAGCACAAATATACAGTGCCTACAAGTAGTATTCAACCCCCTGCAGATTTAGCTGGTTTGATAAGATGCAAATAAGTTAGAGCCTTCAAACTGCAAACGAGAGTAGGATTCATGAACAGAAGCATAAATCTTACAAACCAAAAAGTAATGTTGCTCAGTTGAATTTTATTAAATTTTAAACATAAAAGTGTGGGTCAATTATTATACAACCCCTATGTTTAATATTTTGTGGAATAACCCTTGTTTGCAATTACAGCTAATAATCGTCTTTTATAAGACCTGATCAGGCCGGCACAGGTCTATGGAGTTATCTTGGCCCACTGCTCCATGCAGATCTTCTCCAAGTTATCTAGGTTCTTTGGGTGTCTCATGTGGACTTTATTCTTGAGCTCCTTCCACAAGTTTTCAATTGGGTTAAGGTCAGGAGACTGACTAGGCCACTCCAACACCTTGACTTTTTCCCTCTTGAACCAGGCCTTGGTTTTCTTGGCTGTGTGCTTTGGGTCGTTGTCTTGTTGGAAGATGAAATTACGACCCATCTTAAGATCCTTGATGGAGGAGCGGAGGTTCTTGGCCAAAATCTCCAGGTAGGCCGTGCTATCCATCTTCCCATGGCTGCGGACCAGATGGCCAGGCCCCTTGGCTGAGAAACAGCCCCACAGCATGATGCTGCCACCACCATGCTTGACTGTAGGGATGGTATTCTTGGGGTCGTATGCAGTGCCATCCAGTCTCCAAACGTCACGTGTGTGGTTGGCACCAAAGATCTCGATCTTGGTCTCATCAGACCATAGAACCTTGAACCAGTCTGTCTCAGAGTCCTCCAAGTGATCATGAGCAAACTGTAGACGAGCCTTGACATGACGCTTTGAAAGTAAAGGTACCTTACGGGCTCGTCTGGAACGGAGACCATTGCGGTGGAGTACGTTACTTATGGTATTGACTGAAACCAATGTCCCCACTGCCATGAGATCTTCCTGGAGCCCCTTCCTTGTTGTCCTTGGGTTAGCCTTGACTCTTCGGACAAGCCTGGCCTCGGCACGGGAGGACATTTTCAAAGGCTGTCCAGGCCGTGGAAGGCTAACAGTAGTTCCATAAGCCTTCCACTTACGGATGATGCTCCTAACAGTGGAGACAGGTAGGCCCAACTCCTTGGAAAGGGTTTTGTACCCCTTGCCAGCCTTGTGACCCTCCACGATCTTGTCTCTGATGGCCTTGGAATGCTCCTTTATCTTTCCCATGTTGACCATGTCTGAGTGCTGTTCACAAGTTTGGGGAGGGTCTTAAATAGTCAGAAAAGGCTGGCAAAAGAGATCTTTAATCCACACATGTGAAGCTCATTATTCTTGGTGCCTGAACTACTTCTTAATACTTTAGGGGGACCAAACAGAATTCTTGTGGTTTGAGGGGTTGAATAATAAATGACACTCTGAATTAACTTTTAACGTTTTAAAAAAAAAAAAAAAGAAAAAAAAAACAACAATATTTGCTGCAGTGCATTTCCCACTTCCAGGCTGATCTACAGTACAAATGTCACAATAACAAGTTAATTCCGCATGTGTCAACCAGCTAAATCTGCAGGGGGTTGAATACTACTTGTAGGCACTGTAAACATTAGTGTTAAAAAAAAGCACAGTTATAGACTGAACAACGTATAGATTTCATGGGCCATGATACTTATCAGTCCACATGTACGGTCTTCCAATGTATCTCGACGCATTTCTCCACCAGATGTTGGTTCATCAGGAAATCTATGGTAAATGGATAAATGTAGAGATGCCCTGCAGCTAACCAAATGCAGGGCATCCCTACATTGATCCCTACATTTTTAATTAAGTTTAATAAAAGCTATATTTTAATTTTTTTTTTCAAAACATTTTTTTTATTTTTCACTATAATTGTTAGCCCCCTTAGGGGACTTGAAGACGCAATTGTCCAATCGCCTGTGCTAGATACAAAGATGTATATATCAGAAATCATAGTCTCCTTTGAAGCCTGGCCACAGTCAGGGTTTCAAAGGAGCTCCATAATGACAAGCAAGGGGGTCATCAGCTGACACCAGGCTATAATGACAACCCATCGCAGACCCGCAATTACATCACAGGCACACCGATGGGCGGAGGGAATGACACGCACGCATGCTGTTGCGTGTTATGCATGTCAGAGCAGCGCTCCACCCGCGATTGTTAGCTGCAGGTCCTGGCTGTAATACACAGACATCACCTGCCGGGTATGGGGCTGGCTCACCCTGTGAGCCCGCTTTACACACTTGCTTCCAACTTGCTCAGTACATGTACAGCGGATGTTGTGAAGGGGTTAAATCTGCAGAATATCAATTCTTTCAATGTTTTCCTGCAGATTTCACCCATACTTATGAGTGGGGAAAAATTTGGACAAAAGCGCGTGTTTTTGCCACTGTATTTTTCCTTACAAAAGATGCAGATATGGTGTAGAAATCTCTGAATCAAATACTTAATATGTGAACAGACCCTTAGACAGGTTTGATAATGCTTCATGTGATGCAGCTTCAGCTGGTCTCCCCTACAATGTCACTGCTCACTTATATAAACTAAATGAAAGCTGCTCTATGATCGGCTGCTATGGCAGCAAAGACAGGATTTATTTTAGAAAAGTCTTCATACATATCTTTATCTGCATGGGATGACGTACAGAACGACAAAGAAGCTGAAGCTCGGTATGCGGGGAAGAGTCTGAGCCGCCAGGAGGGATTTGATAGGTAATGAGGTCATCGTACAGATCACATGACGTCAGAGACTGACTTCCTGTCAACACATTAGTGCATGTACTGGAATAGTTGTCAGGCTGGAGATCACATGACCCATTTCCCTATATTGAAGGGGGACGTGTAGATGTAACTGAGGTGTGATGAAATATACAGTACAGACCAAAAGTTTGGACACACCTTCTCATTTAAAGATTTTTCTGTATTTTCATGATTTTGAAAATTGTACATTCACACTGAAGGCATCAAAACTATGAATTAACACATGTGGAATTATATACTTAACAAAAAAGTGTGAAAAAACTGAAAATATGTCTTATATTCTAGGTTCTTCAAAGTAGCCACCTTTTGCTTTGATGACTGCTTTGCACACTCTTGGCATTCTCTTGATGAGCTTCAAGAGGTAGTCACTGGAAATGGTGTTCCAACAATCTTGAAGGAGTTCCCAGGGATGCTTAGCACTTGTTGGCCCTTTTGCTTTCACTCTGCGGTCCAGCTCACCCCAAACCATCTCGATTGGGTTCAGGTCTGGTGACTGTGGAGGCCAGGTCATCTGGCGTAGGATCCCATCACTCTCCTTCTTGGTCAAATAGCCCTTACACAGCCTGGAGGTGTGTTTGGGGTCATTGTCCTGTTGAAAAATAAATGATGGTCCAACTAAACGCAAACCGGATGGAATAGCATGCTGCTGCAAGATGCTGCGGTAGCCATGCTGGTTCAGTATGCCTTCAATTTTTAATAAATCCCCAACAGTGTCACCAGCAAAGAACCCCCACACCATCACACCTCCTCCTCCATGCTTCACGGTGGGAACCAGGCATGTAGAGTCCATACGTTCACCTTTTCTGCATCGCACAAAGATATGGTGGTTGGAACCAAAGATCTCAAATTTGGACTCATCAGACCAAAGCACAGATTTCCACTGGTCTAATGTCCATTGCTTGTGTTCTTTAGCCCAAACAAGTCTCTTCGGCTTGTTGCCTGTCCTTAGCAGTGGTTTCCTAGCAGCTATTTTACCATGAAGGCCTGCTGCACAAAGTCTCCTCTTAACAGTTGTTGTAGAGATGTGTCTGCTGCTAGAACTCTGTGTGGCATTGACCTGGTCTCTAATCTGAACTGCTGTTAACCTGCGATTTCTGAGGCTAGTGACTCGGATAAACTTATCCTCAGAAGCAGAGGTGACTCTTGGTCTTCCTTCCCTGGGGTGGTCCTCATGTGAGCCAGTTTCTTTGTAGCGCTTGATGGTTTTTGCAACTGCACTTGGGGACACATTCAAAGTTTGCCCAATTTTTCGGACTGACTGACCTTCATTTCTTAAAGTAATGATGACCACTCGTTTTTCTTTACTTAGCTGCTTTTTTCTTGCCATAATACAAATTCTAACAGTTTATTCAGTAGGACAATCAGCTGTGTATCCACCTGACTTCTCCACAACAAAACTGATGGTCCCAACCCCATTTATAAGGCAAGAAATCCCACTTATTAAACCTGACAGGGCACACCTGTGAAGTGAAAACCATTTCCGGTGACTACTTCTTGAAGCTCATCAAGAGAATGCCAAGAGTGTGCAAAGCAGTCATCAAAGCAAAAGGTGGCTACTTTGAAGAACCTAGAATATAAGACATATTTTCAGTTGTTTCACACTTTTTTGTTAAGTATATAATTCCACATGTGTTAATTCATAGTTTTGATGCCTTCAGTGTGAATGTACAATTTTCAAAGTCATGAAAATACAGAAAAATCTTTAAATGAGAAAGTGTGTCCAAACTTTTGGTCTGCACTGTACTTCTGGATGACCCATAGATTATACATTTCTGGACAGTCCACTCATTACTCTGCATTGACGTTCTAAAACGTCAGTGGATTGTAAGCAGCTTGTACAAGATCGTGAATCTGTGAGTGGGGGAGTGCTATACACAGCCAGACTACCCAGACATAAGGCAATACATGGCTTATTACCATACTTACCATTAGTGATGAGCGAGTATGTTCTGTTAACCTTTTCGATGAGCATCTCGGGTGAACACATAGTATCTTCAGCATGCTCGTAAATCTCGAGTAACGAGCATGCTCAGACTTACCATCTGTTTGGCTGTATTCACAGTGCTATACCAGCACTTGTGTTACAGATTAACAAGAAATTAGGAAGCAATTACCATGCTGCCTCCTCCAGATCCAGGAAACATGTGATCGCTAGCTGTAGGGAAGGAACAAGAGCTGCTGGGTTGTAAGGTCTTTTAAGGCCTTAAGGGGGGCAGAGTGTGTAAAATATATGAAACAATAAATGAAAAAAGCAAAAATAAAATAGAAAAAAAAAGCATAAATAATGAAAAAACTAAAAAAAGAGACCCAGCCAGTCTGAATCACTGTATCTAGCCCTGCCTCCATTGAAAAGAAAAATACGTTCAATATCTAAAAATCATTTCTATGTAAAGGGGAATGCAATTTGAAATGTTTTACTTGTCCTTTGTTTAAATAAAGTGAAAAATAGACACATTTCCTATTTTTAGTTACATTTTTCCCCTGATATAAGTGTGGCGCCCCTTAGGGTTCAGTTGCCACAAAGGTACTGCAGTACTGCACCTCACCCCGAGGTGTGGTGTCTCCCTTCACTCAGGTAAGGAGGGAGTGCTGCACGGAACCCCAAACACCTGCATCCAACACTACACTGCTCCAGGCCAGCAGGAGGGGCAAGACGCAATGTAGTTTTCTGCTGAGCCCTGTCCCTGGCTGGAGTGGGGGGAACCAAAGGTAGGGGGAACCAGTAGTGGGTGTGGGTGGAGGAAGTAGTTAGAGGAAGCACTTGTAGAAGGAGGTATAAATAGAGAAGCCATCTTAGAGAGTGTGTTCAGTCAGAGGATGACTGTCAGGGAGCAGAGTCTCAGTCAGAGCTCTGCTCCCCAAGCAGGGCCTAGTCTCAGAGGCCCAGGAGGGGAGCAGGGAGTAAGCTCCATTCTGCAGAAGGGATCCTAGGGGGTACGGCGAGTGCAGGCGGCACCCGTACACCCCGAACCTGCCAAGTGTCAGGAGGATCTAGGCCGCAAGAAGGGGGCCGGCCCCTGGCCCAGTCGTGCAGCTTCAAGCCTCGGCTGGAAAAACCGGAGGCTTCTGGCTTCTATAGCCAGTAGTCAAAACCCCCATTCCAATCCAAGTAAGGTCAAGCAGGTCTGTGCAACTCCGACGGACAGGAGGGGCTTCAGAGTACCCGAATAGGATACAGAGTGGGGAAGCTCAGGGCAGGAGGGAGAAAGACCCAGCGTGAAGTCGGTCTAGAAAGGCACACAAGAAAGTGGGGTTCTGCCAGGTACTCCCAAGCTGCCTGAGGAAGGACTGAACCCCTGCCCGGTGAACGCAGTGCGACGTGGGAGGCTTGCACCTGTACAGTGCACCTGTGGACCGTCTAAAGAACTGTGAGTAAAAATCTTGGATGACTGCACTGTACTGCCTCCGTCCCTTCTTTCACCGGCGCCATTCCGATCCCTGCACTACAACGCCCAGCGCAACCCACGCTCTCATTTCACTGCCCTGAGGCCTGCTCCACCTGTGGGGAGCCGTTCCATCTCAAGCTGCCCTAGCACCTGCCTCAGAGGACTGCTGCAGCGCTGGTGATCCTCACCAGGCACCACAGGTGGCGTCACGAACTGTCCCTAACAATTATATCCCCTTTTTGCACTGACCGCTGTGGGTCATGGACCGGGCCAGCCACCATGATATCCCCCGCCAGCAGCGGCAAGAGGCCCGGCTGCCGAGTACCCCACGGCCCTGGGGGCGCGTCATAAGCAAAGAAAAAAATAATATAAAAATGCATTGAAAATTAAGCCCCATGTATTGCAAAAAAAAGGCAAAACTTTTAAATATCTAAGCGAGAACATTCTTATTAGGGCCCTTAAATGTGCATGTATGACAGGAATGGGGGGAAACAGACTGGTTGTAAACTGGTTAAACAGCTAGAATACTGATGGCAAGTAATCTTTGTATATGGAAAAAAAATTGCTAGAGTGATTTTCTAAAAAGAAGACTATCAGCAGGTCGGTCTACAAATTAAAGTTTTTAGCTGCATTGTGACTGAGAAAATGTAGCTTTAATCTGGGGTATAATGCTTCCGATTTTTGGGAATTCTGTGACTCTGAAATGCTCTTGGCATTCTGCAGTAAGTGCTTTACCACATCTCTGCTCTGGAGAGACAGTTGTAGCATCCTTCCTGATGCCCATCCACATGCCCGTCCATATGCCTAGTCTTAGGGAACTCCCAGAAAGCATTTGTTAGCACTGTTAACAGTAAACTGCTGCTAGAGCCCTACAGAGAGGTACAACATGGTGAAACATCTTTTCAGATCTCCCATCTACAGTTGCCAGCAGAATACTGTAGCACTTTGCTGTTTCCGTCAGTCCCATAAATATTGAGTTGAAAATAACAATATGCATGTTTCACCATCACCCTATCAACCCCCCCCCCCACCACACACACGCAGGTCACCTGCAGATGTCCTGTTCTAGTGATCATAAGGGTCCCAGAATAATATAGGTGATAATTAGAGTTGGGAGAATTTATTCAAGTGAAGTTGACTTTTACAAAAAATCTGTATTCTTTTACATATTTTTTGTAGTTTGCTCTGTAGGAATTCAGCAAAATGGTCGCCACCATCTTGTTGAACTATACAAAAGGTTAAAAAACGAATGTCTCTGTTGCTCGTGGTCCCCAGTACGGTCCTCAACTCCTTTACTTACCATGACCGTGCACTGACACATCTTCCCGCTAGGTTGTGAGTAGACCCTGGAAGTCCCTGTGTCTGGAAGCCCTGGTCTAGAGTGCTTGTCGTAAGGTCATGGCACATGTCGTAACATCATCACTTGCTTCATGACTCTGGACCAGGAATTCCAGCTGCTAGTAGGCCCAGGACATTTCTTTGCATGCGCAGGGACATCCCAGGCCTAGTTATGGCCGGAAGTCCTGGCCTAGTGTGAAGATGACCGGGTTCCATCAGCGCACAATGGCGGTAAGGAGCAGGGCCAAGAACCTTGAAGGTCAGAGAGCGGAAAAGGTGAGAAGTGAGATGAATATTAGTTTTTTTCGGTCTTTTTTTTCGACATCTTACCTTTACTATGCTTTAGGAGTCTTCCCATACCCCAGTATCCCAGAGCTTAATAAAGGAAATTGAATTTGCAGAGAATAAATTCACTCTAAATCGAATGTCTCGGTAAAATCCATGTGATTTGTCGCTAGTGATAAGTGTCATTATGGAAAAACCCTTTAGATGTTCATGTTGATCAACCTCATCACAGCCAAGTGTATAATGGAAATAATCATTTTATAACTTCTCTCTATCAGACAAACCTATGTAGATTGCTTGCAGGAATACTAAGTTGCGTATTAATAAAATCCATTAACACAAGTCATAAAATGAAATACAAGCTTTACTTAGAACAGAAGATTTCCTCAGTCTGAATAATGGCCTGTAAATGTTAGATTTATTGTGATATTTGTCATTTTTCTCCCCTGATAGGATGCAGTGGTGTTCGGCCATCCAGCTCCGGCACAATCTCTCATTCCATCAAGGAGAGATTATTATTCCACCATGTGCTCGGCTTCGGAAGCTTTGGAAAGGTCCTGATGGCGGAAGATACTATAACCCATCAAGAATTTGCTGTTAAGATCATCAGCAAAAGAGCCCTGCTAGCCGGAGGTGATAGGCTGGATGTGATGGTGGAGAGGCGAGTTCTTCAGCTGGCATCTGGAAGCCCCTTCCTCGTCCACGCGGACTTTGGATTCCAGACCAAGGTAGAATTGTGACTGCTTAGTGCTGAAAGGTCTTGCCACTACTTTGATGTTGATGACCTATTTGTCTGAATAGGAGCTGTCCTGCAGTACCAAGAGCGACCACTAAACCTTGTTAGCTCCATACACTGTTTACATCCGGCTTTTGGTGGAGATGGTAACAGCTGATCGGACCCCACCAATCTGATATTAATGACCTATTCTAATGCTAGGTACATCATGAGAGTGGAAAACTCCTTTAAGAAATGTCACTGAATGCAACCAAGCTTCACTGATCAATGGCCAATACCTCTGCCAGAGACAAACTCTACAGAGGTGATATAGAGGGGGTATTAATGTTCAGACCAAAATGGCTCTGTATAGTCTTGAATGTGGCTGAGCTGAAATACCAGGCACAGCTCATGGGCAGAAGCACTTTTTTTCTGGAAGAAAAGCAATTTTTTCCTAACCTGAACAACCCCTTTATCCCCATAAAGAAGCAGCAGAGGCTGTAAGAGAGCAGCATTTTCAGTTGTTTTTTCATCTCCGCAGTCTAAAAGCTGTGACTTTTCTATTCTTCTGTCACCGTAGTTCTTTGAAGGTCTATATTTAATTTTGCATGAAGCGTAGTATTTTTAACTGCACCGTTATAGAGTGCACATTGTATTGGATAAGGTGTATGCATTTTTTATAGGTTGGATTGAAAAAAATAGCAAGTTTGCTGGTATTTTGAGGGTTTTATGGCACTTACATAATATGATAACTTTTATGATAATGGTGAAACCAGATTTATATGATTTTTATGTTTTGCTACATTAGCATACTGAAAAAATAAAACAAAACAAAAACATTTTTTTGTGTTGGTGTTTTACAAGACTCATAACATTGTTGTTGTTAACAGCTGTTTTTTTGCACAGCTTGCGCTTTACGTTGGTATTATTTGGGAGTACACAACACTTTATAACTATCTTTAATTCCACTTTTTGGGAAGCGGGATACACAGAAAACAGTTACTGTATGGCAGCCCTATACAAAGCAGAGAGATAAGATTAAGGCTTTGATTCATCATTGCCTTTACGTCTGGTTTTTGTCTGGTTTTGTGTGTTTTCGCCTTTTTTTTATTTGCACCCAATTCATTACTCTATTTGCGCCTTTTTTGCAGTCTATTTTATATCAGCTTTTCTGCTTTTTTCACTTTGTGGGCAGAGTTTAGTGATTCCAGATGTTTTTACCTGATTCATCAATTGTGATTTTTTTAAGTTGCAAATATGACGCAGTCTTAATTTCAATCCCCTTTGGCGTATTTTTTGAGTATGCCAGTTTTTTTGCCATATTTTTGGACCTATTCGAAAATGTGTGATTTTTGGGGCCAAAAAGTTGCAAAAAACACTTCAAGGCAGAAAACGAGCATTTTTTCCTTTGTACCAAATTCTTGAATTGTGTGCGCCATTTTGAAGAATTTGGCACCAAAAGTCAGCAACAAATACCACAAGACCAAAAAGGAAAGTGATTAAAACTATTCAAATTATGAATCTGGGCCTATGTCTATAATTAACAGAAAAATAATTACCAAACATTGGCTGAAACAAGAATTTCTATATGTATTTATATATTAGATATCATTGTTTAGAATTTTAGGGGTCACAGCAGTTAGGCCATCTTTTGTATTGAGTGACTACATATCTTACCAATATGCTTTAACTTTCTTGGATGGAAAACCCCTTCAAATAGTGAAATGTGTATTTGTCTTTGCTGTATAATAAATGCTAATGTTCCATGTTACAGATGAATGTTTTTCTTGGTATGGAATACATGAGCTGCGGGGACTTTTACCAACTTCTACACAGGAAGGGGCCGCTTGACATCACCAGTGCCAGGTAATGTGTTTAAGGAGTTGTCCAGTCTCAGAAGAAAAATCAGCAGTCTCTCTATGTGACTGCAGACTGACAAATTGTGAAAGTATGCAACGTGCACACGGTCAAGATTTCCCTGTATACCCCGTTCAGGTGGGCGATCCTGTGATTACGGGTACAATTTTCATACTTGTGATCACATGCCAACTAGTCTCACCCGGCTTCTTCAAATAGGAGAGAATTGAGAGACGTGCAGGAGTATAGTCGGCATCTAATCATAAGTATGTAATTTGCATACGTGCATTCTCGAGACTGCAATATTGACATTGTGCGCTGTTTACACCATCACGATTCGGCAGTCACATAGAGGGAATAATATAGAATAATGCTCCTATTGACTCATATGAATTCCCAAGTTTACAATCTGTGGGATCTGATACTTATTCATTTTCTCTTTGTCAGATTCTATGCCGCCGAACTAGTGTGTGGGATCCAGTTCCTCCATTCTAAGGGCGTCATCCACAGGTAATGTAGCCAGTGTGAGGCTGAGTCACACCAGCGTATATTCTCTCATCTAAGAGAATCCAGACCATTATACAAATCACATTTTGATTAAACTTTGAAAAGAATTTGATCATAGTGTCATCCAATTTTTTCTGATGTGAAGAAGATGGAAAAAGAAATGTCTCCATCTTTTCCATTCTGTCAGTCTGTGGAAATCGGCCTGCACTCAGATGTCATCCGAGTGCAGTCCGATGTTTTCCATGGACTCATAGACTTGCATGGCCGAGTGTGATCCGTTGATTGGATCCAACTTGGGCATTCTGCAATTGGTCCAAGGAAAAAAATCAGACATGTACACGAGCCCATTAAATAATATTGGTTCCAGTGATATCAGATGTTTTGTCAGATCACACTCAGCCTGTTTTTTTTTTAAACAATGTTTTACTTCAAAGAAATAATCATTTGCTGATAAGCACAGGAACATTTTATTTAATCACATCCAATTGTGAAAATTATTATTATTCTAAAATCTAATGATTAAAATTACCTTTTATTGATGGGAAAACCCCTTTAAAGCTCAGCTGCAGTCAGTCCCTCCACCCTGGTGACCTGCAGACTGATGCCTGTAGCTGGTGTCTAGTAGTCCTATATGGTATCACTGTCAGGAAGCTGCAGATGAGCGGCGGTCACATGGAATACAGTGATCCCTGCGGTGGTACAGGGCATATAGTAAAGGAGTTATCTCAGAGGAAAGTACAGCAGGGAGAGAAAATAGGTTTATTCTCCTATATCATCATTTCACCACAGATAGAAGAAGAACACTTACTCAGGTTCATTTTCTTTTTCTTACAGAGACCTGAAGCCCGAGAACCTCCTGGTGACTGATACGGCCACATTAAGATCATGGATTACGGTCTTGCACTTGAGAACATGCACGGAGAGCGGACAGCCACCACTTTCGCTGGGACCATGGGTTACACGGCTCCTGAGGGGAGAATAGAAGGCTTTTATCTGTTGTATTTAGAAGGATTCCGGATACTTTCACATTGATGAGCTTTATTTCGGCGAGTTCATCAATATAAAATCATTGAGGATCGGATCACACTGATCAGCTGTTCTTACCCCTGGCTGCAACCTGATGGAAACAGAGCAGAACATCGCACCTCTGTACTGTTCAGTGGTCAGTGCCAAGAAATGCAGATCAGCCCGTGTTTCTTTCCATAGGGGCTAATCTGTAGTACCAGCAGCCGCCACTAACCAGTGACCGGTGCTGTGATGTCTGTTTATTGGTTATATCCAACCACTGGCGGAGGAAATAACAGTTAATCAGTGGGACTGCCGGGCGTTGACCCCACCAATCTTATATTGATGACCTGTTCTGGTTATCAATATTAGAGCACTAGAAATCCATCGAAAGTATTTTCAATATATCACCCATCCACAGAACAGGGAAAAAATGTGTGACCTCTGAGTGCTTCACTACTGTGAGCCGCACAATCGCCAAATGGGAGGAGCATCGTCTCCTATTCCTCCTAGCCTGCATGTCTACATGGATGGTGAACTATGACCAACCAGGTGTAATGCTGAGTTATCCGGACCAGAGATGTCCTAAAGTGGCAATAACATGTGCAATAATGATACAGGAAAATCTATTATTTTATGTGCACTTATTACATTTATTAGATAACAAGTATCTGAAATATCAAGTACATCGGACTAAGCTGCTCTGTGTATATAATACAAGACAAGCCGCCACCTCAGTATTATCAGCTATGTCCCAGATCGCTCCTTAACCCCTTCATGACATATGGCGTACATGTCGGTCATATGTCATGTCCCTGCCTTTGATGCGAGGTCGCACGCCGAGCCCGCATCTTTTCCTGCGGATGATGGTTGATTTAATCTTTAACAGCTGCTGGTGTAACACTACTCCGCCTGCAGCCATTAACATGTTAGATCTCGCTGTCAATCTCTGACAGTGGCATTTAACATGGCTGGCGGGGGGGCGCGTTTTTCTACATGCCCATCGGTGCGCCCCTGACATGATCACGGGGTGCTGATGGGTTACCATGGCATTCGGGGGTCGCTGAAGATCTCCGTGCTTGTCATGACCGTACTCCTGTGAAGGCCACCGTTTAGCTGGCATTCATAGGAGATTGTAATTTTATCTATACATAGCTGTGCATCAGCAGTCAGACAGTCAAAGCTTCAATTCCCCTAAGGCAACTGATAAATATAGGAAAAAAAGTTAAAAAAATGTTTTTAAAAATATAAGGAAACTAAAAAATACAGAAAAGTTCAAATCACCCCCCTTTTGCCCCATTAAAAATAAAACAATTAAAAAAAAATAAAAATACACATATCTGGTATCTCTGTATTGCTGTGTTTGTAAAAGTCCGATCACTCAAAATATAAAATTAATCTGATCAGTAAAGAAAAAATCAAAACACCAGAATTAAGTTTTTTTGGCCGCCGCAACATTGTAATAAAATGCAATAAAAGGCGATCAAAACATTGTATCTGCCTCAAAATGATATCAATAAAAATGTCATCATGTGTTTGGTATCTGCGTAATTGTACTCACCTGGATAATCATAAAGCCAGGTCAGATTTAACATACAGTATAGTTAACATGGTAAATAAAACAAAAATTGTAAAATTACACTTTTTTTGCAATTTTAACATGCTTGGAATTTTTTTACCACTTTCAAGTGCATCACATGATAAAATGAATGGCGTCATTCAAAACTACTGCTCATCCTGCAATAAACAAGCCCTCATACGGTTATGTGGATGGAAAAATAAAAAAGTTATGGCTCTTGTAAGAAGGGAGGAAAAACTGAAAATCGCCCAATTTTGAAGGGGTTAAAGTTTGAGCTGGTAGCACACTGAGCTGAGCGTTGTCACAATCGTATATATTACATTCATTCTGATTTTTCATATCATTTATTAATTTCATTTATGGAGCATAATTATGAAAGATCCTTTTTGTCTCTTGATTAAGTAGTAAGACTTACTGTCATTTAATATAGAATCACATAACAATATGAGTGACATGTAAGAACGGTGATATACAAGAGGTAGCACTACTAATAATGCTTCTCTATGGCAGATCATGGACAAGGAGGAGTATAACGCCGGAGTAGACTGGTACTCGTTTGGAGTCATCTTAAATTAAATGCTTACCAGTGAGTGTAACTACCATCTCTCACTCTTTGATGAATCATCCTCCGGCGCCAAGGACATCATTGAACAGCTCCTCCAGGAAGATCCTGTCCAGAGATTAGGAGTCAATGGTAACATCCGAGAACACCCCTTCTTCCAGAGAATTGATGGGGTCTCAGTCAGGGTCGGACTGGGGTGCCTAGGGCCCACCAGGGGAACTGACTCTAGGGGCCCACACAACAGCCCACCTAAACGGTTTTATTACTTGTTATGTTTTTCTATAATGTACTATAATTACATGTTTGGCCGCGCTGTGGAGCACCAAGCGGCAGGACTTTCTTCGAACAGTCATTCCGTACTGCCAGAGTCCCTTTAATGGTAACTTGTCACCTTGAAAAATGCTATTTATCTGCAGATATAGGGGTAATCTGCAGGTAAATAGGGTGTAAAGCCTGGTTAGACGGCTTATTGGAAAAGCATTGGCTACACGGAGAAAATTACATTTTATTCTCCCTGCCGCCACTCGCTTCCTGTCATAGGGTCGGTGAGGGTGCTGCAATAACGTCCGGCACCTTGATTGTGACATCTTCCATGGAGGCCAACCTCAGGCTGAGCTTCATTGAATGACTAACATGGCAGCAGCACCTGGCAACTAGTGCTGAGCGAACGTGGTTGGATAAGGTGTGATCCCAGCATGCTCGGGTGTTATCCAAGTATCTTGTAGTGCTCTGCTACTATGCTCGAGTCCTCGGGGTAGCATGTTTTACGGAGGTAGACAGACGCAACACATACAGGAATTGCCGGTTTCTTAGGTAATCCCTGCATGTGTTGCTTCTGTCTATCACCGCAAAACATGCTACCCCGGGGACTCGAGCATATTAGCAGAGCACTACAAGATACTCGGATTACACCCGAGCATGCTGGGATCACACCTTATCCGACCAAACTCACTCACCACTAGTTGCCAGGTACGGCTGCCATGTTAGTCATTCAATGAAGCTCAGCCTGAGGTTGGGCTCCATGGAAGTGTCACAATCAAGGTGCCGGACGTTATTGCAGCACGCTCACTTTGTAGTTCGCGGTGACTGTAATGTCTCTTATCCGACCACGCTCACTCAGCACTACTGGCAACCGAACAGCAACCTGCAACTGCGTCACAGGGGGCAGAAGGGAACAGGTGACTGCATGCACCGGCCATTGTGCTATCTAAATGCCGCTGTCAGTGATTAAAAAGGGCACTTAAATACTCAAAACAGCAGCAATCAAGGCGAGCTCTGATCACTGCTGTTACAGGCAGACGCCGGCTATGTAACACAGCCGACATCTGCCCGGTATGGAGCAGGCTCAGCTCCTGAACCCGCTCCATACAAGCACATCCCAATGGTGACAGTTATGACAAGGTTAGCAAATTTCACTTGTCTGTTCCTAAATGTTGAAAGACAAATGGAATTCCCTAACACATGTGAGCAAGTCCTAATAGATTTAGTAAAGGTGCCCCAAGCATATGAATGTTATTACACACCACAATGGACTCTTACATACACGCATCTTACAAAAATGCATATTATTCCAGATACGTAAACACATACAAACACGCAGACGCGCACAAACACATGTGAAAGAGACCTAATAGATGTAGTAAAGGTGCCTCAAGCATATCAATGTTATTACACACCACAATGCACAGTTACATACACGCATCTTACAAAAATACATATTATTCCAGATACGCAGACACATACAAACATGCAGACACGCACAAACACGCAGACGTGCACAAACACGCAGATGCGCACAAACACACAGACGCGCACAAACACATGAGTACATGAATACATCATCTGAACCACCATCATTTGTAATATCAGGTCAGACCCATATATCTTTGTATCGCATAAACCTACAACTCCCAGTATGTAATTAAGAATAGAGATACTGGGAGTTATCAGTCATCATCAGACTGCGGACCATACAGGAACCACAGTACTGGCGAGACACAGGCAGGATCACAAATGAACATTTACATCCAGGTATCTTACCTGAGAACGTCTTCTCTGATTAGAGTCGTTCTCCTTCTTTTCGCCTCCATCTTGTCCAGACCCCTTGAGGACTTTTCTCATCCACAGCTCGTCTCTGCAGACTTCCATCTTCTCCGGTCTTCTGCAGCTCATTCCCACACGATGCCCTTAAAGATAGAGTCATTATAATGCTCCTGAATAAAAATATCTACACTGAGCCCCTGAATAAACCTAACTCTTACAATGCTCCCTGCACAAAACATGACATACACTCTACCCCTCTTATGGTACCTGCTCTCCACACTGTCCTCTCCTTACCATACTGGGCCCCCTCTTCACACTGTCCTCTCACACTGTGTCCCCCCTATACTGCCCAGTCTCTATACTGTGCCCCTTCATCACACTCCCCCTCCTCAGCATACTGTTCCCCCCTTTCTGCGCCCTCACACTGTTTCCCCCATACTGCCGCATCTCCATACCTTCCCCCACACTACCTAGTCTCTGTGCTGTGTCACCTCACACTTTTCTCCCTCCATACTGTCTCCTCACACTATTCCCCCACTCTCCGTACTGTTTCCTCATACATCCCCCTTCTGTTCCCGCACCCATTCCCACACCTCCCCTAGTTATTTCACACATCTCCCCATTCTGTCTCCTAAAATTTCTCTCCCATCTCTCTCCAAATATAATAAATCTTCGGAAGACCACACAGACATGCAGAAGCGTGCTTACACACACACATACTAAGGGCTCTTTCACACGTCAGTACATGCGATGACAGTTTCCACAAGTACCAGAGACATTGGTACACGCAGACCCATTCAAATGAATGTTTTTACCAGCTGCACCTCCTGCCAAACGTCCCACACACTGATGACAGCGCTCTTCCCAAGCACCGGGTGCTGAACGCTGCTCTCATCATAGATCCCTGCCGGCGCTGCAATCAGCAACAGCAGGGTCAATGATGAGAGTAGTAGTCTACTCCCGCCGTGTCCAACTGTAAAAATAGGAATAAAATAAAAATAATCCTTATACTCACCTCTCCTAAGTGTCACCCGCTGTAATCCGTGCGAGCGCTCACGCCGAGGAGAATGACTCCTGCAGCGAGCGGGCCCCGGAGCTGCGCTCAACAAGGGGTGCCCTGTCAATCACTGAGCACAGCTCTGGGGTCCGCTCGCTGCAGAAGTTGTTCTCCTCGGCGTGAGTGCTCGCACGGATTACAGCGGGTGACACTTAGGAGAGGTGAGTATAAGGATGTTTTTATTTTATTCCTATTTTTACAGTTGGACACGGCGGGAGTAGGCTACTACTCTCATCATTGACCCTGCTGCTGCTGATCGCAGCAGGCAGGGATCTATGATGAGGGCAGCACCCAGCTCTTGGGAACAGCGCTAACTGTACATTGATTCCCAAGCGCTGGAATGTGTCACACGGATGACACACAGGTGGACACGGATATCTCCAGTCCCGTAAATATCAGGACATGTGAAAGAGCCCTAATATACACACGCAGATACACATACTCACAGAAATGGGGACACGTACACACGCAGGCAAGCACTCACAGAAATGCACACGCAGTCATGCTCAGACACACTCAACCAATCACATACAAAAATGCAGACACGCAGGGAAGCATGCATACATGTGTGAAGACACATATACACATGTAGACATGCAGGCACTCAAATACACACACACACACACACATGCATGCAGGCATATACACACACATGCAGGCAGGCATATACACACACACTGTACACACACAGCCATATACACAAACTGTACACACATGCATATACACACAGGCAGGCATATACACACACACACGCAAGCATATATACACACGCTTCGCAGGTATATACACACACACTGTACACACACAGGCATTTTCACACACACTGTACACACACACGCAGGCATATACACACATGAACTGCAGGCATATACACGCACCAGCAGGCATATACAAAGTAACACACACACAGGCATATGACTCACCCATAAAACGTTATTGAATATTTGGCACGGTGCTCTTGATATGAAATTGAAGCAGTGACAGCTGTAGGCCTGCAGTCTTGTTTCCAATTCCAGGCCAGGCCTGGTTGGAGAGTTGAACTGTAGAGTGCTGCAGGTCACCGTCCACATATCCAGCCCCGGAACCGGTATAAAAAAAACCAGAGTCAGAGTAGGAGAGAAGGGGGCGGTGCCACCACCCGGGAGCCAGTATTACTACAGGGGAGCAGGCCAGGGCAGATATGGAGCCGGGATAGGACGTATCAGAAGCCCGGGAGCAGGGAGAGCAGAGCGAGACGTCGGCTTCGGTGGCGCCGGCGTCTCAGAGGCCGGCCCTGGAGCAGAGAGAGAGCACTGCAGAGCGCGGGCGCGCGTATCAGAGGCCAGAAGAGAGCGGCGTCAGTGTCACCTGACACCACAGTCTGCCAGCCAGCGGGAAAGCAGAGCGCGGTGCGTGTCACCGCCCAGAAAGAATCCGTCCTCTCAGTGTCAGAGACTCACGTGGTAAGTATGCTGCATGCACGTCACTGCAGGCCCGCTGTCACCAATGAATGTGCCGTGCGCTCGACACTACATTTGATTCAGCCGCGCTTTTAAAGGGCCCCCGCCACCAATTTTCTCACTCTCATATCGGGGCCCACCGGGAAATTTCCCGATTTCCCGCCAGGCCAGACCGACCCTGGTCTCAGTGGAAGCCCTTAGGATGGCCCCACCATACATCCATGTAGTAAGTATATGTACAGAATTGTCACATGGATCTGAATAAGATACTCTCCCACAATCTTCTACGCTTTTGGCTCTGTGATACATTATGTTTAACTCCTTTAAATCCCATGACGTACTAATACGCATCTGTGCCCTGGGACTTAAGAGCCTGACCCGTATTAGTACGTCATCGCGATCGCGTGCGCACACAGGCTGCGCGGGCGCGATCGCCGCCGGGTGTCAGCTGATTGTTACAGCTGACACCCAATACTATGTGCAGGGAGCGGTCCCGAAGTCGATCGCAGCATTGCGGTGGCTAAGGGGAGGTGATCGCAATACTCACCTCCTCTTCCGGCCTCCAGTGCTGTCTGCCATGGCTTCCCGGGTGTTGCCATGACGACCCGATGTCTTCATGACAACATCCGGGTCACCAGACAGCAGGAAGATTTTTTGGTCATGCACAGTGCATGACCAAACAATCTTCTCTCTGTGCAGCACTGACTGCCTGCATAGCACAGGGATGGTGCTCCATCCCTATGCTATGCAGGCGATCAGAATAAAAAAAGTGAAAGTCCCAGAGTGGGACAAAGTAAAAAACTAAAAAAACTCTCAGAAAGTGAAAATAATTTAAAAAAAAATTGTAAAAATATTAAACAAAATTAAAAAAATAATCCACCAAAAATAAAAATATAATGTACCCATCAATAAATATTATTATGAAAAAAAACAAACAAAACAATAGTACACATATTTGGTATGGCCGCGTCCAGAACGTCTTGACCTATAAAATTGTCCCACTAGTTAACCCCTTCAGTGAACATGGTAAAAAAAAGAAATAAAAAACGAAGCAAAAAATAATGCTTTATCATCATACCGCCAAACAAAAAATGGAATAACACGTGATCAAAAGACGAATATAAATAAAAATGGTACCACTGAAAACGTCATCTTGTTCTGCAAAAAACAAGCCGCAATACAGCTCCATCATCTGAAAAATCAAAAAGTTATAGCTCTCAGAATAAAGCGATGCAAAAAAATAATTTTTTCTATAAAATAGCTTTTATTGTGTAAAAGCGCCAAAACATAGAAAAACTATATAAATGTGGTACCGCTGTAAACGTACTGACCAGAAGAATAAAGCTGCCTTATCAATTTTACCACTCGCGGAGTAGAATAAAAAATGTAAAAAAAAAAAACAATTCCTGAATTGTTGGTTTTTGTTTATTCTGCCTCCCAAAAGCTGGAATAGAAAGCGATCAAAAAATATCACATGCCTGAAAATGGCACCAATAAAAACGTCAACTCATCCCGCAAAAAACAAGCCATCGCATAACTCTTTCGGCCAAAATATAGAAAAATTATAGCTCTCAAAATATGCAAAAACTAGATTTTACAAAATATGAGTCTTTTAGTGTGTGACAGCTGTCAATCATAAAAACCCGATATCATTCTGGTATCTCTGTAGTCGAACCAACCCAAAGAATAAGGTCGTCTAATCACTTATACCGCACTAGGAACGGCATAAAAAATAAACGCTAGGGCTGGGGTTGGGGTTAGGGTTGTGCTAATGTTAGGGTTGGGGTCAGGGCTGGGCTAGGGTAGGGTTAGGGATGGTTTTTTTTTCAAAAGTAAAAAAAAAAAAAAAAAAGATGACGATATGGCAACTAGTGTTGAACGCAAGTGCTCGCTACTTGAGTTTGCATCAGGTGCTCGGGTATGCATTGAGTATCGCGAGTGCTCGAGTCTCCGCTCCATATGCTTCGCGGCCAAAAAAAACTCGCGGGGATTGCCTGCCATGCATGAGCAATCCCCGTATGTTTTTTTGGGGTGTCTAATAACCATGAAACATACAGGACGGGGACTCGAGCATGTCACTTGAGCACCCATGATACATGGTGCATACCTGAGTACCCGATGCAAACTCAAGTAGCGAGCACTTGCGCTCAAGACTAGTGACAACTTATTCAATATGATGACCTAATGTCATCAAATTCTGTGTCGTATCTCTTGGCTCAAAATGTTCACTATACCCCTTGATAAAATCCTTGAGGGGTGTAGTTTCCAAAATGGGGTCACTTGTGGGGGGTTTCAACTATTTAGGCACATCAGGGGCTCTCCAAACGCGACATGGCGTCCGCTCTCGATTCCAGCCGATTTTGCGTTCAAAAAGTCAAACAGTGCTCCTTCCCTTCTGAACTCTGCCGTGCGCCCAAACACTGTATTTTCCACCACATATGGGGTATTGGCGTACTCAGGAGAAATTGCACAAACGTTTTTGGGGTCCATTTTCTCCTCTTACCCTTGTGAAAATAAAAAAATTGGGGCTAAAACATCATTTTTGTGGAAAAAGTTTGATTTTTTTATTTTCACGGCTCCATCTTATAAACTTCTGTAAAGGACTTGGGGGTTCAAGGTGCTCACCACACATCTAGATAAGTTCCCTGAGGGGTCTAGTTTCCAAAATGGTGTCACTTGTGGGGGGTTTCCACTGTTTAGGCACATCAGGGGCTCCCCAAATGCAACATGGCGTCCGCTAATTATTCAAGCAAATTTTACATTCAAAAAGTCAAATGGCGCTCCATCCCTTCCGAACCCTGCCGTGCACCCAAACAGTGGTTTTCCCCCACATATGGGGTATCTGCTTACTCAGGAGAAATTGCACAACAAACTGCATGGTGCAATTTCTCCTGTTGCCCTTATGAAAATGCAAAAGTGGGGGCTGAAAAACATTTTTGTGGGAAAAATGTGAAAATTTTATTTTTACGGCTCAATGTTATAAACTTCTGTGAAGCACCTGGGGGTTCAAGGTGCTCACCACACATCTAGATAAGTTCCCCGAACCCTGCCGTGCGCCCAAACAGTGGTTTTTCCTCACATATGGGGTATCTGCTTACTCAGGAGAAATTGCACAACAAATTTTGGGGTCCATTTTTTCCTGTTACCCCTGCAAAAAGAAAAAAAAAATGGGTCTAAAGTAACATTTTTGTAAAATAAGTTAAATGTTAATTTTTTTCTTCCACATTCCAAAAATTCCTGTGAAGCACCTGAAGGGTTAATAAAGTTCTTGAATGTTGTTTTGAGCACCTTGAGGGGTGCAGTTTTTAGAATGGTGTCACTTTTGGGTATTTTCTGTCATAAAGACCCCTCAAAGTGACTTTAAATATGATGTGGTCCCTAAAAAAATGGTTTTGTAAATTTTATTGGAAAAATGAGAAATCACTGGTCAACTTTTAACCCTTATAGCTCCCCAATAAAAAAAATGTTGGTTCCAAAATTGTGCTGATGTAAAGTATGCATGTGGGAAATGTTATTTATTAACTATTTTGTGTGACATATCTCTCTGATTTAAGGGCATAAAAATTCAAATTTTGAAAATTGCAAAATTTTCGCTAAATTTCCGTTTTTTTCACAAATAAACGCAAGTGATATTGAAGAAATTTTACCACAAACATGAAGTACAATATGTCACGAAAAAACATTCTCATAATCAGGGGGATCCGTTGAAGCGTTCCAGAGTAATTACCTCATAAAGTGACAGTGGTCAGAATTGTAAAATTTGGCCTGGTCATTAACGTGCAAACCACCTTGGATTGTAAAGGGGTTAATATCAGGGTTGGAAAATAATTTGGACTACGTTAATGTTTACATTACTATTATAAATGATCGGGCTGGAAAATTTAATTTATTAATGGTGCATGTCTAGTCTATAGTATTGCACTTCTTTCAGACTCTTGCAGGCTATACGCAAATAATTAACTAGTTATATGTTCTGTCAGGTGCAAGTCATTTAATCTGGCAAAAGAATTGCATAGGCATCTGTAGCTGGAGAAAGAGAAGATCCTTGGCTAAAAAAAATTGAAATGAGTTCTCAATAAGGACCACAATGTTTTGATAATTTTTCAGGCAGACATGGAAGTGAATCTAAAGAAAATTAGTTTGCATTTTTCAACAATAATTCTCCTTTTTATAGTCTCCACTGCTGATTTTGACCAGAAGAAAAATAAAACAACAAATATGAACCAATTTTGTCAAAAAACAGAACTGATGGAGCTGTCCCAATTTGGAAGAGTCTGTTAACAGATCAAAGTGTTCAGTGTTGAAGTGATATAAGTACAGATTGTACTTATTTAAAAACTTCTCATTCTAACCATACTTAAGCTATTGCCTATTACCTGCACATAATTCTGCATCCTATATATGATGAGACAGGAGTATGATTGGCCATAGAGATAATTACTGGCACTGCAGCTCACTGAAGTGACTAAACTTGAGCTGCAATGCTTGTTGTGCTGGTTTTGTCTCTACAATATTACATTTACAGAGATAAGTCAAAGACAAGCAAAATACCCAAATAACTGGAAGTAAATGGATAAATTGCACAGTGCAAAAATAATGATAAATAATAAAGGGTATTTAGTTAACATAATTTTGATCAAAGTAATGTAAAAGCCATCCTACCATGTCACGGTAACCCTTATGGGACAGTCCTAACTCTAATATTAAAACCTTAACATTTGTCAAGTGACATGTATATGGATAAGGGCAGAGAGACTGAACCCCTAGTAGAAACATAGACCTGAGAGGCAGAATGAACCTTTCAGCTCAGACAAAGGGCAGCCACACCCTTATATGCACTAAAGCAAACTAAAATACAAAGAAAAAACCTGGGAGTCTGAACTGAAACGTAAATTGATGTGCATGCAAAATGTAAATGCATGTTCACATAAGGCCACTAGACAGAGAAAAACCAAAGACAAGCAAAATACCCAAATAACTGGAAGTAAATGGATAAATCACACAATGCAAAAATAATGATAAATAATAAAAGGTATTTAGTTAACATAATTTTGATCAAAATAATGTAAAAGCCATCCCACCATGTCACAGTAACCCTTATGGGACAGTCCTAACTCTAATATTAAAACCTTACCATTTGTCAAGTGACATACATATGGATAAGGGCAGAGAGACTGAACCCCTAGTAGAAACATAGACCTGAGAGGCAGAATGAAGCTTTCAGCTCAGACAAAGGGCGGCCAAACCTTTATATGCACTAAAGCACACTAAACTACAAAGAAAAAAACTGGGAATCTGAACTGAAACGTAAATTGATGTGCATGCAAAATGTAAATGCATGTTCACATAAGGCCACTAGACAGAGAAAAACCAAAGACAAGCAAAATACCCAAATAACTGGAAGTAAATGGATACATCGCACTGAAGTGACTAAACTTGAGCTGCAATTCTTGTTGTGATGGTTTTGTCTCTACAATATTACATTTACATTTCAAAACGTTCCTTAATATTGAGCAATTTTTTTTCTATACTTCAAGTCAAGACTATTTTAATTAGTCACCAATTTTCACCATGACTTTTTCTGCATCTTTTCTATAGCCAACTAAACCTAAACCAAAGTTCCGTGCTTTTAAGCTTGACAAGATCCAAGCGGCAGAGGCTACATTATCTATAACACCAGAGGACCAGGCCGTGTTCAGAGGGTTTTCATTTGTCAACTAGAAAACCCTCAACAAGACACCTGCTCAATAATATCAGAGCAAGCTGCATACCTGAGCTTCCAGAAGATCATGCAGAGAAGAGCAGAAGATCGGATGTCCAACATCATCAGGGACCTCCCCATCGATAACTATAAGTGATAAATATAGATAAAAATACGTAAGAAAGAATAAGTATAAGTAAGAAAAGATAAGAAAAGATAAGTATAGGTAAAAAAGTATAGGTAAATATAAGAATAGATAAGTAAGGATAAGTGTAGGTACAAGAGGATAAGTATAGGAAAAAAAGATAAATATAGGTAAGAAAGAATAACTATATGTAAGTATTGGTAAGAAAATATAAGAATAGGTAAATATAGGTAAGAGAGGATAAGTATAAGTAAAAATGATAAGTACAGGTAAGAAAGGGCAAAAAAGGATAATTATAAGTAAATATAGGTAGGAAAGAATAAGTATAGGTAAATATAGGAAAAATGATAAGTATAGATAAATACAGGAAAGAAATGGTAAGCATAGGTAACAAAAAATAAGTATGCATAAAAAAGGATAAGTAGAAGTAAAAAGGATAAGTGTAGCTAAATATAGGTAAGAAAAGATAATTATAGGAAAAAAAGATCAGTCTAGTTAAGATAAAAATATTGGCAGGAAAGGATAAGTCTAGGTAAGAAAATATAAGTATATGTAAGGATAATTACTGGTAAAAAGGAATAAGTATATTTAACATCCGATCAATAAAAAAAGGATAAGCATAGGTAAGTAATGATAAATATTGGTAGACAAGGATAGGTATGAGTAAAAAAGTATAAATATATGTTAAAAAGGTTATGTATATGAAAGTATATGTAATGAAGGATAATTAGAGGTAAGTAGAAGTAAGAAAGGATAAGTATAATTAAAAAAGGAAAAATATAGGTAAGAAAGGAGAAGCATATTTAAAATGTAATTAAAAAAGTATAGGTAAAAAGGAGAAGTATAGATAGGAAAGAATTAGTATAGGTAAAAAAGGATAAGTACTGTTAAAAAAGGATAACTATATTTAGCATTCAGTTAAAAAAATAAAAATGGATGAGCATAGGTAAGTAAGGAAAAGTTTATGTAAGAAAGGATAAGCATAAGTATGTAATAATAAGTATAGGAAAGAAGCACCAATTCTCAATAATTAACCAGTGTAAGCCGCCCTTAGTTAGACATACGCTTTAAATAGTCTAAATATAAAAATAAGACAAACATATATATTAGATATGTATGAAATATTCCATGTAAAGGTGTGACAGGGCCCCATCCAGAGCTGACACTGCAGTGAACCAGGGATTAGCCGATCGCCAGTATGTGGGTCAGGAAGGAATTTTTCCCCACACATGGGGTTGTTTTGCCTTCCTCTGGTTCACATCCTTTTTATGCAGCAAATCTAAAAATGGCACTGGATGATTAAATAAAACTAAATTGGATAATAGATAAGAATAAAAATTAATGAACTCTATTCATTGTGTCGGTGTATTCTTTATATTCTGCTCATTCTGCTGTCACTATTATTTTGATTTTGGACTGTTGTAGTGAATGTTACAAACAGTAGGGAATTAAGAGTTAATCCAATTTTTTTTTTTGCGGGAATCTGAGTCACATGATCTCGCTGCCGATTCTTTCCCATCATGACAGTGATGTTATGGCCATCTTTCATATGGATTTCTCAGACCAATGTCACTGCCCCAATATGCACCACATTATCAATTACATGTTGTACATAGGATAGGGCTAGCATCATCAGCTACTGCTCTGTAACCCAAGTGTAGTCTCCTCCATTAAAGTCCCTGCATATCACAGATCAGGGACAGTGTGAAAACACAGGGGTCAGTGGGTGCTCTTGTCCGCTAGCCCAGTGGTCTTTAGAAAGATTGCATGGACAAGGGCTCATACCACTGAACGCCCACTCTCTTTTACCATGGGTAGAACATTACTCAGACAACACAGGGTGATGGTAAACAGTGTGGCAATAATTTATTGAACCACCAACAATCAATAACATATAAAACAGTCTCAACAACTACACAAGATGGGGCAAATTACAGAGACTCACCCTTCCGCTGGCTTGCCAGGATTTGGGCAATGTAACCTCATTTAAACCCCGTGATTTCAATGTGTCCAGTTTGTATATCATCTATCCAATTGACTCAGTGATAGGGATATGGGCAATGTTGGATGCATGTGCATACACTTGTCAGTTTTTCACTATAAATATACATTTTTCTACAATCATGTCTTCCTTGTTAGTACCATCTTATGATTATATCCTTCTTAAAAAGGCAGCTAAACAACGTCCACCAACTATCAGATACTTCCACGGTCTAGAGGTACTGACCATGGATGTTGTCTTTATATGGTATAGGGTGCCAAGAAATAACGGGTTCGAATCATCATACACAAAAAAATATTTTATT
The DNA here is from genome assembly GCF_046119375.1 of Phyllobates terribilis. Classification (NCBI taxonomy): domain Eukaryota; kingdom Metazoa; phylum Chordata; class Amphibia; order Anura; family Dendrobatidae; genus Phyllobates; species Phyllobates terribilis. Next base: position 195,620 of record NW_027364010.1, on the reverse strand, counting down.
TTTACATCATGGAACTTATGTAGAAGACGTTTCAATTTTTATTTCAATTTTATACAATACTCATTACTTTTTTAAAATTGTTCTCTTAATGACGCTAATAGACACTTTTTTAAGGAATATGTAAAGGTTTAATTTTTAAATGAAAACGGTTGCTGGTGCCTTGGAGCCAGTTTTTTTCACTTTCCATGTGTATATACGTTCTCTGCTGTTAACATCTCTTAAGCTATGCACTTGATGAAGTGGACAGGACGTCCACGAAACGTGTCTGTTTTTAGCTTGTCAAAAGAATAAATCCACAACACAAGTCCTGGATTCTATATAATATGTTCTAACCTAGGAGCGCGGAACTACCGACACCTTTCATCTTTTCCTTTACAGTGTAAAGTTGTAATTGCAGTAAACTGAACTGGCAACAACACCACAAACGTGAAAGCAAATGAGTGGCATGTGCCCAGGATATTGGGACCAGAAAAAAATCATCAAAGCAAGAGAAAATGCAGTGAAATTATTTTCAACACAAAAACTTTTCAGGTTAAGAATTTTTCAACTCATAGAAAACCCCTTTAAACACTCAACAGTCTAATAAAAGAGTATTTCAACCTTAAGTAGTTATTGCCTATCCACAGGATATGTCATCACTGTCTGATAGATGCACTCCAATTTCCAATAAAAAGAGAGATGGCCATGAATATTTGTGGTCCTCTTCATTAATTTCCATGGGAGTTATGGAATAGATGTAAAAGCAGGATAGGGAACGCCCATTATGAAAAAAGGTGTGGAGTACAAATGTGAAAATGGCATTTGTCAGACATTCATGGCATATTCTGTGGACGCAAATGTCTAAGATGGAAATACTCCTTAAAAGTTGATCTGTCAGCAGCTTTCACATTACGCACTGCAAAACTCATTAATTATGTCTTTTAAATCTGATGAAACTGGTGTAATATTCATGAAAATCAATATCAAATGGCTGTCTAATTCTCAAATGTAAAAGAGCATTTTATGACTTCAGCTAGATCTAGACTCATAACAAATCATTTTCAAATTAGGCAGGAAAACTTTCACATAGCATTATACAGATTATCTTGAAGGGAATCTGTCACCCCCTGGGACGTTTTAAACCTATTACTATGGGCATACAAGTGACAGAATTGTTAAAATAGTCTTACCTGTATGCCTCATAGCTGCTGTCTTGTTTTTTTATAAATCATCTTTTAATCCTTTATGTTAATGAGTTCTTCCAGACTCTGTGGTGGTGCCTGGAAGAAAACTCCTGCCTCTGGTGTTCATTTGCATACCACCTTCCTCCCATCAACAGCACAGTGCCATGTGACATGTAGTTGTGGGCCTGCAATGGCACGATTATGTTTACCTTTTCCACCCTTCAGTAGCAGTGACTCGCAGGCGCCTGTGCAGAAGAACTATGAAGCAAATGCCCATTGAAGGGTGGAAAAGGTAAGTATAATCGCACTATTGCAGGGTGCAGGCTCGGGATTCAGGGGCCACAACTAGCTTTCGGCATGGCACTGTAGAGGTTGAGGACTTGATCAGACAGATCAACTCCCCCCATATTTTTATTGTACCCCAGTACACAGTCTGGTTTGCGGACCTGTGTATAAGTACCTCATACAGTGGTGGGGGTGCTGCCATCACCATGTACAAGAAAAGGATATCCCACCAGCATGTTGTTGCTAAATTGGGCTCTGCTCTCACCCTTTCTCAGCAGCTGCCCAATTAGTGACCTTAGTAGTCCTCTCTGAGTTTTTCAGACAGTACTAAATACTGTGGTAGCTCTATCAGAAAGGAATATGAAGAGATGGATGCTGGTATAAAAGTTTTCTATGTAGCAGTGATAACTTTGAACCAGCAGTGGGTGCACCAAATCCCACACAATTTCCCTACTCACTCCCAGGACGGGGGGCATTCAGGGGATTGAATCCGGGTGTCCTTCCCTTCCTAAATCTGTGGGTGTACCCTGATGTACTCTCGCACAGCTTGTAGAGTTTAATTCCGTACCTTGCCCTAGATAGGTATTGCCAGAATTTGAGCCTCCCCTTGAAATGTATTAGAGACTCATCCACACAGATGTCATTTTGGGGAATGTACACTTCAGCAAACTCATTGCTGAAGTGATCAATGACCGGCTGAACTTTGAAAAGTCGGTAAAAGTTGAGGTCATCTCGGGGTGGACGCTGTGCATTATTATCGTTGTAATGCAAAAATTTGTGGATGGACTCAAAGCGTTTACAGGTCACACAGGTGGAACATCAACACTCCAATATTGCTGAAGTTCTGGGATCGTCACTATCCCCATGTAAAAAACAAGGCCCCATCATTTTTACTGCATCTATGGGAGTCCAGTTAGAAAATGATGAAGTGGGGTTTTGGGCCATATAAATTTGTCTGGGGCACCATGAGGTTTACAAAATTCTAAGAGAAAAAGACTTTGAAAAAGTTGATTTCTGTGAGGCCGGTAGTGTCAAATTGGATTCCCGATTGCGCCACAAAATCAGGAATTTATGTTTCGTAATCTTCGGGGGTGAGGTTTATAAGGGGTCACTGACAGTGGGCGCTGGCTCATTTGCTGTCCTGGGGAGTCTGCGTGGCAGTTCGGTATCACTTGAGTTATAGGAGGGTGGAAAAGGAAGGAAGGTGGCATCCTCTCCCTCACTATAGGAAATGGTATGTGGAACTGTTAGAGGATTTAGGAATGTTTAGCTTGCAAAAGAGATAACTGAGAGGAGACTTACTAGCTGTCTACGAAAATCTCAAGGCCTCTCACATTGTAGAGGGATCAGGTATATTCTCATTTGCACAAAGAAAGACTAGAAGCAATGGGATGAAACTGAATGGTAGAAGATACAGATTAGATATTAAAAAAAACTTTTTGACAGTGAGGACGCACGCATGGATGTGGTGCAAAACAGGGAAAAAAAATGGACAGGGAAAAAAAGTCCTGGCCAAAAGCGAGCACAGACGCTGATCAGTGATGTGCGTCACTGATCAGTTGTTCACTGGCTGCAGGACACACGCATGGAGGTGGTGCAAAGGGGGGAAGGAGAGAAAATGAACAGGAAAAAAAGTCCAGGCCAAAAGTGAGTAAGGACGCTGATCAGTGATGTGTGTCACTGATGAGCACTCGGCGACTGTAGGATGCATTATTGTGTATTAGCATGCTTATGATTTCATGATATGGAGGAGGCAAACAATATGTATGTATTGTTATATTGATTTTACCAAGAATTATGTCTCCACGGCTGCGCGTCCTTTATTCACATAGCCATTTGCACTGTGCACATTTTCTTCCATTGCCTGTTTATTATTTTTATTATTATTTATTATTATTATAGCGCCATTTATTCCATGGCTCTTTACATGTGAAATGGGGTATACATAGCAAAAACACTTACAATAATTTTAACAAAACAAGTTAGCGACTGGTACAGGAGGAGAGAGGATCCTGCCCGCGAGGGCTCACAATCTACGACGAATGGGTGAGGAAATAGTAGGTGAGGGTAGAGCTGGTCGTGCAGCAGTATGGTGGAGCGGTGGTTACTGCAGGTTGTAGGCTTGTTATTTTTTTTTAATAAATAAAGATTAATTTCATTAATATATATTGTGGCCTGTTATCGTTTTTTGTTCTTTTTGTGCTTTGCATATGTCTGCATATGTTTGTGTGTGTGCACATGTCTGCGACCCTTATACGTGCAAGTCTGCATGTGTATACGTGAGTGCTTGTGCGTATCTGCATGTGAATGACCGTGTGTGTGCGTGACTGTCTGTGTACATATTGTATATAGGATGCTATGTGCGGCCTCATGCTGTTTCTGGGGAGCGCAGTGCGGCCTCATGCTGCATCTGGGGAGCGACATGCGACTTCATGTTATGTCTGCAGAGCGCCATGCGACCTCATGCTGTATCTGGGGAGCGCTGTGCAGCCTCATTCTGTATCTGGAGAGCACTGTGCGGCCTCCTGCTGTATCTGGGGAGCGCCGTGCAGTCTCATACTGTATCTAGGGAACGCCGTGCGGCCTCCTGCTGTATCTGGGGAGCGCCGTGCAGCCTCATACTGTATCTGGGGAACGCCGTGCAGCCTCCTGCTTTATCTGGGGAGCGCCGTACAGCCTCATGCTGTATCTGGGGAACGCCGTGCGGCCTCCTGCTGTATCTGGGGAGCACCGTGCGGCCTCATGCTGTATCTGGGGAGCGACATGCGACTTCATGTTGTGTCTGCAGAGCGCCATGCGACCTCCTGCTTTATCTGGGGAGCGCCGTACAGCCTCATGCTGTATCTGGGAAACGCCGTGCGGCCTCCTGCTGTATCTGGGGAGCGCCGTGCGGCCTCATGCTGTATCTGGGGAGCGACATGCGACTTCATGTTGTGTCTGCAGAGCGCCATGCGACCTCATGCTGTATCTGGGGAGCGCCGTGCAGCCTCATTCTGTATCTGGGGAACGCCGTGCGGCCTCCTGCTTTATCTGGGGAGCGCCGTGCGGCCTCATGCTGTATCTGGGGAGTGACATGCGACTTCATGTTGTGTCTGCAGAGTGCCATGCGACCTCATGCTGTACCTGGGGAGCACCGTGCGGCCTCATGCTGTATCTGGGGAGCGACATGCGACTTCATGTTGTGTCTGCAGAGCGCCATGCGACCTCCTGCTTTATCTGGGGAGCGCCGTACAGCCTCATGCTGTATCTGGGAAACGCCGTGCGGCCTCCTGCTGTATCTGGGGAGCGCCGTGCGGCCTCATGCTGTATCTGGGGAGCGACATGTGACTTCATGTTGTGTCTGCAGAGCGCCATGCGACCTCATGCTGTATCTGGGGAGCGCCGTGCAGCCTCATTCTGTATCTGGGGAACGCCGTGCGGCCTCCTGCTTTATCTGGGGAGCGCCGTGCGGCCTCATGCTGTATCTGGGGAGCGACATGCGACTTCATGTTGTGTCTGCAGAGTGCCATGCGACCTCATGCTGTATCTGGGGAGCGCCGTGCAGCCTCATTCTGTATCTGGGGAACGCCGTGCGGCCTCCTGCTTTATCTGGGGAGCGCCGTGCAGCCTCATGCTGTATCTGGGGAGCGACATGCGACTTCATGTTGTGTCTGCAGAGTGCCATGCGACCTCATGCTGTATCTGGGGAGCGCCGTGCAGCCTCATTCTGTATCTGGGGAACGCCGAGCGGCCTCCTGCTTTATCTGGGGAGCGCCGTACAGCCTCATGCTGTATCTGGGGAACGCCGTGAGTCCTCCTGCTGTATCTGGGGAGCGCCATGCGGCATCATGCTGTATCTGGGGAGCGACATGCGACTTCATGTTGTGTCTGCAGAGCGCCATGCGACCTCATGCTGTATCTGGGGAGCACCGTGCAGCCTCATTCGGTATCTGGGGAGCACCGTGCGGCCTCCTGCTGTATCTGGGGAGCGCCGTGCAGCCTCATACTGTATCTGGGGAATGCCGTACAGCCTCATGCTGTATCTGGGAAACGCCGTGCGGCCTCCTGCTGTATCTGGGGAGCGCCGTGCGGCCTCATGCTGTATCTGGGGAGCGACATGTGACTTCATGTTGTGTCTGCAGAGCGCCATGCGACCTCATGCTGTATCTGGGGAGCGCCGTGCAGCCTCATTCTGTATCTGGGGAACGCCGTGCGGCCTCCTGCTTTATCTGGGGAGCGCCGTGCGGCCTCATGCTGTATCTGGGGAGCGACATGCGACTTCATGTTGTGTCTGCAGAGTGCCATGCGACCTCATGCTGTATCTGGGGAGCGCCGTGCAGCCTCATTCTGTATCTGGGGAACGCCGTGCGGCCTCCTGCTTTATCTGGGGAGCGCCGTGCAGCCTCATGCTGTATCTGGGGAGCGACATGCGACTTCATGTTGTGTCTGCAGAGTGCCATGCGACCTCATGCTGTATCTGGGGAGCGCCGTGCAGCCTCATTCTGTATCTGGGGAACGCCGAGCGGCCTCCTGCTTTATCTGGGGAGCGCCGTACAGCCTCATGCTGTATCTGGGGAACGCCGTGAGTCCTCCTGCTGTATCTGGGGAGCGCCATGCGGCATCATGCTGTATCTGGGGAGCGACATGCGACTTCATGTTGTGTCTGCAGAGCGCCATGCGACCTCATGCTGTATCTGGGGAGCACCGTGCAGCCTCATTCGGTATCTGGGGAGCACCGTGCGGCCTCCTGCTGTATCTGGGGAGCGCCGTGCAGCCTCATACTGTATCTGGGGAATGCCGTGCGGCCTCCTGCTTTATCTGGGGAGCGCCGTACAGCCTCATGCTGTATCTGGGGAACACCGTGCGGCCTCCTGCTGTATCTGGGGAGCTCCTTGCGGCCTCATGCTGTATCTGCGGAGCACCGTGTAGCCTCATGCTGTATCTGGGGAGCGCCGTGCGGCCTCATGCTGTATCTGGGGAGTGCCGTCCGGCCTTATGCGATATCTGGGGAGCACCGTGCGGCCTCATGCTGTATCTGGGGAGCGCCATGCGGCCTCATACTGTATCTGGGGAGCGACATGAGACTTCATGTTGTGTCTGCAGAGCGCCATGCGACCTCATGCTGTATCTGGGGAGCGCCGTGCAGCCTCATTCTGTATCTGGGGAACGCCGTGCGGCCTCCTGCTTTATCTGGGGAGCGCCGTACAGCCTCCTGCTGTATCTGGGGTACGCCGTGCGGCCTCCTACTGTATCTGGGGAGCGCCGTGCGGCCTCATGCTGTATCTGGGGAGCGACATGCTACTTCATGTTGTGTCTGCAGAGCGCCATGCGACCTCATGCTGTATCTGGGGAGCACCGTGCAGCCTCATTCTGCATCTGGGGAACGCCGTGCGGCCTCCTGCTTTATCTGAGGAGCGCCGTACAGCCTCATGCTGTATCTGGGGAACTCCGTGTGGCCTCCTGCTGTATCTGGGGAGCTCCTTGCGGCCTCATGCTGTATCTGCGGAGCACCGTGTATCCTCATGCTGTATCTGGGGAGCGCCGTGCGTCCTCATGCTGTATCTGGGGAGCTCCGTGCGGCCTCATGCTGTATCTGGGGAGCGCCGTCCGGCCTTATGCTGTATCTGGGGAGCACCGTGCGGCCTCATGCTGTATCTGGGGAGCCCTGTGCGGCCTCCTGCTGTTTCTAGGGAGCATCGTTCGGTCTCATGCTGTATCTGGGGAGCACTGTGCGGCCTCATGCTGCATCTAGAGACCTACGTGCGGCCTCATGCTGTATCTGGGGAGCATTGTGCGGCCTCATGCTGCATCTAGAGAGCTACGTGCGGCCTCATGCTGTATCTGGGGAGCATTGTGCGGCCTCATGCTGCATCTAGAGAGCTACGTGCGGCTTCATGCTGTATCTGGGGAGAGGGTATTTGTACCATAAATAGTTTATTGCCTATCCACAGGATATGTCATCACTGTCTGATAGATGCACTCCAATTTCCAATGAATAGAGAGATGGCCATGAATATTCGTGCTCCTCATTATTGATTTCCATGGGAGTTCCGGAATAGATGTAAAAGCTGTATAGGGAACACCCATTCTGAAAAAAGGTGTGAAGTACAAATGTGAAAATGGCATTTATCTGACATTCATGGCATATTCTACAGACACAAATGTCTAAGATGGGAGTACACCTTAAAAGTTGATCTGTTAGCCACTTTCACATTACGCACTGCAAAACTCATTAATTATGTCTCTTAAATCTGATGAAACTGGTGTAATTATCATGAGAATCAATGTCAAATAGCTGTCTAATTCTCAACTTTAACCCCTTAACCCCCGAGGGTGGTTTGCACGTTAATGACCAGGACAATTTTTACAATTCTGACCACTGTCATTTTATGAGGTAATTACTCTGGAACGCTTCAACGGAGCCCCCTGATTCTGAGATTTTTTTTTCATGACATATTGTACTTCATGATTGTGGTAAAATTTCTTCGATATCACTTGCGTTTATTTGTGAAAAAAATGGAAATTTGGCAAAAATTTTGAAAATTTTGCACTTTTCAAAATTTGAATTTTTATGCCCTTAAATCAGAGAGATATGTCACACAAAAGAGTTAATAAATAACATTTCCCACATGTCTACTTTGCATCAGCACAATTTTGGAACCAAAATTTTTTTTTGTTAGGGAACTATAAGGGTTAAAAGTTGACCAGCGATTTCTCATTTTTCCAACAAAATTTACAAAACCATTTTTTTAGGGACCACATCACATTTGAAGTCACTTTGAGAGGTCTTTATGACAGAAAATACCAAAAAGTGACAGCATTCTAAAAACTGCACCCCTCAAGGTGCTCAAAACCACATTCAAGAACTTTATTAACCCTTCAGGTGCTTCACAGGAATTTTTGGAATGTGGAAGAAAAAAATGAACATTTAACTTTTTTCACAAAAATGTTACTTTAGACACAATTTTTTTTATTTTCACAGGGGTAACAAGAAAAAATGGACCCCAAAATTTGTTGTGCAATTTCCCCTGGGCACGCAGATACCCCATATGTGGGGAAAAAACACTGTTTGGGCGCACGGCAGGGATCGGAAGAGAAGGAGCACCATTTGACTTTTTGATTGTAAAATTTGCTTGAATAATTAGCGGACGCCATGTTGCATTTGGAGAGCCCCTGTGTGCCCAAACATTGGAGCTCCCCCACAAGTGACCCCATTTTGGAAACTAGACCCCCCAAGGCACCTATCTAGATGCATAGTGAGCACTTGGAACCCCCAGGTGCTTCACAAATTGATTCGTAAAAATGAAAAAGTGTTTTTTTTTTTCACTTTTTCATTCTTACTAATCAATTTGTGAAGCACCTAGGGGTTCCAAGTGCTCATTATGAATCTAGATAGGTGCCTTGGGGGTTCTAGTTTCCAAAATGGGGTCACTTGTGGGGGAGCTCCAATGTTTGGGCACACAGGGACTCTCCAAATGCAACATGGTATCCGCTAACAAATTGAATGGAAAATCGTCTCAAATTGTTAGCGGACACCATGTTGCGTTTGGAAAGCCCCTGTGTGCCCAAACATTGGAGCTCCCCCACAAGTGACCCCATTTTGGAAACTAGACACCCCAAGGCACCTATCTAGATGCATTGTGAGCACCAGTTTCTTCTCACACTCCAAAGACATACTGATAGGGAATCTAGATTGTGAGCCCCAATGGGGACAGTGCCCATAATGTCTGTAAAGTGCTGTGGAATTAATGGCGCTATATAAATTAGTAAAATAAAGAAATAAAACATATAGCATTATACAGCCTTTCTTGAAGGGAATCTGTCACCCCCTGGGATATTTTAAACCTATTACTATGGGCATGCAGGTGACAGAATTGTTAAAATAGTCTTACAGATCAACTTCCCCCACATTTTTATTGTTCAGTACACAGTCTAGTTTGCGGACCTGTGTATAAGTACCTTGTACAGCTGTGGGGGTGCTGCCATCACCATGTACGGTGGTCAAGAAAAGGATATCCCACCAGCATGTTGTCGTTACTGTGGGCTCTGCTCTCACCTTTTCTGAGCAGCTGCCCAATTAGTGACTTAGGGAGTCCTCTCTGAATTTTGCGGAAAGTACCAAATACTGCGGTAGCTCTGGCAGACAGGAATATGAAGAGAGGGATGCTGGTATAAAAGTTATCTATGTAGAGGTGATAACTTTGATCCCGCAGTGGATGAACCAAATCCCACACAATTCTCCTACCCATTCCCAGGACAGGGGGGCATTCAGAGGATTGAATCCAGGTGTCCTTCCCTTCATAAACCCTAAATCTGTGGGTGAACCCTGAGGTACTCTCACACAGCTTGTAGAGTTTAATTCCGTACCTGGCCCTCTTACTGGGTAGGTATTGCTGGAATTTGAGCCTCCCCTACATTTCAGTATTATGAACTCATCCACACAGATGTCACTTTGGGGAATGTAAACTTCAGCAAACTTATTGCTGAAGTGATCAATGACCGGCTGAACTTTGAAAAGTCGGTCAAAGTTGGGGTCATCTCGGGGTGGACGCTGTGCATAATCGCTGTAATTAGTGATGAGCGAGTATGTTCTGTTAACCCTTTCGGCGAGTATGCTCGGGCCGAGCACCGAGTAGTTACAGTTGCTCGGTGTTATGTTTGAATCACTCCCGTGTGCATGATTTGCGACTGTTTGACAGCTTTAGTACATGTAAGGAATGTCTATTTCTTACACATTCCTCACATGTATTAAAGTTGTCAAACAGTCGCAAATCATGCACACGGGAGTAATTCAAACATAACACCGAGCATACTCGCCAAAAAGGTTAACAGAACATACTCGCTCATCACTAGTTGTAATGCAAAAATTTGTGGATGGACTCAAAGCGTTTACAAGTCATAGCCATGTGAAACATCAACACTCCAATATTGCCGAAGTTCTGGGTTCTACACAATCCTCATATGAAGAACAATGCCCCATCATTTCTACTGCATTTATGGGAGTCCAGTTAGAAAATGATGAAGTGGGGTTTTGGGCCAAAAATTTTGGGCATATAAATTTGTCTGGGGCACCACGAGGTTTACAAAATCCTCAGAGAAAAAGACTTTGAAAAAGTTGATTTCTGTGAGGCTGGTAGCGTCAAATTCAATTCCTAATTGCACCACAAAATCAGGAATCTGTATTTTGTAATCTTCGGGGGTGAAGTTCGTAGGGGGTCACTAACGGTGGGCGGTGGCTCATTTGCGGTCATGGGGAGTTTGTATGGCAGTTCGGTATCTCTTGAGGAATAGGAGGGGGAGAATAAAGGAAGGTGGCATCCTCTCCCTCACTATGAGGAATGGTATGAGGAACGGTTAGAGGATTTGGGAATGTTTAGCTTGCAAAAAAGAAGACTAAGAGGAGACTTAATAGCTGTTTACAAATATCTCAAGGCGTATCACACTGTAGAGGGCTCAGCTACATTCTCATTTGCACAAAGAAAGGCTACAAGCAATCGGATGAAACAGAATGGGAGACGGTACAGATTACATTTTAGAAAAAACGTTTCAACAATGAGGGTGATTAACGAGTAGAACAGGCTGCCATGAGAGGTGGTGAGTTTTCCTTCAGTGGAAGCCTGTAAGTTGTAGGAGGCACGCTCGGATGTGGTGCAAAATGGGGGAAAAAATGAACAGGGAAAAAAAAAGTCCTGGCCAAAAGCAAGCACAGATGATGATCAGTGATGTGCATCACCGATCAGTGGCTCACTGGCTGCAGGACACACGCATGGAGGTGGTACAAAGGGGGGAAGGAGAGTAAATGAACAGGAAAAAAAGTCCTGGCCAAAAGCGAGCACGAACTCTGATCAGTGATGTGTGTCACTGATCAGCGCTCAGCGACTGTAGGACGCACAAAGAATCTGCCAAAAATAGAAAGATCAGCTACTGATCGGCGATCAAATACTGATCAAAGCTCGGCGGCAGAGGTGGGAGTGGGGAAGGGGTTGGAGAGAGGGGGTAAAGATGGTGAAGGGTGTTAAATGGTTAATTATGGAAATTCATTTGGAATGTTAATTAATAATCGATAATCATTTTTCTTAAATCTGAGTTCTATGTATCAGCCATCGTGTCTACTTGACATGCGCTATTTGTGTGTGTATTTTTGGTTCACTACCATATGTAGAACAGGTGTGCCATACGACTGGCTATAAAAGCCCATGGTACAGAAAGGGGGGGCTCTCTTGCTCTGCCCATCCCTCAAGACACAGAAGAAGAATCTTCATGCTGAGAAGTATCTGACATGTAGGCCTGGACACGTGCTGGACAAAGACATGATTTACCAGCCAGGATCCAAGGAAAGATGGGTGAATCTCAACAATTAAGCTAATTATGGACAAATGAACAATTACTTTATAACTAATTATTGTATGTACCTGCTGCAATCTGATTCTTTTTAATGGACAATCCAAGAATAAATCGATACATTTTTTTATAAGAATATCGTGATATTGATACTTTGCGAAGTCCTCAGTAGGAAAAATAATACAGAGAAGAGTATTATTTTACAATGGTGAGCCAGCCAGTCCTGTTTTTCATTTTTTTTAATTAAGTAAGTGAATTTCTTCCGTGAACACGGGGGGAAGTCCTGTCGAGCTGAACAGCTGTTGTTCACGTGTCAGTAAATTCACTAATTTGTCACAAGAAGCAGAAAGAAGCCTACAGACTGAGGACTAACGGGAAGCAGAGGTACTAACAAGGAACAGAATCAGACGAACTGAAGACAGGACGTGCTGATAAAGAAAAGTTAAGGAATCTTAAGGTAAGCAAAATATGGATATAATTTCTTCTTTTGCTAAACAAAGTAATATTAATTTCAAAGTTAATGTAGGAGATGAGATAGAAGTTTTGTGGCTCAGTTTATACAAAGAATGTCAATTGCAGAATTTACAGTTAACTTCTAAATTGGTAAATAGAGAGAAACACAAATTGCGGAATATTCTACATCTTGTACAAGTATTTCATAATTTTGTACTTGAAAGTTCTAAGCAGGAAAATTGTGTAGAAATAGTGTCAGATAGTGACAATGATTCTGACTGTAATGTGGAAAATGAACAAGAAGTAAGACACGTGTCTGTAACTGAAGGTGACCTTGGGTCTGACCAAGAGACGGACATACAGAAACCTGACATGGGAGGAGACATGACTGACATACGAGAAACCGACATACTAGGTGATGTGGGAGGAGACGTGAGTGACGTAGGAGGAACGGACGTACAAGAGCCACTAAAAATATCAGAGAATTCAGGAATTACCCAGGCTCAACAACAAATTAAAATGAGGAAAAATTTACTAAAACTATACAAAATCATGCCAAAATATGATGTCAAAATCCATGCCTGTAGAAATTCAGAGATATTTGAGAGCTTCTCTGATAAGTTTGATTTATCCAATGAGGAGAGGAATCAATTATTTAAAATATGGATTCCTGTGACATTGTCCAGACGTTTACATTTAATGCCCTGTGAAAATGACTCTCCTAATGGATGGGAAAATGATTCGGACAGATTAAGATATTTGATTTATTGTGTCACAAAGGATTTTCCCAACATAGAAGATCTGCAGAAACTAAGGATTGGTAGGAAGGAATGTACATATACATTCATGTCCATATTTGAACGGTTGTACAAAGCTCTTATCAAAAATGGAAAAGTACAACATATGATAAAAACTTTTGTACAAAAATTCAAATTCCTAGATCCAGTATCTAGAGTTATAGCGTCACAAAAAGAATCCCTATTCAAATGTGTGCAGTTGCTGGATTCTGTTAGAAAACATGAGAATCGTGCAAAGAAAATAAATCAAGTTAATTTTATAAAACCAGAAAAGGTAAAATCTTACCAAAAGCCAATATCAAACTCTCCTAGACTGAGTCATCCCCATAGTGAACTCTATCAAATACGCAGGAGATTTCATATATGTTATAAGCCATATAAAATGATTGAAAGATCCATCTCTTCACAGAATGAGTTATTTCTCAGTCAGAACTGTGATTCTCTAAAAAGGAAAATGGCTGAAACTGATGAACAGAGACAGGTGAGACGACCGGCTCACAGTGACGTCATGGAATGTGGACAGAAGAACAGACAGTTCTCTGAGGTTTTGAAGGATAGAAAAATGTCTTTCCTAAATAGGGCGTTCCTGGAGATATTTGAGAGAGACAGAAGATTTGGTTTAGGGAGTGGCTAAGGAAAAACTGTAATTATAATGTTGTATCAAAATGTTATACAATGTCTCAATATTTATTTATAATCTTATGCAGTAAAATTGTAGTTACATAGTTTCTAGTAGTTCATGTATGTATATATATATATACACTTGTCTAAGTAGAGATTGTGTATAATTGTATTTATATATATGTTTATAAAATATATATATATATTAATTAATAAATTAGAACTTCATATATAAATTTAAGTAACAATATTTTGAATTACATTAGAACCAACCAATATATGTATAAGATATTTAAATAATTCTGTTTCTGTATGAATTTGATATTTAATTTTGTTTTCTTATATTTCCTTAGAGTTTTCATTCCAAAGCAGGATTTGATCAAACAACTCTAAAATGGATTTGTTTCTTTAGTCACACAGGAAGTGGAAAAAATTGCATGATTTTATGAATATAACATTTTAAAATAATAACAATATAACTAGTTGGATTATTATGTGTAGCACTTATGAATTAATATGTTCTGTGCATGAAGTGTTCGTTTTAACCAGTAGCCTTTACAGCATGACGTGTGACAGCTGCGGCCTTTGAACTTTGAGCTAATAGTATAGATCCCACTCATTCTATTTTCAGCTGATGTAACTTAAGACCGGGCAGCCAGTGAGTAAAAAAAAAAAGGAACCTAAGGACATTTCTATTTTTTTGCAAGACAAAAGTTTTTTTTTGAAGTGTTTGAAATTTCAAATACTTACTCTCATATTATATAATATGTATTTGGGGAATATTCAAAGAAATATTGATATGACAATGCGCATTAATAAATTGGGATACAACAATTTTGGGTTAAATATATATATATATAAAACTTCTTATGTGGAATGTTTGAGTTGAACAGATCTGTGAAGGTGACAGATGAGTAAATCAGCAGCTGCTAAGTGTGATTGATGTGACAGAGGCCTCGTATGTTTGTATGTTTGGAAAAAAAAATGTTTCTTTATGTGAAGGTACAAAAATATATTTAATTCTGAGAAAAATTATAATACATAATTAGGTATTATCTACATAATATATATACTTCTATATTTCTTTAATAATTATTATTTCTTGATTTAACTAATAGTGGATAAGGGCAACCACACATCAAAATGGTTTACAAAGCAAATTTATATTTAGAATAATTTTCCACATGATAATATTCTTGAATAACTATGATATTACTTTTAATGGTTACCTAAATAGGTACACACCTCTCTTTAGACAAATCTATGCTACTCATCGATATGAAATTTATGCACAATATTTCTAGAAGAATAATTATTTTTAATTTGGTTCTGATATATACATAAATTTTATAAAATAATATTTTTTGGTATTAAGGGGGAAAATGTGCTTTTGATCCTGATTACATAATCACTTTTGATCAATACTTATTTTTTACACATTTTAATAAAGAAGAAACAATAATAAGGTACAATGATATAATTAAGAAGGGTGTTACATGCAAAGTTGCATAGTTTAATAATTTAATATTTTTTGGTGATACAAGGTTATGACAAATATGAAATCATCCAGATAATGGAGATATAAGGGTATTTTTTTATGGAGAATATAATTACTCTGCATTTGTCATTAAAATTTAATGGCCTTATTTTTATTTTTATTCTTATTTTTCTTCTTAATTTTATTTTTCATTTTTAAAATTTTATTCTTACTTATTTTCTTATTTTTCCATTTTTCATTTTTAATTCTCAATTTTTTATTTTAATTCAGTTCAATATTTCAACTGAGAAAACACATTAATATTTAATAAAGTAATGTCTAATACAAGAGTATTGCTTCATTAAATATATATTGTTAAGGAAAAAAATGTTTACATTTTCTGAGTAAACACAACAATTCATTCATTCATTTATTCATTCATTCATACATTCATATATTTATTCATTTTGGTTCAGGAGTATACATTCTTTGATATTATTGGTTTAATAAAGATATAAACACTTGTTGTTTCAAAACACACTGACACCTATGGGTTGGAAAAGGTAATTACACCTATGGCATAAAAATGTTTTATCACATGGAGAACTTCATTGAATTATTATCTATTATTGTTTATTATTCCAAACATAATTTATTTTAACGTTTTGATGATAATTAGATGGATATTATTGATTGCTATGGTACGCTGTGATATTATAGGTTAGGAAAAACTGCCAGATTTGGTATCAGATTAGGGAATGAAGACTTCAATCAAGACATCGCAATTATGAATTCTATCTTAATAAAGACTTTTCATATTTATAAATCAAAGAGACTCTCAAAAGTTACAAGAAGAAGCAACCGATATCCGGAGGTCTCAGAAGGTAACAGGTGTGAATGCTGAGTGATAATAGACTGTGTCAGATACAATTCACACCACTGACCCCCAGGACGGCAGAGGACGATGATCCTATATGAACTGTGTTGTGCTCAAGTTTCATCACGTTCCAGTGGTTTCTCATCACCTGCAACGCTTCAATGAAAGCTGGTGAGCAGGTAATACCTGACATATGTGTCCTGTATATAAAAGACTGAGTACTGGTTATGGTGCTATATAAAGCAGGGAAGTGTCAAGTTAACCCTTGCTTTACTGACCAAAGACGTCACATCTGTTCCAAAAGTGACACGAGACCAGTGAGGACGACACAGTGGATTCCAGAACTATCCAAAGACAACGTAAGTCCAGGTGACATCGCACAGATATTAAAGCTACATTTCATCCATGGACTTTGTTTTCTTATCAGTTGACACATGATCTTTCTAATAAAGAGTACAGTTTATGGACTGCACAATAATGAACACAATTATGGACTGTACAATATCTACACGCTATAATTTATTTCAAAGGAGTTTTCATCTAAAGACTGTGTTATAAAAGAACCAAGAAGAAGATGAGACGACGACCCGGTGACATCAGACGATGACGATTGGACCCGCGATTGCTTCAATTTAGATATAGGGAAGTATAATTATACATGTTAAATGAATATTAGTCACGGCTTACCATAACATGAATTCACATCATTATATAACAAAATTCCGATATTATTATTATTATAATTATTATTATTATTATGGAAATTTAATGATATTGCCAAGGAAGAAGGAAAAATGATTGTTATCCTAATGATGAACCTATCTTCTTTTGAGGATTTTCAGTTGAACTCTGTCATCCTCAAAAAAGGGGGAAATGTTAAATGGTTAATTATGGAAATTCATTTGGAATGTTAATTAATAATCGATAATCATTTTTCTTAAATCTGAGTTCTATGTATCAGCCATCGTGTCTAGTTGACATGCGCTATTTGTGTGTGTATTTTTGGTTCACTACCATATGTAGAACAGGTGTGCCATACGACTGGCTATAAAAGCCCATGGTACAGAAAGGGGGGGCTCTCTTGCTCTTCTACCCCACAAGACACAGAAGAAGAATCTTCATGCTGAGAAGTATCTGACATGTAGGCCTGGACACGTGCTGGACAAAGACATGATTTACCAGCCAGGATCCAAGGAAAGATGGGTGAATCTCAACAATTAAGCTAATTATGGACAAATGGACAATTACTTTATAACTAATTATTGTATGTACCTGCTGCAATCTGATTCTTTTTAATGGACAATCCAAGAATAAATCGATACATTTTTTTATAAGAATATCGTGATATTGATACTTTGCGAAGTCCTCAGTAGGAAAAATAATACAGAGAAGAGTATTATTTTACAAAGGGTATTTGGGTGGGTTAGAAAAAACAGGGGACAGGTACAGGTCAGAAACGGATCAGGATCATCTTCTTTCTTCTAGCAGTAGCAGCAGCAGAGGACGTGATGTCACAGGCTTTAAAAAGTCTGCGGTACCAGAAGGCCCAGCAGATCAGCAACAGAATGACACAGTGACTGCTCTGCAATGCCTACAAGCTGTAATGAGGCTAAGCGGTCACTGTGAGATCAGACCGTGTCTCTGCTCACTGATTGGTACAATCATCTGATTGTTCCAATCAGTGCTGTGGCTGCTGATGCTGTGGTCTCCTAGCACCTGGCTATGATCAGTGCTGTTAACCGCTTCCTGACCGCCCACTGTATATAAACGTCGGCGCTTGCTGGGCTCTGTGCAGCGCCGACGTTTAGAAATGGTCCGTGGTCCCGCAGCGCTCAGGACCCCCAGGGTCCTGCAAGCGCTGCGGGTGCGGTGCAGAGCGACAGCTCTGATAGGGAACATCATCGGGACCTGATTAGATCAGGTCCCAATGATGTTAACCCTTTGCTATCTTCTAAATGCCGCGATCTATAGCGATCGCGGCATTTAGAAGATAGTGAGAGGAGAGGGGGTCGTCCACTTACCTCTCCGACGGCCCCCTGATGTCTGACAGGACCTGCCGTTGTCATGGCAGCCGGAGGTCAGATGACCGCCTCCGGGTCTGCCATGTACGGTGTCCTGCTAGACTCAGCCTGCAGCTGAAGTCTAGCAGGAGATAATGACAGTTTTAAACTGTCAGCAGAGCTCTCATGCAATGCAATACATGTCTATTGCATTGCATGAGAACAGTGATTAGAAAAATAAAAATTAATGTCCCATACAGGGACTAAGTAAAAATGTAAAAAAAAAGTCTAAAAAATGTTTTCAAACTGTTAAAAAAAATCACAAAATAAATAAAAATAAATAAATAAAATATTAAACCAATAAATTCGTATTTTTATGCAAAAACAAAAAAAGTACACATATTTGGTATTGCCGCGTTTGAAACAACCCGATCTATAAAACTGTCACACAAATTAACTCCTTCTGTGCACACCATAATAAAAATATATAAAAAGCGGAGCAAAAAACTATGCTTTTTCATCATGTTGCCAAATAAAAAGTGGAATAAAATGCAATCAAAAAGCAAAATGGAAATAAAAAACGTCATCTTGTTCCGCAAAAAAAAAGCCACCATACAGCTCCATCAGCCGAAAAATAAAAAAGTTATAGCTCTCAGAATAAAGCGATGTAAAAAAAATATTTTTTCTATAAAATAGTTTTATTGTGTCAAAGCGCCAAAACATAAAAAAAGATATACGGTAAGTGTAGTATCGCTGTAAACGTACTGACCCGAAGAATAACGCTGTCTTATCAATTTTACCACACGCAGAACGGCATAAAAAAAAACTCAAAAAACAATTCCTGAATTGTTGGTTTTTGTTCATTTTACCTCCCAAAAAACGGAATAGAAAGCGATCAAAAAATGTCACGTACCCAAAAATGGTACCAATAAAAATGTCAACTCATCCCGCAAAAAACAAGCCCTCACATGATTCTGTCGGCCGAAATATGGAAAAAGTATAGCTCTCAAAATATGGCGATACTAAAACAATCGAGAAGGTTTGGGGTGAGCTGGACCGCAGAGTGAAGGCAAAAGGGCCAACAAGTGCTAAGCATCTCTGGGAACTCCTTCAAGATTGTTGGAACACCATTTCTGGTGACTACCTCTTGAAGCTCATCAAGAAAATGCCAAGAGTGTGAAAAGCAGTCATCAAAGCAAAAGGTGGCTACTTTGAAGAACCTAGAATATAAGACATATTTTCAGTTGTTTCACACTTTTTTGTTAACTATATAATTCCACATGTGTTAATTCATAGTTTTGATGCCTTCAGTGTGAATGTACAATTTTCATAAGCATGAAAATACAGAAAAATCTTTAAATGAGAAGGTGTGTCCAAACTTTTGGTCTGTACTGTATATATGTATGTGCATATCCAAATGTATTTACATTATTTAAGCAAAAAGGAAAATTTATATATGTATGGAACTATGCCTATCCAAATCATAGGATGAACAGTAAAAGTGCTCACCATGCAATATCAAATGTCATAATGCAAAAAAGAATATAGAAATAAGTTCATAAAAAGTTTAATTTGTACATATTATTACGTACTGTGATGGATCAACCCCGTACTCCAAGATTTTGCCACATGGGGGTTGTCGTAACGCCTATGCAGCTAATGGGACATAATGTTATAAAGTGGGGTGAATATTGTGGATCACATATTGTTGGACATTTTGTGATGTGACTGAAGCACTCCTGGCCCCCACCTTCCTGTGCTCACTTAGCAGTGGCAAACAGACAATGTGCTGATTAATGGGTTGTTGCATAACTGCTGTCTGGGAGCCTACTGTGGGTATTATCTGGTGAGAACAATGGGTGCTAAAAATAGCCTTTGTGATTCTCTATAAAACCTGCTTGTGAGAATAAAAGTTAAGTTCATCTTGGAGACACTGTGCGATAGTCATATTTTATATATCCCAGTGTAAGAAAAGCCTTTCCATGTCAGGGGCCTACAGAAGAAGATTGGACATCTGTGGATGGGGTAACTAGCTCCCGTCACACTGGTGGCAGCGGTGGGATGCGGTCCATCTTCTTCAGGAGCCAAGGACTGAATGGAAGACATCTACCAGAAGCTAAAGAGGAATACGTTGAAGGACCTTGTGGAAGCTCGAGGGTTATCCGCCAGCAACAAAACAAAAGCGGATTTGATAGCAGCCATTATGGAGCTCGACAACGCAACAACCTCCAGTGGGAACGTGGAAGAGACTGAATTCCAGAGGGAGGTAAAGAGCAGACTGGCACTTTATGCTCCCAACCCGGCAGTACAGATCATAGATAAGGTGATGGCTGATGTGCGTACTGGTCTGGATAAAAAGATAGAGATGGAGAGGGCAGAGCGGATGGAGCTAGCCAGGATGGAGATGGCAGAGCGGACCAAGATAGAGCTAGCCAAGATGGAGATGGCAGAACGGAGAGAGGAGATACAGTGAGCAGGGGGAGCCCTGGCTTCCTCCCCGGTACCAGCAGGGGTAAGCCACAAAAAGATCCAATACAATGCCTTCCGACATTGGGGGAGGCAGAGGAAGACATTGATGGCTTTCTGCAGGACATTGAGCGGCAGTGTAC
The DNA here is from genome assembly GCF_046119375.1 of Phyllobates terribilis. NCBI lineage: Eukaryota > Metazoa > Chordata > Amphibia > Anura > Dendrobatidae > Phyllobates > Phyllobates terribilis. Next base: position 175,018 of record NW_027364010.1, on the reverse strand, counting down.
CCTTCATAAAGTGGAGCCGGAGGATTGGGTCCAGATTCTGGCCAGCAAGCTGACAGGCCGGGCAGCGGATGCCTATCGCACTGTATCGGATAAGGACTGTATGGACTATAAGCGAGTCAAAGAAGTGATCTTGGCCTGGTATGCACTAACACCAGAGGCATACCGTCAAAAGTTCTGCAAAACCACAAAACGGGAAACGGATACCCACGCTGAATGGGCCTGTAAACTATGGCGGTCACTGCTACAGTGGGTACAAGGTAGCAAAGCAGACACGAAGGAGGACATCCTACAGCTCATCGCGTTAGAACGATTCTTTACTGGGTTAACTCCCGAGACGCAAAAATGGCTTCGGGACCAACGACTCTTGAGGAGGCCGCATGGCTGACCGATGAACATTATGATGCCAGGAGGGTCCAATTGTCAGGGTCCAAAACTGTCTCAAGGGGCCCTCCCATGGGTCTGGAGGCCCCTAAACCACAGAAGCTTGGCGGGGAACCCACCAATACCCCGGCCTACCAGAGTCCTTCTGGGGTGCGATGCCACACCTGCCATCAGCTGAGTCACCTGCAGAGACACTGTCCCAACCGGACCCAGCGCACCCAGTGGCCAAAACCGGAAACGAATACCTTCAACCGGGCCGCTGTACACTGCTACCAAGGCGAAGCCGACCCGGCATCGGTGGCTATGGCTAATTATGGGATGGAAGAGATAGAGGGAGTGCTGCATGAAGTGGACTCTGTGCAGGCAGCCCAGGCGGATAATCGACAACAACATCGACAGTCGGTGTGGATTAATGGTAAACGGCTGCAAGGATTAAGAGATTCCGGAGCTACTCTGACCCTTGTGAAGTCGCATCTCGCCCAAGACCAAAAGACGGGTCGGACAGTGGTGGTCCGTGTAGCAGGGGGAGCCATACATCGACTGCCCACGGCCAAGATTCACCTGAACTGGGGGGTCGGGGATGGCCTTGTCGAGGTCGGCATGATGAAGGATTTGCCTGCAGACGTCCTGCTGAGAAATGACTTGGGGCCCATGTTGTCTTCCTTCTCGGTTGCCCCCCTGGCTCAGACATATCCTGTGACTACCCGGAGACAAGCTCGAGCTGCGGAGGGGGAATCACACTCGGAGGAGGCCCAGGTAAGACACTACAGCCCTTCACATATTCCCATAGCCAGACTCATTTCATGGGACACCACAACAGAATTTAGGAGGGAGGTACTATAGGATCCCTCATTGCAGGGGTATCGCGGGAAGGCATAAGAGGGGAGAGGGGTACTGGAAGGTGAAAAGTTTATATGGCATCAGGGACTCCTATACAGGGCTACAGAGCAAACTCACTCAGGGACGAGCCCCACTGTAAAACGACAGCTGGTAGTTCCCAAAAAGTATAGGCAGGAGTTGCTGCGAATCTCTCATGACATACCCTTGGCGGGGCACCTCGGAGTCAGCCGCACCAGGCATCGTCTGACGCAAAACTTCTTTTGGCCAGGGGTAACCCATGATGTTCGTCAGAACTGCCAGACCTGCGACAGTTGCCAGCGCATTGGCAAGAGGGGAGATTGCTGCAAGGCCAAATTACACCCCCTTCCCATTGTGGAGGAGCCATTTAGCCGAGTAGCGGTCGATCTGATAAGGCCGTTAGCCAAACCCAGTCCGTCAGGGAAAAGGTATATATTGACAGTGATAGATTATGCCACGCGGCATCCAGAGGCGGTTGCCTTACCTAACATACTGGCAGAGACGGTGGTGGCTGCCCTGCTCCAGGTTTTCTAACGGGTTGGATTTCCCCGGGAGATTATCTCGGATCAGGGCACCCAATTTACGGCAGAGGTGACCAGCCAACTGTGGAGACTGTGTGGTGTAAAGTCTATTAGAATGCCCCATACCACCCGCAAACCAACGGGTTGTGTGAGCGCTTTAACGGAACGTTAAAACAACTCATTGGGACGTTCACCCGGACCTACAGGGACTGGGAGAAATTCTTGCCGCACCTCCTGTTCGCCTATCGGGAGGTGCCCCAAAAATCTACGGGGTTCTCCCCATTTGAACTGTTATATGGGAGGCGGGTGAGGGGGCCCCTAGACTTAGTGCAAGAGCTCTGGGAAGGGGAGGAAACCATAGTAGGAACCCCTATCGTGCCCTTCGTGCTGGAACTCCGGGACCGCCTGCAGGAGTTGACTCAAGCTGTGCGTGTGAACATGCAGGCGGCCCAGCGGCGCCAGCGCATATGGTACGATCAGAGGGCTAGAGAACGCACCTTCGAGATAGGACAGAAGGTCCTGGTACTAGAACCGGTTAGGCTGAACAAATTCCAGGCCGCATGGCAGGGGCCTTACCGGGTAGTGGGGAAAATAGCCGACACCACCTACAATGTCGCCGATTGTGACGACCCCAAGGTTATCCTCATGTTCCACGTGAATATGCTGAAGCCCTACCGGGAGTGCCCTGAAGAAGTAGCTGCCATCTGCGCACCCGAAGCAGAGGATTTAGCCGGACTCCCCTTGCCTGATGTCTTAGGTGAGAGGACTCAGACGAAAACCTGGGACCAGGTACACTTAGGAGAAAACCTAGGGGCCCGGGAGAGAGAGCAGGCTGAGACATTGCTGAAGCAGCGGCAGAGGATGTTCTCAGAGAGACTGGGGTTCACCCGACTTGCGCAACACAAGGTTGAGACACAAGATCAGACCCCCCTGAGACAAGCCCCCTTCCGCGTCCCGGAGTCTGTACGAGAAGGGATGCGACAAGAGAAACAGGAGATGTTGCGTTTAGGGGTCATTGAGGAGTCAGATAGTCCCTGGGCGTCCCCTGTAGTGTTAGTGCCTAAGAAAGATGGGACTACCCGGTTTTGTGTAGACTATCGCAAGCTAAATGAGAAAACTGTGACGGATGCGTATCCCATGCCGCGTGTGGACGAGTTGTTAGACCGGCTGGCTGGGGCAAAGTATTTGACCACCATCGATCTATGCAAAGGCTATTGGCAGATCCCCCTAAGTACTGATGCAATTCCCAAGTCTGCATTTGTCACCCCGTTTGGCTTATTCCAGTTTCGGGTTATGCCATTTGGGATGAAGAATGCCCCCGCGACCTTCCAGAGGCTGACTGACTGGCTTCTGGATGGTCTCCAGGACCATGCTTGTGCCTTTATTTATTATTTATTTATTCAATCTGGGCCAGCTTTTTGGCTAGATTTTCCCTCCTATTTCCAGGATACAGGCGGGCAATCCCTTTGACACGTAAGAGATGACATTGATGAGGGTAGCAATTCCGAAACTGTCTCGCCAAAGGTTTAGGTTGAGAAATAGCACCCACCTTGACAGATTTTCTCCGCTGCCCTAATATTTTTGATGTGTTCCAAAGCTCCCGAGTTGTCATACCAATATAGATGAGTCCACAGAAACATGTGGCTTGATAGATGACCATAGATGTTCTACAATTAATGAAATACTGAATCTTGTAAGCCTACTCTCCCATCGAATCCGGAAAGGTATTCATTTTTTCAATATATCTGCACTCTTTGCAATTGCCACACTTCCATGTGCCCCATTTGGGGCCCTTTGAGACAAATATACATTGCTCAAAAAAATAAAGGGAACACTTAAACAACAGAATATAACTCCAAGTAAATCAAACTTCTGTGAAATCAAACTGTCCACTTAGGAAGCAACACTGATTGACAATCAATTTCACATGCTGTTGTGCAAATGGAATAGACAATAGATGGAAATTATTGGCAATTATCAAGACACCCTCAATAAAGGAGTGGTTCTGCAGGTGGGTACCACAGACCACATCTTAGTACCAATGCTTTCTGGGCTGATGTTTTGGTCATTTTTGAATGTTGGTTGTGCTTTCACACTTGTGGTAGCTTGAGACGGACTCTACAACCCACAGAAGTTGCTCAGGTAGTGCAGCTCATCCAGGACGGCACATCAATGCGAGCTGTGGCAAGAAGGTTTGCTGTGTCTGTCAGTGTAGTGTCCAGAGGCTGGAGGCGCTACCAGGAGACAGGACAGTACAACAGGAGACGTGGAGGGAGCCGTAGGAGGGCAACAACCCAGCAGCAGGACTGCTACCTCCGCCTTTGTGCAAGGAGGAACAGTAGGAGCACTGCCAGAACCCTGCAAAATGACCTCCAGCAGGCCACAAATGTGCATGTGTCTGCACACACAGTTAGAAACCGACTCCATGAAGGTGGTATGAGGGCCCGACCTCCACAGAAGGGGGTTGTGCTCACAGCCCAACACCATGCAGGATGCTTGGCATTTGCCACAGAACACCACGATTGGCAAAGTCGCCACTGGCACCCTGTGCGCTTCACAGATGAAAGCAGGTTCACACTGAGCACATGTGACAGACGTGACAGAGTCTGGAGACGTCGTGGAGAGCGATCTGCTGCCTGTAACATAGTTCAGCATGACCGGTTTAGCAGTAGATCAGTAATGGTGTGGGGTGGCATTTCTTTGGAGGGCCGCACAGCCCTCCATGTGCTTGCCAGAGGTAGCCTGACTGCCATTAGGTACCGAGATGAGATCCTCAGACCTCTTGTGAGACCATATGCTGGTGCGGTTGGCCCTGGGTTCCTCCTAATGCAGGACAATGCCAGACCTCATGAGGCCTCAGCAGCTCCAGCAAGATGAAGGCATTGAAGCTACGGACTGGCCCGTCCGTTCCCCAGACCTGAATCCGATTGAGTACATCTGGGACATCATGTGTAAGGTGCCCCAGCGAGGTAGTCGTGGGCGAGCTGTAGTCCCCACTCGCTATGGCACCCTACAGACAATACGTTTCCTCCCTCTGAAGTGTGGCTGTGTATGTGGTGCTCTTCACTTACTTCAAGCCATCCGATCGTGGCTGTCTCCAGGCATTTCTCTTCTGGGACCAGGGCAGCAATAAATTCAGAGGACACGAGGTTCTTAACCAGAACTTGAACTTTACTTGGGGAAGAGGAATATTTACAGTATTTACAGGCAGATATAATGGATAAGGCCCGACAGGCTATCATCTCTCTCACAGTCACTGGCAACATCGTCAGCCCTAGGTTCCCTCTTTAAGTGAAGCATCTCTGTGACTCTATCTCTAGTCCACGAGACTCTTCTGTAACGTTAACAGTGACCTGGATCAAATATCTCCCCCACGTCCTAGCCTGGAGTCCTATTTATCTTCTTCTGCTTCCTGCAGACTAGAAGTGCCTCGGGTCCTCACTACCTCTGATAAGTTTCTCCGACCAGCTAACAGGACTCTTTCTCTTGTGTGAGGAGACTTGCACAGTAGTGATCCCACTGTCTGAGGTTGTAGAGCTCCCGTCTACCCTAGCAGCCACTATAGTCAGGCTGCCCGCACGATTCCCTGTATTGTCTCTTAATGGCCTCTGGACACTAAAACAGAGGCTTTTTGCCAATGTGCCCACCCCCTGTGAGCTGTCATCACACAGCATTAACTCATCACTGCCTGCAACCCTGCTAGCAGACTCAACCTGACATCTGCACTCAGAACAGTGGCATCTTGTGGCTGTTTACAGGTACTGCAGCCCACAACGAATTATGCCAGGAACAAGCTCTATATCACTCAAGGCTTGATCCGGGCACTAAGTTCCCCCTTTACTCTACTGACCGGACCAGTAAAGCTAACACCTTAGCTTGGTCTACCAACAGTTCAGAGAGGTCTGACTTCAGGAACACTCCCTTTAACTATCTCAGTACCAAGGGAAGGCTACGCCCTTCCCCACTATTACATTACCCGACACTTTAATGTTGGTCGTCCCCGACCACACTAAACAATAAACACAAATCAGCAGCTATGACATTATATCACATTACTAAATTTTACTAAAACATTTTAGCAAACGACTGGTCCTGAGGTCATCTTCTTGGATGGAAGACCGGCCCTTCTCGGTTAAGGGCCCCGGAACAGCAATTCAGGACAGTCCATTATCAACTTTTCAGAGGTACCGGTCATTCTTGGTAAGGACCCTGGAAACGCAATGTCCATGTCCATATTTTTAGGGCAGGCCAACACCTCAATAGCCCCCAATCTCCTTCGAGGGCTGCATTCTGAGGCACACAGTCACAGGTAACACCCTGTGAGTCTCTTTCTTCTTGGCCCTAGCGGGGGTCACCGGTTCTTCCCGCTAGGCCGCAAGTCTCTTAGGTTTGGAGGATATCCATCCTCAAGGTGTGCCTCAGCATTGTAAATTCCAGCAGAAAAAGGCGCAACAGGCGCAAAAAAAAAAAAAAAGTAAAAAACAAAAGAGCAGCTCTCCTGGGCACACAACTTTTGGGTGCTGCTTAAGGCCTTCCTGGCCTGGGAGGTAGGGGAACAGTCCTCCATTTTTTTTTTTTTTCAACTTAAATCAACATGGGGCACTCCACCCCCACTGGGTAACAGTCCCAAACTGCAGACAGGACCTCCATCTATGGGTCCTAAAGAGGAAAGTGGAAGGTCAACGGACCTTTCAGCCAGCTCACTTCTTTCGGGCCTCCTTCCTTTCCTTCATTAAGGCGGCCCATGCTGTAGAGGAAGGTGGCTTCTTCCACCTCCAGGGCTGGTCAGGGTATTGGCTACGCCCGGGGTCCTCATCCGAGGAGGTGGCGCTGCCACAGCCAACTTGTGTGGGGCCGTAGCTAGTCACGGTGAAGTTGTGAACCTCCTGACTGACAGCAGCCTGAGTCCTTTCGGCGACTCCACGACTAACCGCCTCAGCCCCTTCTGGGTGTTTGGTGGTTGAGCCTACAGCCTCACTGGGAGAGTCAGCCCTACTACAACCCGGGACATCCTCCTCTTTTTCGACGCCATCTCCCCGCTGCTGGCGTCCGGACTCTTCTTCCTGTGGGATGCCGGCCTTGGGAGGGGACACGAATCCTCCAGGGGCTTCCCTAGCCCGATGTTGCCGAGCCTCCCTCTCAGCTCTTCGCCGGAAGACCTGCCTGTCCTTTTCCAGGACGTCCTCCCATTTATATGGGCGGGTGACCGCAGCCGCGTACCACCCCCTTGCACATTCGCATTTCACAAAGTAAACAATCTCCCCTTCATGCAGGTTGTGGAGGCGATCGGGCAGGTATTCGCGTTTGACGGCTTCCTGGCTGACAAACACCTCATGCCCGGTCCACTCTTCCTTGAGGAACCCGTATCCCTCGCGGACACAGAACTCCACAACCCGCCCCTGGGTCTGGGAGTCCTCCACTGACTCCCTCCGCGCCACGTTGGACCCCTCTAGCCAGCCTCTTAAGAAGGTGTCGGTCCACCGCCGCTGCTCCCGCGATGTCATCGAAGGGTCGCGGGTGGCCCACTGTGGACTTCCGGGCTTGGTGTACCGCTCTGTGGAGGGGGAATGTAGGGCCTCCAAGGCCAATGACCAAAAGCTCTCTTGCGGGGCCTTTCTTTTAGGGGGCTTCTCTTCTGCTCCGGCTCTTGAGGGCCTGAGGGCCTCTGTTGCCGCCGAGGCTGCTGGGGCAGGTTCTACAGGGGTGACCGGCCGCTGGGGCATGGACCACTCACGTTCTCTTAGCTCCGCTGCAACTATTGCTCCGGCCCCACCGGGATGTTCTCCTCCCTAAGCCGAGGGGGACGACTCCTCCGGTATCCGGCTCCAGCTCCATACACGAAGCTCATGAAGTAGCAGGCCCATCTCCGGATCGGGCCTAGTGGCCCACTGGACAGCCACTGGGGGTAAAGGCAACGGTTCGCGGGCAGCGCCCGCCGGCGAACGGCTTCCAGCCGCTGCTCCTGGGGTAATAATCTGCAGGGGTTCCAACTCTCCGCCGGTCTCTCGCACGCTGTTAGGCTCTGAGGCTGCCATTCTTACAGGACGTCCGCTGCCGGATCTCCTTCTCCTGACGGGTCGGACAGAAAATGGCGCCGGTCGCTTACCGGTGCGTCCAGCTCCACCTCTTCCTAGGCCGGCCTTCTGAAGCGACTGCCACGTCACTCTCGGCCGCTCCGCCTTCAGCCGCGCCCCCTCTCTGTGTGCGCTGATACTCACGGGGCCGGGCTTCACTTTACGCCGCGTCCTGTTCCTCTCTGGACGTCCCATCCTGGGACGCATCTTCACCGCCGGGCCCATCCCTCTTTGGGCCGGAACTCGTAGGGGCTGGACATCTTTTCGCGCTCTCCAGCGCCGTCCACTCCCACGATAGGCGGTTCTTCTCCCGGACTTTACCGCCGTCGTCACCATCTTGGAATCCATGCTTCGGGCCGCCATCTTGGGCCGCTTGCCTTCCAACACTTTCTCCTCAGTGTTCTGCGTCGGCTCTTCCCCGCTTTCTTCATGCGAGGAGCTCGCATCCTGCCGACTACGCCAAATGTAAGGTGCCCCAGCGAGGTAGTCGTGGGCGAGCTGTAGTCCCCACTCGCTATGGCACCCTACAGACAATACGTGTCCTCCCTCTGAAGTGTGGCTGTGTATGTGGTGCTCTTCACTTACTTCAAGCCATCCGATCGTGGCTGTCTCCAGGCATTTCTCTTCTGGGACCAGGGCAGCAATAAATTCAGAGGACACGAGGTTCTTAACCAGAACTTGAACTTTACTTGGGGAAGAGGAATATTTACAGTATTTACAGGCAGATATAATGGGTAAGGCCCGACAGGCTATCATCTCTCTCACAGTCACTGGCAACATCTTCAGCCCTGGTTCCCTCTTTAAGTGAAGCATCTCTGTGACTCTATCTCTAGTCCACGAGACTCTTCTGTAACATTAACAGTGACCTGGATCAAATATCTCCCCCACGTCCTAGCCTGGAGTCCTATTTATCTTCTTCTGCTTCCTGCAGACTAGAAGTGCCTCGGGTCCTCACTACCTCTGATGAGTATCTCCGACCAGCTAACAGGACTCTTGCTCTTGCGTGAGGAGACTTGCACAGTAGTGATCCCACTGTCTGAGGGTGGAGAGCTCCCGTCTACCCTAGCAGCCACTATAGTCAGGCTGCCCGCACGATTCCCCGTATTGTCTCTTAATGGCCTCTGGACACTAAAACAGAGGCTTTTTGCCAATGTGCCCACCCCCTGTGAGCTGTCATCACACAGCATTAACTCATCACTGCCTGCAACCCTGCTAGCAGACTCAACCTGATATCTGCACTCAGAACAGTGGCATCTTGTGGCTGTTTACAGGTACTGCAACCCACAACGAATTATGCCAGGAACAAGCTCTATATCATGCAAGGCTTGATCCGGGCACTAAGTTCCCCCTTTACTCTACTGACTGGACCAGTAAAGCTAACCCCTTAGCTTGGTCTACCAACAGTTCAGAGAGGTCTGACTGTAGGAACACTCCCTTTAACTATCTCAGTACCAAGGGAAGGCTACGCCCTTCCCCACTATTACACATGTCTCGCTCCATCCACCAACGTCACGTTGCACCACAGACTGTCCAGGAGTTGGCGGATGCTTTAGTCCAGGTCTGGGAGGAGATCCCACAGGAGACCTTCTGCAACCTCATCAGGAGCATGCCCAGGCGTTGTAAGGAGGTCATACAGGCACGTGGAGGCCACAAACAATACTGAGCCTCATTTTGACTTGTTTTAAGGACATTACATCAAAGTTGGATCAGCCTATAGTATGTTTTTCCACTTTAATTTTGGGGGTGACTCCAAATCCAGGCCTCCATTGGTTAATAAATTTGATTTCCATTGATGATGTTTGTATGATTTTGTTGTCAGCACATTCAACTTTGTACAGAACAAAGTATTCAATGAGAATATTTCATTCATTCAGATCTAGGATGTGTTATTTGAGTGTTCCCTTTATTTTTTTGAGCAGTGTATATGAAGATGTATCAAGTACATGATGACTATGAACTAGTACATCACGTAGTGTCTTATTACGTTTAGCCATAATCAATGGACGATTTGATAGAAAAGGAAGTATTGTCTGATCCTGTTGGAGAATTAGCCAAAATTTGGAGATGATATTAGTAATTTCCTTCCACCTCGAATGATAATTCGTGATGAATCGAACATGCCCATCAGATTCCTTTTTCTTTTTAGTAATGAGAAGATATTGTCTATTGGCGTGTTTGGCCCGATAGTAGGCCTGTTGAATAATTTCCATTTTGTACCACGTTGTAAGTATCTACTGGTCATATCAAATGCCTATTCTTCAAAAGCTTTGTTTTGGTCACAAATACGATGTGCCCTAATAAATTGTCCGGACGGCATTGCCTGTATTACATGTGCCAGACGACTGATTTGGCATGCAAGAAAGCATTGACACTAGTAATCTTGTGATAAATATTTGTATGCAACTGTCCATGGTCATCAACATGAATATCCAAATACGGAAAATCAATTTTCTTTTGATCAATATGATGGGTTAGCTTAATATCAATGCATTGTCATTGAGATATTTTAAGAATTTTTCAAGTTCCTCATGGGAGCCCTGAAAAATAAACAACACATCGTCTATGAATCTCATCCAAGATATCACTGATCCCAATGATGTATGTTCAATGTTCTGGAATCGGATGTATTCACACTCCCAAAATCCCAAGGAGAGATTGGCGTAAGATGGGGCCCAAGCCGCGGCCATTGCCACCTCTTTTTTCTGTAGGTAGTATTGATCTTTGAACACAAAATTATTATATAACAAAATGTATTCTGTTACGAATCCGCGTGATGGAACCTCTGTGCTGTGATGGAAGGAGGGATCAGAGGGGCGTAACTAAGTGCCTACCCGGACCGACCCTGGCCACACAGCGGCTTAGTCGACTCTGTGAACCAAGGAGGGACCGGGAAGGTGAACCAGGTGCCACTCTGGGACCGACCTTGTGAGAGCAGGCGACTCCCATGGAACTGATGGCTGAAGCTGAAAGGCACAGCGGATGAGCACGGCCGGTTGACAGGCGGGCACGGCTGATAGACAGGCTGGCGGGCACTGGGACCTTCAAGGTAGAGGTGAAGATGCTGGAGCTGTCCTAGGTAGAAGTGCTGAAACTGTTGTATCCAGAAGCACCAGAGCTGTCCACTAGCGTGGTGCTGAATCTGGATGGCACTGCCCTCCAACGTTGTGGTATTGAACCAAATGTTACTATAACGTCCTGGTTACAAGCCGTCCACTGCTGTGGTGCTGAATCTAGACAGTTCTTCCCATATAAAAGCTGTCCACTGCTGTGGTGCTGAATCTAGACAGTACTGCCCAGATCAGAGCTGCCCACCGTTGTGGTGCTGAATCTAGGACTGTAGTGCCCAGAGTAGAGCTGCCAACCACTGTGGTGCTGAACCAGTACTATAGAAGGGAGAGAACACAGGAGCTCACCCCCGCTGCTGAGCAGAGATGCTAGATGTGCTGTAGTTGTCTTCTATTGTCCCTCAGAAGATAGCATCATGCTATGAATGGGATGTGCTCTGCTATATCCCAGCGGCTTGTAGATCAGGAATCAGGGCTTCAGTGTGCGTCACCTGAATGACAGCAGTCTGGCACCACCAATGCTGCTATGCGGGACATTGCGCCCTTTACTACTGCCTGCGATGTAAAACCCCTTCTGATTGGAGCCCATGGATCTGTGATTGGTTATTGAAGACTCACCCTCGTACATGGTGGACTTGTCTGTTCCCTTTAAACATATGAGCGGTTCTCACATGTTGTGGCTGATGTCTGATATCATAAGTGCTATCCCCTCATTCTGTATCACTGCAGCTGTCATCTGATGGGCGGCTGATGTATTCCATCACTATAGTACGGGTCAGATCACAGCCATCTGTAGGAACAAAACACCATCTCATCCGTGTCATGTACAGAAGCATGTCACTATGCAAGTCGCCCCTGTACTCCTAAACATCAGCAATAAAGCAGGAAGGAGTGTGTCACTGAATGCAAGATGTGACGAGATAAAACCAACCTTGTAAGGCTACATGCGTAGTGGTCATAGCCACCTCCAGTTACTGTCACATAAAATTCCTGGTGCCACTGATAAAGGAGGGGAGATCTCCGTAATACGGTGTCTGTGCACGTTTAGTCCACCAGTGTCTGGAAGGAACGTTGAGCTCAGCTATGCTGCTCATGAGAGCGCAGGGTCCTAATGTCCACCATTACCACTCCATTCTTAGTCTAATTTTACATATCATTTCATCAATGTGTTTCATCTGACATTAACCTTATTCATTATATTTTCAATTAAACACTTTATTAATAATATCTAAAGATTTAAAAAAAGATAAGTATATGATAAACTATATGTCGGTTGCGAATAAATGTACTAATGAATTTACTCTGCACCTCAAGTGTCATATCTACAGTGCCAAAGGTTTTCTTTCTGGATCTTATTGATATTCCTTCTATGCACTACATCTTCTAATTAGGAATGCGAAACTACTAACGCTTTACACTATGATAAATTGATATATATAAGTACTCGTATATACACTATTTGGACAAAACTTATAACAGCGAAGTACTGTTCATATAGTTAAGTGGCTTAGCAACGGTACAGGAGATAAGATGAGAATAATAGGTTTAGTCTTTAGGATAGGGTTAATGGATAGAGACTGCAAGATGTCGGTGAGTGACACGAAAGAGTGAGACGGACCCGTCCCATCGTGTGCGTAAGAAGGGCACGGTGGAAGAAAAAGAAACCACGCCCATTGCAGCAAGTCAAGGGAGAACGGGTGGAGACTCCCAGGAAACGGGCAGGTGAGCCAGAAGTGGCCTCCCCCAAGAATGGGCAGAGCAACGTAAGAGCACACCCACGGCAGAGTGGGCTGGGACCCTTGTTGGTGAGGAGGTAAAGTGGCAAGAGAAGATGGAGTGCTACCGTTTACCTATTGAAAGTGATGGTCGGTGCTACGGCATTGTGCTCCGCGGTGGGCCCGGAAAGGTCAAGTGCAAAAGGAAGATGACGCAGCTGGAGCAAGAGATGCAGCCGGGTGAACTGTCATCAGTAGAGGCACCAACGAAGGTCCAGGGAAGGCCCAGGAACCAATGCCTGACCTCAAGACAAAGGTTCGCCCGCAGTCCCCAAAACCAGAACCCGATTCCAAGGCGGAGGCAGCAGTATCAGCGTGGCCAAGATCCTGCGACCAGGCAGGGTGACTGAAAGCTATGCTGGCAGCCCTGGTGGTAAGTACACCTCAGCGTCCTGGAGTGTTATCAGCCTGGGAAACAGCCCTCATCCCCCGGCCACAGCAGTACATGGAAGAGACACCAGCCCTGGACCCTGTTAAGGCCAGATGGGTGGTGAAGGTCATTGAGGGTAAGAAGGAGTGGGAGAAATGGGTGAGGGCCCAACTCGAGCACCCAGGAGGTGGTGAAGTTGACCCGCCCAGGGGGGAAATGGGGGGAAACTTGGTACCCGGGCCTTTACCTTCTTTGTAGGATGTCACGGCAGTCGGCTCCCGGGCCCATCCTCTGGGGTCGCTCTTTAAAAGGGGGTTTGTTAACAGTTTGTCTTGTGATGCCACCTGTGGTTCCCAGTAATGAATACCGGCGCTGCTGCAGACCTCCGGGGGTGATGGGATGGCAGCTGGGATGTTTCTGCTCCCCACAGGTGGAGCGGGCCCCCGGGGAAGGGTAGTTGCAGATGGTAATGCTGGGCGTTGTAGTGCAGGCGCGGTAGCGTGATGGAAATAACTGACAGAGACAGTGGAGTGCAGTCATCCGAGTTTACTCACAGTTCTTTTTAGGTTCCTCGGGTACACTGTCCAGGTGTCAGACTCCCGCGTCGCACTGCATTTGCCAGGCAGGGGTTCAGCAGTCCTTCAGGTAGATTAGAAGCACTTAACGGGACCCCCTTTCTTATGTTCCTTCCTTGACTGACTTCCCGCGCTGTGTCTTCTTACTCCTGCCCTGTGCTCCCCACACACAGTCCCGATCGGGTGCTCTGAAGTCCCTTCTGGGCAACCTGGAGTTCCCAGACCTACTTGATGCCCTTCACGGCGACTAGGGTGAGGCTGTGGCAACTAAACCATGGAAGTGCAGAAGCCTCCGGTTTTTCCAGCCGAGACCTGGAGTAACACGGCTGGTCCAGGGACCAGTTCCCTTCCTGAGGCCTGATCCCTCTGATTCTTGGCAGATTCGGGCGTATGGGTGCCGTCCTGCACTCACCGTACCCCCTTGGATCCATTCTGTTCCCGGAGAATTCCTCCCTTGCTCCCACTCCTCTCCTGGGCCTCTCTCACTAGGCCCACAATGGAGCAGAGCTCCTGAAGAGACTCTGCTCCCCTCCTCTCCTTGCTACTCACTGGCTGAACTGCACTGCTCCAACTAAGATGGCTTCCTTTTTTATATCTATTCTCTAAGTGCTCCCCTGTTCTACGTCCTCCACCCACACCCACTACTGGTTCCCCCTCTCCTTGGTTCCCCCCACTCCAGCCAGGGACAGGGCAGCAAAAGAAGTGCATAATGGCCTTCCAGCCGGCCTGGAGTAGTGCAGTGTTGAGTGCAGGTGTTGGGGTCCCGGGCAGAAATAATCTTTAATAATAATAATCTTTATATAGCGCAAACATATTCCGCAGTGCTTTACATACATTATTGTCGCTGTCCCCATCGGGGCTCACAATCTAGATTCCCTATCAGTATGTCTTTGGAGTGTGGGAGGAAACCGGAGAACCCAGAGGAAACCCACACAAACACGGGGAGAACATACAAACTCCTTGCAGATGTTGTCATTGATGGGATTTGAACCCAGGACCCCAGCACTGCAAGGCTGCAGTGCTAACCACTGCGCCACCGTGCCGCCGGCAGTACTTCCTCCTTACCTGAGAGAAGGAGATGCCACACTTCTGGGTGAGGTGCAGTACCTCTGTGGCGACTGAACCCTCAGGGGTGCCACAAAGTCATTGACCAGATGACCAGATGTCACATCCAATATTTCAGCCCTCAGCGGGAAGATCATGTCCAGCAATGACTCCTCCACGGTTAGTACAACAGCCTCAGGCCTGACAGAGGCAGCGAGTATTGCGGCTGCAGTATGCGTTTTCAAGGGCCCCCACTGTATATGCTGTGTGCTGTCTTCCAGGTTCCAGAATGGTCGAGGATGACCATGTCCAAAGAGGGAATGTAAGAGTCATGGACTGTTCTGCAGCATTCCTACCCTTGAAGGCAATAATCCCTTTATGTGTACAGTGCCATGCGGTTTTACGAGTAATGTAAATAGCGATGTGTTTCTCTTACAGTGGCATGTAAAAGTTTAGGCCCCTTGGTAAAAAATTATTGTTATTGTGAACAGTAAAGCAAGTTGAAGATTAAATGATCTCTATAAAAGGGCTAAAGTTAAAGATGACACATTTCCTTTGTATTTTAGGCAAAAAAAATCTTGTAATTTTTTACATTTTAAAAATTACACAAAGGAAAATGGGCTGATGCAAAAGTTTGGGCACCCTTGGAGATTTGTGTGCTCAGAAAACTTTGACCAAGGTTTCAGACCTTAATTAGCCTGTTAGAGTGCGTGCACATGGTCACTAAACACTGCGGATTGGATGCAGCACACTTGCGCTGCGTGCAATCTGCAGCGGCCAGATGTTACAGCATAGTGGATGGTATTTATACAAATCCCATGTCTACTATGCGTCTCCGTGCTCCTGCAGCTCACCCGTGGAGACGGTCATGCAGTGCGTCTTCACAGACCGCAGCATGTCAATTTCTCTTGCAGAGACCCTAGTCTCCGCAAGAGAAATTATATCACTGTAATGTATAGGATGTGGTGAATCCGCATGGTTCATTGAACACATGCGGATTCACTTGCGTGCAGCGCTTTGGACGCAGCATAAAGTATGCTGCGTTCAAAGCGCAGCCAACACCGACCATCTGCATATACCCTAAAGGTTATGGCTTGTTCACTATCATTAGGAAAGGCCAGGTGATACAAATTTCCCAACTTTATAAAAATCCAGCCTCCTCTAACCTTGTGCCAAAAAACAGCAGCCATGGGTTCTTCTAAGCAGCTGTCTAGCACTCTGAAAATGAAAATGGTGGAGGCCCACAAAGCAAGAGTAGGCTATAAGAAAATAGCAAAGCGTTTTCAAGTTGCAACCTTATTGACGGCATCGCTCGTCACTGCAGGAACGTCCTCAGGCTACTGTCAGTGAGTTCCAGCTGGCGTGCTGAGCAGTTACATACTCATGCAACCGCTCAACACACCAATCGGATGTAGCAGATCTGGGGATCATTGTTCGACATCATCAGTATGGATTATCTGCGGACAGGTGAGGATTACTTTGTTTTTTTATTTTTATGTGGATCTTAAGAAATGTCTTTGCTCTGTGTGAGTTTTTTTACTTGAACTAATGGCGTTAGTAATCGGGATGTCTTATTCACGCCTCTCCATTACTAACCCCTGGGCTTGATGTCAGCAAACATCAAACAGCTGACATTAACCCCAAAACCATTACCCCACTTGCCAATGCACCAGGGCAAGTGGGAAGAGCCGAGAATAAGCACCAGAATTTCTGGGGTGGCTGAGGGCTCATGTTATTAGTCAGGGAGGAGGCCAATATCCATGGTCCCTTCCCAGCCTTTTAATATCAGCCTGCAGGTGTCTGTTTAGCCTTTGCTGGTTATTAAAACTAGGTGGGACACCACATAATTTTTTGGGGGATACCCCCTTTTTAATACCATTAAAGGCTAAGCAGACAGCTGTGAGCTGTTATTAATAAGCTGGGAAGATCCATGAATAGCGGCCCCTTCCCAGATTGCCCACTGCTTTCCCTCAGCTGTTAAGAAAATTAAATGGACCCCATCCCATTTTTTCAAAAATAAACACCTAAATTTGTAAGGATGTAAAACAACGCCAAAATGTAGAATAAACTATATATGAATAGACAATATAAGGTCCTAAGTTCCTGGGCTAAGTCATCACTGCTATGGCCCTACTTATGTATTTGAAGTCCCCCTTTCTCAAAATCTTTCTAATAAATTTAATTTCCCCAAGATTATTGTGAAAATCATATACAGTGGGTAAGGAAAGTATTCCAACCCCTTTAAATTTTTCACTCTTTGTTTCAGTGCAGCCATTTGGTAAATTCTAAAAAGTTCATTTTTTTCACATTAAAGTGCACTCTGCACCCCATCTTGACTGAAAAAAAAAAAACAGAAATGTAGAAATCTTTGCAAATTCATTAATAAAGAAAAACTGAAATATCACATAGTCATAAGTATTCAGACCCTTTGCTCAGTATTGAGTAAAAGCACCCTTTTGAGCTAGTACAGCCATGAGTCTTCTTGGGAATGATGCAACAAGTTTTTCACACCTGGATTTGGGGATCCTCTGCCATTCTTCCTTGCTGATCCTCTCCAGTTCCATCAGGTTGGATGCCGAACGTTGGTGGACAGCCATTTGCAGGTCTCTCCAGAGATGCTCAATTGGGTTTAGGTCAGGGCTCTGGCTGGGCCAGTCAAGAATGGTCACAGAGTTGTTCTGAAGCCACTCCTTTGTTATTTTAGCTTAGTTCTTAGGGTCATTGTCTTCTTGGAAGGTGAACATTCGGCCAAGTTTGAGGTCCAGAGCACTCTGGAAGAGATTTTCATCCAGGATATCTCTGTACTTGGCTGCATTCATGTTTCCTTCAATTGCAACCATCGTCCTTTCCCTGCAGCTGAAAAACACCCCCTTAGTATGATGCTGCCACCACCATGTTTCACTGTTGGGATGGTATTGGGCAGGTGATGAGCAGTGCCTGGTTTTCTCCACACATACCGCTTAGAATTATCACCAAAAAGTTCTATCTTCGTCTCATCAGACCAGAGAATCTTATTTTTCTCATAGTCTGGGAGTCCTTCATGTGTTTTTGAGCAAACTCTATGTGGGCTTTTATATGTCTTGCACTGAGGAGAGGCTTCTGTCGGGCCACACTGCCATAAAGGCCCGATTGGTGGAGGGCTGCAGTGATAGTTGACTTTGTGGAACTTTCTCCCATCTCCCTGCTGCATCTCTGGAGCTCAGCCACAGTGATCTTGGGGTTCTTCTTTACCTCTCTCACCAAGGCTTTTCTCCCACGATTGCTCAGTTTGGCTGGACGGCCAGGTCTAGGAAGACTTCTGGTGGTCCCAAACTTCTTCCATTTAAGGATTATGGAGCCCACTGTGCTCTTAGGAACCATGAGTAATGCAGAACTTCTTTTGTAACCTTGGCCAGATCTATGCCTTGCCACAATTCTGTCTCTGAGCTCCTTGGGCAGTTCCTTCGAGTTCATGATTCTCATTTGGACTGACATGCACTGTGAGCTGTGAGGTCTTATATAGACAGGTGTGTGCCTTTCCAAATCAAGTCCTACCAGTTTAATTAAACACAGCTGGACTCCAATTAAAGAGTAGAACCATCTCAAGGAGGATCACAAGGAAATGGACAGCATGTGACTTAAATATGAGTGTCTGAGCAAAGGGTCAGAATACTTTTGACCATGTGATATTTCAGTTTTTCTTTTTTAATAAGTTTGCAAAAATTTCTACATTTCTGTTTATTTCAGTCAAGATGGGGTGCAGAGTGCACTTTAGTGAGAAAAAAAATGAACTTTTTAGAATTTACCAAATGACTGCAATGAAACAAAGAGTGAAAATGTAAAGGGGTCTGAATACTTTCAGTACCCACTGTATCCTTGAACATTACATTTAACTACCTTTTTGTATAAGGTGGCAAAGAATAAAACAAGCAGATAGGAAAAAACAAACTTAATCTATTTAAAAAATGATCAAAAAGAAATATTTCTGTCATGCGCCAAAACATGCAAAATAAAACAAATAAACATTACAAATTATAATAAGGTGCAGAACTGTAATCAGGGCCAGGACTGGGTGCTGAAAAATGTGGGGGGATCAGCAACATGAGTAAGTGAGGGAAGTGGAGTAAAGGGTAGAAATACACCATGGTGCGGAGGGTTTGGTAGGTATGGCCGGTCCGTGGAACTAGATTTGCTGCCAACTATATCCTAATTTGGAAGGCGGCTCACAGCAGGTTCAAGATGATATAAGTATGGCAAATACAAACGGTATATTAGGATTGTCTGAATATGGGTTATTTTGTAGGTGAGGTTTAACACAAATAACTATTGAAGCCAGAACATTATGTGTCTAATTTTTTTCCAAAACATATCGCCATCAAAAGCGAAAATTTGGCAAGCCAAAATAAACACAAAAAAAAAGACAAAGAAAAGTCACCATCATACTAGCAGTCAAGGGCGGGCTGGGCTGGGGTGCAGAGGGGCAAATGCCCCCCCAGACCAGTTCCCAAGCAGCTGCTCAGAGCTGCCAGGGGACTGCACTGTACCTTTAAATATGTTCAGCTGCCGACCCGACCACATGGCAGAGATGCAGATACACCCCCTGCACGCTGTGTGGCTGAGTCTGCTGAAGTGACGTCACACAGCGCCCCTGGAACTGATTCAGTCAGCCGGACAGGAGCCTGTGGATCGGAGACTTCAGTGGTCTCAGTCAGTATGAGGTCAGGAGGTCTGCAGTGAGGGGGAAGCGGGACTGTGCTCACCTTCTCATAAATCCACCCAGGATTCTATATTGTCCAATCAGAGGGCCAGCTGCTGGGGCTCCGTGTGAGTTATTGCAGGAGGCTGAACTTTCATGCAGATTAGGGTCCTCCTGTCAGTGCAAAAAGTTCAGTCTGGTGCAATAAATCACACTTAGTCCCAGCAGAGACCACAGACATCACAATACAAGACCCTGCACCGACTGATTACAGCTGAACCTACAGCACCTCATATTCTACTATATGGCCCCATATATAATATGTGAGGTCCTGTACGCAGGTCCAGGTGTGTTCAGTAATAATAATCTTTATTTTTATATAGCGCTAACATATTCCGCAGCGCTTTACATACATTATCGTCGCTGTCCCCATTGGGGCTCACAATCTAGATTCCCTATCAGTATGTCTTTGGAGTGTGGGAGGAAACCAGAGAACCCGGAGGAAACCCACGCAAACACAGGGAGAACATACAAACTCCTTGCAGATGTTGTCCTTGGTGGGATTTGAACCCAGGACCCCAGCGCTGCAAGGCTGCAGTGCAGTGTATATCCCTGTACATAATATACCACATCTAGTATACAGATTAGCCTATCATCTACTGTGATATACACATCAGATGTTTTAAAAAAATACACATTACTATACAACATCAGATGTCTATAGTGACCAGGGTCGGTCTGGGCTGGCGGGATACCGGGAAATTTCCCGGTGGGCCCCGCCCCCTGCTGCAGAGTAGAGGGGGGAGAAGAGAACAAAAAAAAATCCTGCGGTTTTAAGGGGCACGGGCCCTTTAAAAGCGCAGGCACAGTGTATGCAGGGACGCGCGCACGCAGCGTTCATTACCTGAACCACCGCGGCGCACGTCCCAGTGAAGCAGCTGAAGCTGCGCGTCTCCCTTCGCCGGCCGGCTTATGACGTCATCGTCATGCGCCTGCTGTGAAGGAGGCGCGCAACTCAGGAGAAGGAGGACACCGCACGGGATCGCAGGAAGGTAAGAGGTGTGTGTGTGTGTGTGTGTGTGTGTGTGTGTAATGGTCTGGACACACAAGGCGGGGGCCAGTAGGACACACAAGGGGGGGCCCAGCTGGACAGACCCACAAGGGGGGGGCCCAGTTGGACAGACACACAAGGGGGGGCCCAGCTGGACAGACACACAAGGGGGGGCCAAGTTGGACAGACACACAAGGGGGGGGCCCAGCTGGACAGACACACAAGGGGGGGCCAAGTTGGACAGACACACAAGGGGGGGCCCAGCTGGACAAACACACAAGGGGGGGGCCCAGCTGGACAGACACACAAGGGGGGGCCCAGCTGGACAGACACACAAGGGGGGGCCAAGTTGGACAGACACACAAGGGGGGGTCCAGCTGGACAGACACACAAGGGGGGGCCCAGCTGGACAGACACACAAGGGGGGGCCCAGCTGGACAGACACACAAGGGGGGGCCCAGCTGGACAGACACACAAGGGGGGGCCCAGCTGAACAGACACACAAGGGGGGGCCCAGCTGGACAGACACACAAGGGGGGGCCCAGCTGGACAGACACACAAGGGGGGGCCCAGCTGGACAGACACACAAGGGGGGGCCCAGCTGGACAGACACACAAGGGGGGGCCCAGGTGGACAGACACACAAGGGGGGGCCCAGCTGGACAGACACACAAGGGGGGCCCAGCTGGACAGACACACAAGGGGGGCCCAGCTGGACAGACACACAAGGGGGGGCCAAGTTGGACAGACACACAAGGGGGGGGCCCAGCTGGACAGACACACAAGGGGGGGCCCAGCTGGACAGACACACAAGGGGGGGCCCAGCTGGACAGACACACGAGGGGGGGCCCAGCTGGACAGACACACAAGGGGGGGCCCAGCTGGACAGACACACGAGGGGGGGCCCAGCTGGACGGACACACGAGGGGGGGCCCAGCTGGACGGACACACGAGGGGGGGCCCAGCTGGACGGACACACGAGGGGGGGCCCAGCTGGACACACGAGGGGGGGCCAAGCTGGACACACGA
Organism: Phyllobates terribilis; assembly: GCF_046119375.1. Lineage (NCBI taxonomy): Eukaryota > Metazoa > Chordata > Amphibia > Anura > Dendrobatidae > Phyllobates > Phyllobates terribilis. The sequence goes on along the minus strand of NW_027364010.1, from coordinate 153,601 downwards.
GGGGGAACCCTGGCTGGACACGCAAGGGGGGGGGCCCTGGCTGGACACGCAAGGGGGGGAGCCTTGGCTGGACACGCAAGGGGGGAGCCCTGGCTGGACACGCAAGGGAGGGGAGCCCTGGCTGGACACACAAGGGGGAGCCCTGGCAGGACACACAAGGGGGAACCAAGGTGGACCCAGGCAAAGGGGGGTGGGCAGGATGGGTATATGGGGGGCAGGCTGGACACATGGAGGCCAGGATGGATATATGGAGGGCAGGATGGATATATGGGGGGGGCAGGATGGATATATGGGGGGGCAAGATGGATATATGGAGGCCAGGATGGATATATGGGGGGGGGTAAGCTGGACTTATGGAGGCCAGGATGGATATATGGGGGAGGGGGGGCAGGCTGAACACATGGAGGCCAGGATGGATATATGGGGGGGGACAGGCTGGACACATGGGGGGCTAGGATGAATATGTGGGGGGGGGGCGGGCTCGATACACATGGGCTAGCATAAATATATGGAGGGGCACGCTGGATATATGGGGGGTGTCAGGATGGATATATGCAGGGGGTAAGGGCAGTATGGATATATGAGGGGAGAGGCTGGACACATGGAGGCCAGGATGAATATGTAGAGGGCAGGCTGGACACATGGAGGATATATGGGGGGGACATATGGGGGCGCAGGCTGGAAACATGGAGGCAAGGATGGATATGTGGGGGGGCAGACTGGCACATGGGGGGGCTAGGATGGGTATATGGGAGGGGGCAGGCTCGATACACATGTGCTAGGATAAATATATGGAGGGGTCACACTAGACAAATGGTGGCCAGAAGGGACATATGGGGGTGCCTGGCTAGACAAGGGACTTAATTACTGTTTGGGAGCCAGATTGAGGAACATACTTTATTAGTTTATGGTGACCAGTGGGGAACATTATTACTTTAGATTCCAATTATTATTACATTATTACTTCTGTAATATAATTTACTTTTTAGGAAATTGTTTTCCATGGGATGGGACAAAAGAGAGGTCCTGTTACTGTGCAGGACGGCACTATGTTGCTTTTTTTCTTCAACTGGTGTAGTGTAGAGGTCGGGGGGGGGGGGGAAAGTGGGAATATTCTCTAGAAGAGATCAGTTATTAATAACTGTGTGTTATTTTCTGCAGAGATGATTCCTGGCTGGAAGAAGTGATGGCTGTCTGTGCCAGATGAAGAAGAAAAGCGAAGATGAAGGACTTCACCTAGAGACATCACTGGTGAGTCAGTGTATTACATGTACACTTACACTACACACGTGGTCAAAATTGTTGGTACTCCTCATTTAATGAAAGAAAAACCCACAATGGTCACAGAAATAACTTCAATCTGATAAATTACAAATTTTTGAAAATGAAGAGATGAAGGTCAGACATTGATTTTCTGCTTCCACAGAATTTAAAAAAAAAATTAACCTCATGAAATCGGCCTGGACAGAAATGATGGTTCTTCTTCTTAACTTAATATTTTGTTGAACCTTTTGAGGCAATCAATGCAATCAAACGATTCCTGTAACTGTCAATGAAACTTCTGCGCCTCTCGACAGGTATTTTGGCCGACTCCTCATGAGCAAACTGCTCCAGTTGTCTCGTGTTTGAAGGTTGCCTTTTCCAGAATGTTTCAGCTCTTTCCAAAGATGCTCCATAGGATTTAGGTCAGGGCTCATAGAAGCCACTTCAGAATAGTCCAATGTTTTCCTCTTAGCCATTCTTGGGTGTTTTTAGCTGTGTGTGTTTTGGGTCATTATCCTGTTGCTAGACCTGCGACTGAGACCAAGCTTTCTGACACTGGGCAGCACATTTCTCTCTAGAATCCCTTGATAGTCTTGAGATTTCATTGTACCCTGCACAGATTCAAGACACCCTGTGCCAGGTGCAGCAAAGCAGCCCCAGAACATAACAGAGCCTCCACCATGTTTCACAGTAGGGACAGTGTTCTTTTCTTGATATGCTTCATTTTTCCATCTGTGAACATAGAGCTGATGTGCCTTGCCAAAAACTTCAATTTTTGTCTCATCTGTCCATAGTACATTCTCCCAGAAGCTTTGTGGCTTGTCAACATGTAGTTTGGCAAATTCCAGTCTGGCTTTTTTACTATTTTTTTTTTCAACAATGGTGTTCTCCTTGGTCGTCTTACATGAAGTTCACTTTGGATCAAACAACGGTGGATAGTACGATCTGACACTGATGTTCCTTGAGCTTGAAGTTCACCTTTAATCTCTTTAGAAGTTATTCTGGGCTCTTTTGTTACCATTCATATTATCCGTCTCTTTGATTTGTCATCAATTTTCCTCCTGCACCCACGTCCAGGGAGGTTGGCTACAGTCCCATGGATCTTAAATTTCTGAATAATATGTGCACCTGTAGTCACAGAAACATCAAGCTGCTTGGAGATGGTCTTATAACCTTTACCTTTTAACATGCTTTTCTATAATTTTCTTTCTAATCTCCTGAGAGAGCTCTTTCCTTTGCTTCTTCTGGTCCATGTTGAGTGTGGTACCCACCATGTCACCAAACAACACAGTGAGTATCTGTAGCCCTATATACAAGCACAGTGAGTATCTGTAGCCCTATATACAAGCACAGTGAGTATCTGTAACCCTATATACAGGCACAGTGAATATCTGTAACCCTATATACAGGCACAGTGAGTATCTGTAACCCTATATACAGGCACAGTGAGTATCTGTAACCCTATATACAGGCACAGTGAGTATCTGTAGCCCTATATACAAGCACAGTGAGTATCTGCAGCCCTATATATAGCACAGTGAGTATCTGTAGCCCTATATACAGGCCCACTGACTGATTACAAGATTGTAGACACCTGTGATGCTAATTAGTGGACACAACTTTATTTAACATGTCCCTTTTGTCACATTATTTTCAGGGGTACCATCATTTCTGTCCAGGCCGATTTCATGAGTTTAATTTTTTTTTTAAATTCAGTGGAAGCAGAAAAGCAATGTCTGACTTTCATTTGTTCATTTTCATAGATTTTTAATTTATTATTACTTTTGTCAGATTCAAGTTATTTCTGTGACCATTGTGGGTTTTTCTTTCATTAAACGAGGGGTACCAACAATTCTGACCACGTGTGTATATAGTATATACAGAACTCCTGTGTATGTCACTGGTGATCACTATATTATGTATACACTATATACAGAGCTTCTGTGTATAATGTCACTTGTGACCACTGTATTACCTGTGCAATATATACAGAGCTCCTGTGTATAATGTCACTGGTGACCACTGTATTACCTGTACACTATATACAGAGTTCCTGTGTATAATGTCACTGGTGACCACTGTATTATCTGTACACTATATACAGAGCTCCTGTGTATAATGTCACTGGTGACCACTGTATTACCTGTGCACTATACACTATGTACAGAGCTCCTGTGTATAATGTCACTGGTGACCACTGTATTACCTGTACACTATATACAGAGCTCCTGTGTATAATGTCACTGGTGACCACTGTAATACCTGTACACTAAATACAGAGCTCCAGTGTATAATGTCACTGGTGATCACTGTATTACCTGTACACTGACACTCTATACAGAGCTCCTGTGTATAATGTCACTGGTGAACCCTGTATTACCTGTACACTGACACTATATACTGAGCTCCAGTGTATAATGTCACTGGTGGTCACTGTATTACCTGTACACTGTACACTATATACAGAGCTCCTGTGTATAATGTCACTGGTGATCCCTGTATTACCTGTACACTGACACTATATACAGAGCTCCTGTGTATAATGTCACTGGTGATCCCTGTATTACCTGTACACTGACACTATATACAGAGCTCCTGTGTATAATGTCACTGGTGGTAATAACAGTGTTGTTAGTATTGTGGTTTGTATTCATGATCAGTATTGTAGTATTTGGTCACTTTGGGGTGGTAATATGTGGTCTGGTCATGGTGTGGCCGTATTTGTTCCTTGTATGTAGTATTATTCGGTCACTATGTGGTGGTAATATGTGATCTAGTCATGGTGTGGCGATATTTGTCTCTTTTGTATGTGGTATTATTGGTGTTGATATAGTGGACTGTGTTGTGTATGGCAGTCATTTTGTTCTTGCTGATATTAACTAGGAAAAGATTTTTTTCCATTAGGCCACAGCCCCACCATCAGTATTCGGTCAGTATTTTTTCTCAGGAGTAGCTGCCAAAACCAGGAGTGGGTGATAAATACAGAATTGGTGACTTGTTTCTATTATACCTTTTCTCTGATTGTTCCTCACCTGGTTTTGGCTCCCACTCCTGAGAAAAATTACTGACCAAATACTGATAGTGGGGCCGCAGCCTTAGAGATTAAATACTTGGACCAGAGCGGCAGAGATGCACTTACAGGGGTTCTCTGGTGAAAACAAGTAATCACCTCTCCACAGGATCAGTGATGATATTGATTGGTGGGGGTCTGACTGCTGGGACACAATCGGCAGAATGTGGAGCTTTTCTCCCCATTAGACTGGAGCGGCATGTGAGATGCGACCACTCATCCAGTCATTCCCTCAGTGACTGTGAGCGCTGCTCTTTTTTGGAAGCTGCATTTTAAAATGGGGATAAGTGTCCTGTCAAGGATGAAACTTCCCCATTCTTCTGATAGGCGCCTTTTCCAATGTTCGGACCCAAACGATCAATAAGTGATCACCGATCCTGTGGATCCCATGGATCGGTGATAACTTGTTTTAACCAAAGAAGCCCTTTAATGCAAACTACCGTAATTGTACATCCCAGTTATAGTGGTGCACAGTAGATGTGCAGGAGCCGCCAGTCAATGCTCCACTATAACGGGGATAGCGGATAACAGATATTTGCATATGGCTGTAGGTGGGCCCCTAGAGTCAGTTCTCCCTGTGGGCCCCAGACACCCCAGTCCGACCCTGATAGTGACAGTATATTATATACTAGTCATGTATTCTAATATATATTGTATGCATGTGGTATACTGTGTGAACAGATGTTATGTACAGGTAATGTGTGTATAGTATATCTGAACTCTACCCATGTCTGGTATATATAATACTGTAACTACAAAGTTCAGCACGCGGACTGAGACAGCCGAAGGGCTGAAAACTGTGGTGCACGGGCCACACCATACTCTCCCCTATCCCAATATCACTGCTATCTGCAGTGTGGTGAATACATTGGTGGAAGACGGAGCCACTGGCTCCTACTTCCACAGATCAGCTTTTGCGACTGACACAGCCAACATGATGACATCACGACATCACATCTGCTGTGTGGAGAGTCAGTGCACCGGAGAAAAGAACAGACCGTGGGGGAACGAGAGCGAGGTGAGTATGTCTTCTTTTTTTTTTTTCGGATGTGCATGGAATGTGTGCCTGCATATAGGGGGCTATGTGAGGACTCATACTGTATATAGGAGGCTATGTGAGGGCTCATATAGTATATAGGAGGCTATGTGAGGACTCATACTGTATATAGGAGGCTATGTGAGGGCTCATATTGTATATAGGAGGCTATGTGAGGGCTCATATAGTATATAGGAGGCTATGTGAGGGCTCATATAGTATATAGGAGGCTATGTGAGGGCTCATATAGTATATAGGAGGCCATGTGAGGGCTCATATAGTATATAGGAGGCTATGTGAGGGCTCATATAGTATATAGGAGGCTATGTGAGGGCTCATATAGTATATAGGAGGCTATGTGAGGGCTCATAGTATATAGGAGGCTATGTGAGGGCTCATATAGTATATAGGAGGCTATGTGAGGGCTCACATTGTATATTGGAGGCTATGTGAGGCCTCACACTGTATATAAGAGGTTATGTGGGGCCTTACACTGTATATAGAAGGCTATGAGGGAATCATACTGTATATAGGAGGCTATTTGAGGGCTCATATTGTATATAGAGAGACTATATGGGGGCTCACACGGTATATAGGAAGCTATGCGGATCTCATAATGTATATAAGAGGCCACGTGGGGTCTGACAATATATAGAGAGGCTATGTGGGGACTCACATTGTATAAAGGAGGCTATGTGGGACTCATACTGTACATAGGAGGCTATGTGGCGGCTAATAATATGTATACAGTAGAAGGCTATGTGGGGGCTCATACTGTATAAAGGAGGCTATGTGAGGACTCATACTGTACAAAGGGGGCTCATACTATATATAGGAGGCTATATGCGGGCTCATACTGTACAAAAGAGGCTATGTGGCGGCTCATAATATGTATAGGAGGCTATGTGGGTCTCATACGGTATATAGGGGGCTATGTGGTGGCTAATACTGTATATAGGATGGAATATGAGGGCTCACACTGTATATAAGGGCTATGTGGTGGCTTACACTGTATATAGGGGCTATGTGGGGTGCATACTGTATGTAGGAATAATGTCTGTAATCTGCTGTGGAATTAATAGCACTATACACTGTACTTTTCAGATTATAGTACGCACTTTTCTCCTCCAAAAATTTTTGGGAAAATGGGGGTATGTCTTATAATCTGAATGTAGTTTACCGGGGCATTTGGGAGCGGCATTTTAGGGTCGCTGCAGCAGGAAGCTGGTGACGGCAGGAGTGAGGCGATGCTGCGGGCCCCAGGCTGGGAAGGTGGGTGTCTGGCTGTGCGACGGGCTCTGTGCTTTCACAAAATGTCGGAGGAGCCCCCGCACTTTCCATGGTTTTCAATGCGGTGAACTTGGGGAAAAAAGGCCACCAGAGGCGGCGCATGTGCGGATTGAGATCGTGACACCGAGATCTTTTCTCCCGAGGTCTCAACCTAAGCATGTGCCGCCTCCGGTGGCCATTTTCCCTAAGTCTACAGCATTGAAAACCACGGGAAGTACAGGGGATCCGCCGGCATTTTGTGAAAGCACGGAGTCCGGCTCATCGTCGAACATCCCCCTCCCAGCCTGGGGTCCACAGCATCACCCCACTCCTGCCGCTGCCAGCTTCCTGGAGCAGCGACTCTGCTCCACCACAGCAGCCCCCTTCCCTGGGTAATCTACCGTAAAAGCAGACTATAAGAAGCACCACCATTTTATTAAAAACATTTTTTTCCTATTTTTCTCACCAAAATTTGGGGTGCGTCTTATGATACGGTGCATTTTATAATCTGCAAAATATGGTTAGTAAAATAAATAAATAAATGGGGAGCTGTGTGGGGGCTCATACTGTATACAGGGGGCTGTGTGTGTGCTCATACGGTATATAGGGGGGCTGTGTGGGGGCTCATACTGTATACAGGGGGCTGTGTGTGTGCTAATATGGTATATAGGGGGGCTGTGTGTGGGCTCATACTGTATACAGGGGGCTGTGTGTGTGCTCATATGGTATATAGGGGAGCTGTGTGGGGGCTCATACTGTATACAGGGGGCTGTGTGTGTGCTCATATGGTATATAGGGGGATGTGTGTGGGCTCATACTGTATACAGGGGGCTGTGTGTGTGCTCATATGGTATATAGGGGGGCTGTGTGTGGGCTCATACTGTATACAGGGGGCTGTGTGTGTGCTCATATGGTATATAGGGGGATGTGTGTGGGCTCATACTGTATACAGGGGGCTGTGTGTGTGCTCATATGGTATATAGGGGGGCTGTGTGTGGGCTCATACTGTATACAGGGGGCTGTGTGTGTGCTCATATGGTATATAGGGGGGCTGTGTGTGTGCTCATATGGTATATAGGGGGGCTGTGTGGGGGCTCATACTGTATACAGGGGGCTATGTGTGTGCTCATATGGTATATAGGGGGCTGTGTGTGGGCTCATACTGTATACAGGGGGCTGTGTGTGTGCTCATATGGTATATAGGGGGGCTGTGTGGGGGCTCATACTGTATACAGTGAGCTGTGTGTGTGCTCATATGGTATATAGGGGAGCTGTGTGGGGGCTCATACTGTATACAGGGGGCTGTGTGTGTGCTCATATGGTATATAGGGGGATGTGTGTGGGCTCATACTGTATACAGGGGGATGTGTGTGGGCTCATATGGTATATAGGGGGGCTGTGTGTGGGCTCATACGGTATTTAGGGGGATGTTGGCATACTTAATTCTGCTCAATATTAAGTGATATAAATATTATTTTATATTAATTGTAGTTAATATTAATATTGAGCAGAACTAATTTCAGCCTTTCAGCCTATTGGTTCAGGCCCCCACAACAGTTACGTTCTGTCATGTGGCCCCTCTGGAAAATGAATTGCCCACCCCTGATATATACCATCATTTATTATCCAGTATATAGCACCTGATGTCTGTATAACAGTATGTCCTATATCCCATCACATATTCTCCTGTATACTGGATGTCATATACTGTGCACAGACATCAGATGGTGCAGAGGAGAAGAAGTGACTGGTGTAATATCTAATGGCTGTACTCAAGGTGTAATGTGCACTAGTTACATATTAGCCTGTAGGTGGTATAATATATATACTATAGGCCCAGACATCCCATATTATATACAGGATAATAGGAGGCGGGTATAATATCCAGAGCTAACAAGCCTCCCCTATTCCCTGGGCCTGTCCCGATTTGAGGGCTCAGTCCCGGCCCGGCTCAGCTCTTCTCCCGGCAGGGGCGCTGCTGGGCACTGGGCTTTTCCTCCAGACACGCAGGCTTTCCATGCTGTGTGTGACCCCTTGTAGCTCCGCCTCCCGCTCTCTGCTCCTCCCCGGCATCAGGGCAGAGGAATTCTACTGTGCAGAGACCGCACAGCATGAGGAGGTGAGGGGTCAGGGGGCGGGGCCAAGTCTGCGGAGGACATGACAACAAGGTGCGGTCCTGAGGTGAGGGGGGAGACCCGCAGCCTCTCCCATCTGTGGCTGCTGTTATTACAGGATGGGAGGGGGCTCATGCAATGTCACCAGCAGCTCTGCAGTCGGGAGTAGGGGAGATGGGAGGGGGATTTAGGGAAACTGCAGGGCTGACAGCTCTCCTGCGTACAGCCCATACTCTGCTGCTGATTGCAAACACCAGGCCCCACCACTGCCACTGGAGACATGATGGAGAAGAAGGGAATATATACATGTCATGTTGTGCCCGTTGTGTGTATGATGTCTGTGTGATGGTTGTGCCCGCTGTGTGTATGATGTCTGTGTGATGGTTGTGCCCGCTGTGTGTATGATGTCTGTGTGATGGTTGTGCCCGCTGTGTGTATGATGTCTGTGTGATGGTTGTGCCCGCTGTGTGTGTGATGTCTGTGTGATGGTTGTGCCCGCTGTGTGTATGATGTCTGTGTCATGGTTGTGCCCGCTGTGTATATGATGTCTGTGTGATGGTTGTGCTCGCTGTGTGTATGATGTCTGTGTGATGGTTGTGCCCGCTGTGTGTATGATGTCTGTGTGATGGTTGTGCCCGCTGTGTGTATGATGTCCGTGTCATGGTTGTGCCCGCTGTGTATATGATGTCTGTGTGATGGTTGTGCTCGCTGTGTGTATGATGTCTGTGTGATGGTTGTGCCCGCTGTGTGTATGATGTCTGTGTGATGGTTGTGCCCGCTGTGTGTATGATGTCCGTGTGATGGTTGTGCCCGCTGTGTGTATCATGTCTGTGTGATGGTTGTGCCCGCTGTGTGTATCATGTCCGTGTGATGGTTGTGCCCGCTGTGTGTATGATGTCCGTGTGATGGTTGTGCCCGCTGTGTGTGTGATGTCTGTGTGATGGTTGTGCCCGCTGTGTGTATGATGTCTGTGTCATGGTTGTGCCCGCTGTGTATATGATGTCTGTGTGATGGTTGTGCTCGCTGTGTGTATGATGTCTGTGTGATGGTTGTGCCCGCTGTGTGTATGATGTCTGTGTGATGGTTGTGCCCGCTGTGTGTATGATGTCCGTGTCATGGTTGTGCCCGCTGTGTATATGATGTCTGTGTGATGGTTGTGCTCGCTGTGTGTATGATGTCTGTGTGATGGTTGTGCCCGCTGTGTGTATGATGTCTGTGTGATGGTTGTGCCCGCTGTGTGTATGATGTCCGTGTGATGGTTGTGCCCGCTGTGTGTATCATGTCTGTGTGATGGTTGTGCCCGCTGTGTGTATCATGTCCGTGTGATGGTTGTGCCCGCTGTGTGTATGATGTCTGTGTGATGGTTGTGCCCGCTGTGTGTATGATGTCTGTGTGATGGTTGTGCCCGCTGTGTGTATCATGTCTGTGTGATGGTTGTGCCCGCTGTGTGTATCATGTCCGTGTGATGGTTGTGCCCGCTGTGTGTATGATGTCCGTGTGATGGTTGTGCCCGCTGTGTGTATGATGTCCGTGTGATGGTTGTGCCCGCTGTGTGTATGATGTCCGTGTGATGGTTGTGCCCGCTGTGTGTATGATGTCTGTGTGATTTTTAACATAGCGCTTTGAAATAGGCAGGGGTGGGAGATTAATTTTCCCAAGGGGCCACATGAGAGACCGTGACTGTTGTGGAGCCCGAACCAATAGGTTCAAATTAATTCAGCTCAATATTAATATTATCATATTAATTATATATTTTTTGTATATTTATATTATCACTTAATATTGAGCAGATTTAAGTATGCTGACATCCCCCTATATACAGTATGAGCCGCCACACAACCCCGTACATACAGTATTAGCACACACCACCCCTACCTACAGTATGAGCCCTCGCATAGCCCCCAATATACAGTAAGAGCCACCACAAGAAAGCCAGATGTCGTATAATGAATCTACATAAAGATGAGAAAGTTCTGGCGGCTCCGACTGTGAATGAGGGAACAAAAAATAACCCTCAGGTCCCAACAAGAGATGAGCAGGACTCACAGATGAGGCCGCACTGCCCCGGAAGATAAGAGACTCATGGCCTTCAGTCCAGCCGCCAGGTAGCACTGACCTGGACGCCCGACTGGAGGCCCCGGATTCCATCTGCTCATCTCTAGTCCCAACTGCCCTGGATACAGTGGACAGTCCTGGATTTGGGTCTGGGCCTTGCAGTCTCGGCCGTCTGCTGAATTTCCCTCACTACCAGCTCCCCTCTGACAACTCCTCCTGCCGGGCGAGAAAGATAATGGTAAATGGGCGTGGATTGGGGTGTGACCAGGGGCGAGGCCAAAATTTGCCGCGCATAGCCTCTTTCTGTCCCCCTTTCTGTTCTTCAAAAGTTGAGAGGTATGAATATGTGATGTCTGTATCCCAGTATATCGCATACCATCACATATTATGCTGTATACTGGATGTGATGGACTTTGATACAGGCATCCAATGTTATACAGAGGATAATATGTCACTGGTGTAATATCTGATGTCTGTGCTCATAGTGTGGTATATAACTGTCACATGCTATTCTGTATGTAATATCTGATGTATGTGTAGCGCCGGCGTCCCTGCCCTCTGCTAGGCAGGGACGCTGTTCCCCTCACCTCTCTGCTCCGTGCCCGGCGTCCTCCTCCCGCTCTGCTGGCAGCGCGCGCTCCTTCCCGGCCACTGTGCTTAGGGCGCGCGCGCGCGCTCTCCCTCCCTCTTAAAGGGGCCGCGCGCGCCGTCCTAAGGAGTCCCCGGCCAGTGGCCGGAGGACTTCACCATATATAAGGCACCTCCTCCAAAATGGAGGTGCCCGAGCAATGTTGTTGCACTGTTCACTACTCTGCTTCAGCCCTCAGGTCCCGTTGCCAGTTACCTGCCAGTTACCTGCCAGATTCCTGCCTGATTACTTGCTACCTGCCTGCTAGTCTGAGGTCCGACGGTCTGCCTTACTACTCCTGTCAGTCTGTCTAAGGACCAGCCTGCCCGCTCACCTGGGAGCGCACATCTGCTACCTGCCTGCTAGCCTACCTGGAGGCTCCGCCGTCACGTGCTGTGACCATCTGCCTGTCCAGTGACTTCTGCCCGCTCACCTGGGAGCGCTCATCTGCTACCTGTCTGCTAGCCTACCTGGAGGCTCCGCCGTAATGTGCTGTGACCATCTGCCTGTCCAGTGACTTCTGCCCGCTCACCTGGGAGCGCTCATCTGCTACCTGTCCGCTAGCCTACCCGGAGGCTCTGCCGTCACGTGCTGTGACCATCCGCCTGTCCAGAGACTTCTGCCCGCTCACCTGGGAGCGCTCATCTGCCGCCTGTCTGTTGGTCTTCCTGGAGGCTCCGCCGTCACATGCTGTGACCACCCGTTCATCCAGAGACTCTCGCCTGCTCACCTGGGAGCTCACGTCTATCATCAGCTGCCACAGGTCGTACCAACCCTTTACCTAGAGACTGCCCCGGTCACTTGCCGTGACCACCAGCCCGTTCATCCAGAGACTGCCTCGGTCACTTGCCGTGACCTCCAGCCCGTTCACTCAGAGACTGTCCCGGTCACTTGCCGTGACCACCAGCCCCTTTCATCCAGAGACTGCCTCGGTCACTTGCCGTGACCTCCAGCCCGTTCACTCAGAGACTGTCCCGGTCACCTGCTGAGACTTCCAGCCCGTCTTCCCTGGTCGCCACCCGCTCCCTTACAAGGACCGCCCCCTTGTATAGTAGCTCAGAGGTTCCGCCTCCCAGACCCGTTACAGTTTGCTCGGGCCATGGAACCCGGTGGCACCCAACTCCCTCGCTCTCGGACCTGTGTCATGAACTGTCCCGTCAAAGGTCCCAACAGGAGTCCATCCTGGGTCACCTGCGGAATGTCAATACTCGCCTGGACACTCTGACTGCTCCACCAGCAACCTCCGCCAGTGCCATGTCTCGCAATCCGGCAGCTCCGCTGCCCAATAATACCATGGTATCCTATCCCGGACCCCGGCTTTCTGCACCTCCTCGCTTCGGAGGCGACTCCGCCCAGGCTCGGGGCTTCATAAATCAGTGCACCCTGCACTTTGAACTATTGTCCCACCAGTTTAACTCCGACCGGGCCAAAATTGCATTTATCATGTCCCATCTCACCGGGGAGGCCCTGGCCTGGCTAAATCCTCTATGGGAGAGAGGAGACCCCCTGGTGTCCAACTTGCCTGCTTTTCTCACGGCCTTCCGGAAAGTCTTCGACGAACCCGGACGGAGGACCTCATCCGCATCATCACTGCTACGCCTCCGTCAGGGAAGTCTCACCGTGGGCCAATATGCCATACGGTTCCGTACCCTTGCCTCGGAGCTGGCCTGGGATAACGACGCTCTGGTATCCGTCTTCTGGGAGGGTCTGTCCGGCCGTATTAAAGATGAACTTGCCGGTCGGGACATTCCTACCACTCTCGATGACCTAATAACTCTTGCCACCCGGATTGACCTACGGTTCCAGGAGCGTGCCAAAGAGGTCACCCGTGAGAGGAGGTTACCACATCTAGCTCCTACTTTTCAGAAACCCGTCACTCCCTCCGTCTCTACCCAGGTACACTCTCCTGAGTCTATGCAGGTCGACCAGACCAAGATGCTCAAAACCCGTCAGGACTTACGCCGTGCCGAGGGGAGCTGCTTCTACTGTGGCAGTAAGGAGCACCGGATCCGTGCCTGCCCGGAGAGGTCGGGAAACGCCTGTGTCTAGGTTCGCTCAGAGAGGTCGACCTAGACAAGAATAAATCCTCTCCATCTCTGCTGTTGTCAGTCTCAATCGTCTGCGGGGAGAACCGTTATTTCGAACTAGCCCAACTTGACTCTGGAGCAGCCGGGAATCTTATCTCACAGTCCCTGGTAGAGAAATACCGCATCCCCACCAAACCTCTGGCTGTACCCTTGTCTGTTGCTGCCGTGGATGGGGGTCTCTTACCACGCCCCATCCAACTCATCACCGAATCCATTACTCTGCAGGTGGGAATGCTGCATTCTGAGAGTATCTCCTTTCATGTTCTGCCTGGACTCTCTCACGCCCTCCTGCTAGGCCTACCTTGGCTCCAGAGACATGCACCCGTGCTTGACTGGCAGACCGGAGAAGTCCTTCGCTGGGGACAGGACTGCCATAAGACCTGTCTGGTTCCCGTCCATCCCGTCCGTCCTTCTCCTACCCCAGCTAATCTACCTGGACTTCCGATTCCTTATTGGTCTTATGCTGATGTCTTTAATAAAAAGGAGGCAGAGACACTACCCCCTCATAGACCATACGACTGCCCTATCGACCTGTTACCTGGTACTACTCCTCCCCGTGGGCGTATTTATCCATTATCCGCTGCTGAAACCCGTTCGATGTCCGAATATATTGAGGAGAATCTGGCCAGAGGATTCATCCGGAAATCTACCTCCCCGGCGGGAGCAGGCTTCTTTTTCGTCAAAAAGAAGGACGGCTCTCTCCGTCCCTGTATAGACTATAGAGGCCTTAACCAGATCACGGTGAAGAATAAGTACCCCCTTCCGCTCATTCCGGAGTTATTTGATCGTCTGAGGGGGGCTAGAATCTTCACCAAACTGGACCTCCGTGGGGCGTACAACCTGGTTCGTATCCGTCAGGGGGATGAATGGAAGACGGCATTCAACACCCGGGACGGCCACTATGAATATCTGGTAATGCCCTTTGGCCTCTGTAACGCCCCTGCCGTCTTTCAAGAGTTGGTCAATGACATCTTCCGGGACCTTCTCTACTCCTGCGTAGTGGTGTACCTGGACGACATCTTGGTCTTCTCTCCGGATCTCCAGACTCACCGGAGGGACGTTCGCCAGGTCCTGCTCAGGCTCAGGCAGAATCACCTCTTCGCTAAATACGAGAAGTGCCTCTTTGAGCAGACCTCGCTTCCGTTTTTAGGCTACATTATTTCTCAGACCGGCCTACGAATGGATCCAGAGAAACTGTCTGCCATCGAGAAATGGCCTCGACCGGAGGGGTTAAAGGCCATTCAGCGATTCCTGGGCTTCGCCAACTACTACCTTCTCTTCATACCACACTTCTCTTCCCGGACCGCCCCAATTTCCGCGCTCACCCGTAAAGGTACTAATCCCAAAGAGTGGCCACCCGAAGCAGAGGAGGCCTTTCTTTCCCTAAAACAGGCCTTCTCTTCCGCCCCGGTGCTGCATCGCCCAGATGGCAACAAGCAGTTCTTCCTGGAAGTTGACGCCTCCTCCTCTGGAGCCGGAGCGGTACTTACTCAAAAATCATCTTCCGGGAGAATGGTAACTTGTGGTTTCTTCTCTAAACTCTTCTCCTCCTCAGAGCGCAATTATTCCATAGGAGACCGAGAGTTATTGGCCATCAAACTGGCATTGGAGGAGTGGCGTTACCTGCTCGAGGGGGCTCTTCACCCGGTAATAATTTACACTGACCACAAGAACTTGGCTTACCTCCAGCATGCCCAGAGATTTAACCCGCGCCAAGCCCGGTGGTCCTTGTTTTTTGCTCGCTTTGATTTTGTTCTTCATTTTCGCCCGGCTGACAAAAATGTCAAAGCAGACGCCTTGTCCCGATCCTTTCTGGTGTCCGATCTCGAGGAAGAACCTAAACATATCATCAATCCCGCCAGAGTAATGCAGGTGGCTCAGTGAGTCTAAATCGTCTCCCTCCCGGTAAGACGTTTGTTTCAGTACCTGATCGGGAGAAGATCCTACACTGGGGCCATTCGTCTAAACTAGCTGGCCACGCCGGTCAGAAAAAGACCCTCCAGCTTATTGCCCGGCACTACTGGTGGCCTACCCTGCACAAGGACGTAATAGACTTTGTTTCTACCTGTATGTCCTGCGCCCGCAACAAAGTCCCGAGACACCTGCCAGCCGGTCGCCTCCTTCCGCTTCCTGTGCCTGCTGCCCCCTGGCAGCATATTGCTATGGACTTCATAACTGATCTCCCCGTCTCTGCCGGTTGTACGGTCATTTGGGTGGTCGCTGACCGCTTTTCCAAGATGGCTCACTTTATTCCCTTGCCAGGCCTCCCGTCTGCACCCGAGCTGGCTAAAGACTTTATCCGCCACATCTTCCGTCTTCATGGCCTGCCCCTCCACATCGTGTCGGATCGTGGGGTACAGTTCACCTCACGTTTCTGGAGAGCCACTTGTAAACTGCTAGACGTCACCCTGGACTTCTCTTCCGCTTACCACCCACAGTCCAATGGTCAAGTGGAGCGGATCAATCAGAACCTGACCAGTTACCTCCGGCACTTCGTTAATGCCCATCATTCAGACTGGGTGGATCTCCTACCATGGGCCGAGTTCTCTTATAATAATCACCAGAGCGAATCCTCCTCCAAATCCCCGTTTTTTGTTGTCTTCGGTCAGCATCCTCGGATCCTTTTCCTGTCTCCGCCTCTGTGGACAACCCGGCTGCGGAATCTCTCGTTAGCAAATTTTCCTCCATTTGGGAGAGTACCCGATCCGCACTCCTTCAGTCGTCCGAACGGATGAAAAGACACGCTGACAAAAAACGCCTGGATCCTCCACAATTTCGTCCTGGAGATAAAGTCTGGCTCTCATCTAAATATGTCCGACTCAAGATACCTTCTTACAAGTTAGGGCCTCGGTTCATCGGTCCTCTGGAGGTCATCAGTCAGATCAACCCGGTGGCCTATAAATTGAAACTCCCGGCCAACTTACGGATCCCTAACTCCTTCCATGTATCTCTCCTCAAACCTGTGGTACTTAACTCTTTTTCCAAGTCTACAGGTACGCCTCCTGCTCCGGTTTCTGCTGAGGACGAGTTTGAGGTAGAGAACATTCTTGCCACCAAAAGGGTAAGAGGAAAGACCTTTTTTCTAGTAGATTGGAAGGGGTTTGGTCCTGAGGAGAGAACGTGGGAGCCCCGGGAGAACATCCATGCCCCTCTCATCCTAGCTAAATTTCTGTCTGGCCTAAAAAAGGGGGGGCCTAAAGGGGGGGGTACTGTAGCGCTGGCGTCCCTGCCCTCTGCTAGGCAGGGACGCTGTTCCCCTCACCTCTCTGCTCCGTGCCCGGCGTCCTCCTCCCGCTCTGCTGGCAGCGCGCGCTCCTTCCCGGCCACTGTGCTTAGGGCGCGCGCGCTCTCCCTCCCTCTTAAAGGGGCCGCGCGCGCCGTCCTAAGGAGTCCCCGGCCAATGGCCGGAGGACTTCACCATATATAAGGCACCTCCTCCAAAATGGAGGTGCCCGAGCAATGTTGTTGCACTGTTCACTACTCTGCTTCAGCCCTCAGGTCCCGTTGCCAGTTACCTGCCAGATTCCTGCCTGATTACTTGCTACCTGCCTGCTAGTCTGAGGTCCGATGGTCTGCCTTACTACTCCTGTCAGTCTGTCTAAGGACCAGCCTGCCCGCTCACCTGGGAGCGCACATCTGCTACCTGCCTGCTAGCCTACCTGGAGGCTCCGCCGTCACGTGCTGTGACCATCTGCCTGTCCAGTGACTTCTGCCCGCTCACCTGGGAGCGCTCATCTGCTACCTGTCTGCTAGCCTACCTGGAGGCTCCGCCGTCACGTGCTGTGACCATCTGCCTGTCCAGTGACTTCTGCCCGCTCACCTGGGAGCGCTCATCTGCTACCTGTCCGCTAGCCTACCCGGAGGCTCTGCCGTCACGTGCTGTGACCATCCGCCTGTCCAGAGACTTCTGCCCGCTCACCTGGGAGCGCTCATCTGCCGCCTGTCTGTTGGTCTTCCTGGAGGCTCCGCCGTCACATGCTGTGACCACCCGTTCATCCAGAGACTCTCGCCTGCTCACCTGGGAGCTCACGTCTATCATCAGCTGCCACAGGTCGTACCAACCCTTTACCTAGAGACTGCCCCTGTCACTTGCCGTGACCACCAGCCCGTTCATCCAGAGACTGCCTCGGTCACTTGCCGTGACCTCCAGCCCGTTCACTCAGAGACTGTCCCGGTCACTTGCCGTGACCACCAGCCCGTTCATCCAGAGACTGCCTCGGTCACTTGCCGTGACCTCCAGCCCGTTCACTCAGACACTGTCCCGGTCACCTGCTGAGACTTCCAGCCCGTCTTCCCTGGTCGCCACCTGCTCCCTTACAAGGACCGCCCCCTTGTATAGTAGCTCAGAGGTTCCGCCTCCCAGACCCGTTACAGTATGTAGTCATAATATATCTTATTCCAGTACAGATGAGCGAATTGATTCGCAGGACACTGGTCAAACAGTCCCGTCAGTAGTCTGTGGCCACCAGACCAGAGCCCCGCGAGCCTCCTCCCGCCTGCCGGCATCTCTGACTCCTCTTTTGATTATAGTCTTTTTGGCGTGACACATACATGACATTGTGCCTGGCTACAAATCAAAGGAAGAGAAAGAGAATGGTGTCAGGTAGGAGGCTGTCAGGGCTCCTATCCAGCAGCCACTGAATATTCATCTGACCATTGGATCAGGGTCCTGCAAATGAAGTTGCTCACCTCTATCTATCAGTCATATATTCTCCTATGTATATTGTATTGTATGTGGTATAATATGTTCACTGTGTGCACAGACATCAGATGGGACACACATGATAATTAGTGACTCGTACATCATATACTATAATGTGGAGTTGACTTTTACATTGATGACTTGCTCGATCAAGTATGTAGGAAATAATACACAAAATAATAATTCATAGGTATCTATCTGGCAGACCTGTGCTTATGTGTGGCCACCTTTAGGCTGTGTGCCCACTATGCGTTTTTTAAGCGTTTCCGCAACGGCAATTCCGCTGCAGAAACGCTTAAAAAACGCTTGGTAGAAGGTCTGCTATGTTCCCCAATGATAATCCGCATCTGCTGTGCACATGCTGCGGAAATTTACGCTGCGGATTATCATTGCGGAAAAATCCGCCGCACTACCAATTATTTTGTGTAATCGCAGCGTTTTCACCGCCATTGACTTGCATTGAATTGCATAATATCCGCATGACTACATGTGCACATGCGGATATTTAGCGATTCAATGTGCGGATGGTACCCGGATTTGGAGAAGAAGAGACTCTCCTCCAGACCCGGGTACCATAGTACCTGTAAAAAAAAATAATTAAAATAAAAAATATACATTATACTTACCTTCTGATGGCCCCCGGTCTCCATAGTAATGCGTCCTGGCTTCCTGGCAGCTCATGATGGTCTAAAAGGACCTGCCATGACGTCATTTAGTCATGTGACAGGTCACGCGACCGCTGACGTCGGCGGTCGCTTGACCCGTCACATGACTAAATGACGTCATGGCAGGTCCTTTTACACAACCGTGAGACACCGGGAAGACCGTACGCATCGGATAAGGAGACCAGGGGCCGTCAGAAGGTAAGTATAATATTTATTTTTTACCATTCTTTTACGGTCACACTATATAAATCCATACCGGTTGCATGGATTTATATAGTGTGACCAAGTTGTCAAGCACTTTCCAAGTGATGCTAAAATCGCTTGCAAAGCTCTTGACAACCCGCATGCGGAAATGCATGTGAAGAGCGCTTCACTTCTGCTTGTCCCTGGCAGGAAAACTCATAGAATCCGCATGCGTTTTTTCTGCCAGGGAGATGCAGAAACGCTCTGGAAAAATTCTCAGCATTTCTGCATTGTGGGCACTTAGCCTTACTCTGTTTAGGAGTGTAGAAAAGCACAGCGTACCTTGGATTACTTGCATTACACCTCTAACAACCTAAATCCGTGTTGTAGTGGTCAGACATTGTACATATTATGCTTATGTATTACCAGTTTTAAATGCTCACCTGAACTGGACCAAGTGCTGTCATTTTTCTCCACGGGCAGCACTTAGACAATACGTTTGTGTGAATATAGCCTATGAAGCAGCTGGTAATAAACATGTTGAAGGGGTTTTCTGCGAACAAAAGTATATTTTAATCAATAGATCTTGGAATAATAATAACTTCCACAATTGGATGTGTTTAAATAAAATGTCCCTGTGCTGAGATAATGTTATAAATGTGCCCCTGCTGTGTACTGTGTAATGGCTGTGTCTGACTGTGCAGGAACATGGTCTGATCATACCACAGCTACTGGGCAGGTGAGGAAGCAAAAGAGTATATAGCATCGATTAAATCACTGCACACTCTAGTTTCAAGATGCAAACGATGGGTCAAAACGTTCATTTACTGTTGCATTATTCCCTGCACCTTAAATGTGTCTTATTGCATGTCTTCAAATAGACTTTAGTTTGCGTCATGAAACTAGAATGTGCGGTGATTTAATCTACGCCGATTCTGGGGATTCCACATCCCGTGTACCTGCACCTTGACCTACAGACTGTGTGCACGCTAATCATCTATATATAAAGAGAGTATATATACATTACAGCAGGGGATCACAGCTGAGTCTTTCTTTGAGCTAAAATATTGTTTAAAAACA
Source organism: Phyllobates terribilis (assembly GCF_046119375.1). NCBI lineage: Eukaryota > Metazoa > Chordata > Amphibia > Anura > Dendrobatidae > Phyllobates > Phyllobates terribilis. Next base: position 133,449 of record NW_027364010.1, on the reverse strand, counting down.
GGCATTGAAATGTTTTACTCACAAAAAGAATCCTCTGTGATCCCCTGCTATCCTGCCTGTATCCTCTTTTTCCCCCCCCCTGCCCAGGAGATGTGGTATGATCAGACCATGTTCCTGCACGGTCAGACACAGCCATTACACAGTACACAGCAGGGGCACATTTATAAGATTATCTCAGCACAGGAACATTATTATATCACATCCAATTGTGGAAATTATTATTACTCCAAGATCTATTGATTAAAATATACTATTGTTTGTGGGAAAACGACCTTTAAGGATGGGCCGCTACTCATGGACCACTGCTGTGTGCTTGCCCCCAGGCTAAAATTTGCCAGCCAGCCCCTGCTAGCAGTGATATTAGAATACACACTATACATGTTATTACATACAGCATCCTTTACCTATAAAAATTGTATATAATCTCTTCCACTTTTCTTTCCAGTGGGTGTAGTGACAAGATTATGGAGCAGTTGCCGGGACCAGTGCCGCCGCGAGCGACAACAGGGTAGGAAGAGTGGTGATGTGGCTCTTAAAAAGAAAGGCCATACCTATATTATGACCGGCTCCAGTTTTTGACCCTAGTCCTAGATTTTCACCCATTGTTGTAATGGTTTGATTATTATTTTGCATATTAAAAATGCTTTTTTCTCTGTCATCCCTGACCTTACAGATCTGACTGGACCAAAAAGGAAAATACCTGTAGCTCGGAGGTGCTGGAAGCCAGAGAGGAATCTGAAATGGAGGCCGGAGCTGGGGGCCAGAAAGAAGAAGAGCCTGCGGAGAGCACCAGTACACCACAGCCCCTCGACACCTCCCCTCATGCACCAATAAGCCAGCATCGCTACCGCCCCACCATCACTGGCGTACGTCACATGGGAATACCTGTGAGTGATGATGATGAGAGTTTTTGTCTAAGCCTGGCCCGTTATTTCAGGCACGTTCCCTTTTTATTGAGGCTGCAGACCAGGGCTGCCCTCCAAATTGTTTCATCTGCCGCTGCGCCACCAAATTCACCGATGGCCATCTTTTAATTCCTTGAAAGGTGGCAAATTTCTGAGGACAACAAAACCCGGTCATTAGACCCCCCAAGAAGGGCACTCAGCAGACCCACCATCACGGCAGCCACCACCTCCAGTGCCAGCATCACGGCAATCACCACCACCTCCAGTACCAGCATCACAGCAGCCATCACCACCACCTCCAGTCACAGCATCACAGCAACCACCACCAACTACAGTGGCACAATCACGGCAGCCACCTCCAGTGCCAGCATCTTGGCAGCCACCTCCATTACCAGCATCACGGCAGCCAACAACCCCCTCACCAGCATGTCTCTTGCCCCAATCACCCTTGTCTTGTTGGCATGATGGCCAAAACACAGAAGACCAGGCCAGACAAAGATCTGAGATACAGGATTTGTGTGCTGAGATGCCGCCACAGTCACTGAAAGGTGTTACATAGATGCGTATTATATGGACGCTATATGGATGGCATAAGCATGGTCCGTTTGCTGTGCTTTTTTTTTCTCGCACACATTGACTTGCATTGGCGAGTCTCGTCTGATATATGCAGCCACTTGCAGCATGCTGTGATTTTTTTTTCTCAGTTCGATCCGAGCTGGAAAAAAAAAATTACAGATGAACACATAATCATTCAATAACAAGAGTCAGAGTGCAATCCAATTTTTTTTATCAGATTGCACTCGTGTGATTTATACGAGATGAGTATGAGCCCTTAGACTCAGCCAAAAGATTGTAGACATAGAGTATATCTTATTGCTCTAATAGGCATCTAGTCATTCAACAGAGGCCATTAACTATATATTCTACATGCAGGGCTTGTGAATTGTCCATTATTAAAATAAACAGTATATAAAAAGCAGTGCAGGAGGCAGCAGTGAAGGACATGACAAATATTAATAACAATATGTAAAATAATCACAGGCTGCAATTACCCACCATATTTTTTCTTAAACCATGAAATCAACTTTTTCTTGCGGTTGTAAATTTGAAATGACAGTGATGGCTATTATGACATCACAAGGCACATGACATCATAGACATCACAATTGGAATAGAATGTATAAATTTCTACACTGCTGCCATCTTGTGTCACTATAACCTGACAGCTGAGAGAGAACGAGTCCAGGTAAGTAGCTCTTTACTTTTAAGCTTTGGTATACTTATAATGTATCCACCGGATTTATCATAGATTGCCGGGAACACTCTGTAATAAGACATTTTCAGCACAACCCCTTGTCTAAATGAGAAATTGCTGACGATAGGTGGGTGGGGGATGTCAAGTTGGGACATCTTTATGGGGCTCCATTTTTGGGTAGTTTTGCCATTTATGTGGACAAATTATTTTATTATCATTCTCTGTTCTCAGATCTTTGGTTCCTATTGAATTAGGGGCTGACATTGGCGTTGTAGTTTAACCCCTTTAAAGCTCAAGACGTACTAATACGTATCTGCGCCATGGGACTTAAGAGCCTGATACGTATTAGTACGTCTTTGCGATCGCGCCCGCACACAGGCTGTGCGGGCGCGATCGCCGCCGGGTGTCAGCCGATTGTCGCAGCTGAGTCGATCGCAGCATTGCGGGGGCAAGGGGAGGTGATCGGGATACTCACCTCTGCTGCCGGCGTCCAGCGATGTCTGCCACGGCTTCCTGGATGTTGCCATGACGACCCGATGTCGCCATGACAACATCTGGGTCACCAGACAGCAAGAAGATATTTTGGCATGCGCAGTGCATGACCAAAGTATCTTCTGCATTTGCAGCGCTGACAGCCTGTATAGCACAGGGCTGGTGCTCCATCCCTATGCTATACAGGCGATCAGAATAAAAAAAGTGAAAGTCCCATAGTGGGACAAAGAACAAAAGTAAAAAAAGTGTCAGAAAGTGAAGAAAAAAAAAATAATCCACCAAAAATAAAAATATAATGTACCCATCAATAAATATTATTATGAAAAAAAAACAATAAAAGTACACATATTTGGTATCGCCGCGTCCGGAATGACCTGACCTATAAAATTGTCCCACTAGTTAGCCCCTTCAGTGAACATGGTAAAAAAAAATGAAGCAAAAAACAATGCTTTATCATCATACCGCCAAACAAAAAATGGAATAACATGCGATCAAAAAGACGAATATAAATAATAATGATACCACTGAAAACGTCATCTTGTCCCGCAAAAAACAAGCCGCCATACAGCTCCATCAGCCTAAAAATAAAAAAGTTATAGCTCTCAAAATAAAGCGATGCAAAAAAATTATTTTTTCTATAAAATAGCTTTTATTGTGTAAAAGCGCCAAAACATAGAAAATCGATATAAATGTGGTACCAATGTAAACGTACTGACCCAAAGAATAAAGCTACCTTATCAATTTTACCACACGCGGAACAGCATAAAAAAAAAAAAACAAGAATTCCTGAATTGTTGGTTTTTGTTTATTCTGCCTCCCAAAAATCGGAATAGAGAGTGATCAAAATATGTCACGTGCCTGAAAATGGCACCAATAAAAACGTCAACTCATCCCGCAAAAAACAAGATGTCACATGACTCTGTCGACCAAAATATGGAAAAATTATAGGTCTCAAAATATAGCAATGCAAAACTAGATTTTACAAAAAATGCGTCTTTTAGTGTGTGACAGCTGTCAATCATAAAAACCCGATATGATTCTGATATCGCTGTAAACACACTGACTCGAAGAATAAAGTTGTCTAAACGGCGTAAAATATAAACTCTAGGGTTAGGGTTGTGGTAGGGTTAGGGTTAGGGTTGGGCTTGGCCTGAGAGGATCAGATCCGCCCCTATCACTGGCCAAGAAGCCAAAAGCACAAAATAAAAAGAGAAATCCTACTTCTTCCTTCAGGAGGACCCGGAGTGGGCAAACCCAACACATGAGACACCGGGCTAGAGGCCAACCACGACACAAGCTTTAAAGGGAATCTGTCACCCCCTAGGACTTATCAGACCTCTAATATGGGCATAAAGGTTATAGAAATGTAAATCTATACATACTTCTATGGCCCATATTAGAGGTCTGCTTGGTTTGAAATATCCTGGCTCCGGCCTGCCCTCGCTCTGGCTCTGGCCTGCCTTTGCCCTGGCTCTGTCCTGCTCTTTCTCTGACTCTGGCCTTCTCTCGTACTGGCTCTGGCTTACTCTCGCCTTGGCTCTGGCCTGCTCTCGCTCTGGCTCCGGCCTGCTCTCGCTCTGGCCTGCCCTTGCCTTGGCTTCGGCCTGCTCTCGCCCTGAATCTGGCCTGCTCTCGTTTTGGCTCTGGCCTGCCCTCGCCTTGGCTCCGGCCTGCTCTCGCTCTGGCTCCAGCCTGCTCTCGCTCTGGCCTGCCCTTGCCTTGGCTTCGGCCTGCTCTCGCCCTGAATCTGGCCTGCTCTCGTTTTGGCTCTGGCCTGCCCTCGCTCTGGCTCCGGCCTGCCCTCGCCCTGGCTCCGGCCTGCCCTCGCCCTGGCTCCGGCCTGTTCTCGCTCTGGCTCCGGCTTGCTCTCTCTCTGGCTCCGGCCTGCCCTCGCTCTGGCTCCGGCCTGCCCTCGCCCTGGCTCCGGCCTGCTTTCACTCTGGCTCTGGCCTGCTCTGGCTCTGGCCTGCCCTCGCCCAGGCTCTGGCCTGCTCTGGCTCTGGCCTGCCCTCGCCCTGGTTCCAGCCTGCTCTGACTCTTGCCTTCCCCCACCCCGGCTCTGGCCTGCCCTCGCTCTGGCTCTGGCCTGCCCTCGACTTGGCTCCGGCCTGCTCTCGCTCTGGCCTGCCCTCGCCTTGGCTCCGACCTGCTCTCGCTCTGGCTCTGGCCTGCCCTCGCCTTGGCTCCGGCCTGTTCTCGCTCTGGCCTGCCCTCGCCTTGGCTCCGGCCTGCTCTCGCTCTGGCCTGCCCTCGCCCTGGCTCCTGCCTGCTCTCTCTCTGACTCTGGCCTGCCCTTGCCCTGGCTCCGGCCTGCTCTCGCTCTGGCGCTGGCCTGCCCTGGCTCTGCCTCTGGCCTACCCTCGCCTTGGCTCCGACCCTGCTCTAGCCTTGGCTCCGGCCTGCTCTCGCTCTAGCTTCGGACTGCTCTCGCCCTGGCTTCGGCCTGCCCTCGCCTTGTCTCCGGCCTGCTCTCGCTCTGGCTCTGGCCTGCCCTGGCTCTGCCTCTGACCTGCCCTCTCCTTGGCTCCGTCCGGCTTGCCCTCTCCTTGGCTCCGGCCTGCTCTCGCTCTGACTCTGGTCTGCCCTCGCCTTGGCTCCGGCCTGCTCTCGCCTTGGCTCCGGCCTGCTCTCACTCTGGCTCCGGCCTGCCCTCGCCCTGGCTCCGGCCTGCCCTTGCTCTGGCTCTGGGCAGCCCTCACCTTGGCTCCGGCCAGCTCCTGCTCTAACTCCGGCATGCCCTCACCTTGGCTCCGGCATGCCCTCACCTTGGCTCCGGCCTGCTCTCGCCCTGGCTCCGGCCTGCTCTCGCCCTGGCTCCGGCCTGCCCTCGCCCTGGCTCCGGCATGCCCTTACCCTGGCTCCGGCCTGATCTCGCTCTGGCTCTTGCCTGCTCTTGCTCTGGCTCTGGTCTGCGCTCGCCTTGGCTCCGGCCTCCTCTCGCTCTGACTCTGGTCTGCCGTCGCCCTGGCTCCAGCCTGCTCTAGCTCTGGCTCAGGCCTGCTCTCTCTCGCTCTGGCTCTGGCCTGCCCTTGCCTTGGCTCTGGACTGCTCTCGCTTTGGCTCTGGCCTGCTTTCGCTCTGGCCTGCTTTCGCTCTGGCCTTCCCTCGCCTTGGCTCTGGCCTGCTCGTGCCCTGGCTCCGGCCTGCTCTTGCCCTGGCTCCGGCCTGCTCTGGCTCTGGCTCCGGCCTGCTCTGGCTCTGGCTGCCCTCGCTCTGGCTCCGGCCTGCTCTCGCTCTGGCTCCGGCCTGCTCTCGCTCTGGCTCTGGCCTGCCCTCGCCCTGGCTCCGGCCTGCTCTCTTTTTGGCTCTGGCCTGCCCTCGCCCTGGCTCCGGCCTACTCTGGCTCTGGCCTGCTCTTGCTCTGGCTCTGGCTTCGCCCTGGCTCCGTCCGGCCTGTTTTCGCCCTGGTTCCGGCCTGCCCTTGCATTGACTCCGGCCTTCTCTCGCTCTGGCACTGGCCTGCTCTTGCCTTGGCTCTGGCCCACTCTCGCTCTGGCCTGCCCTCGACCTGGCTCCGGTCTGCTCTCGTTCTGGCTCTGGCCTGCTCTCGCTCTGGCTCCGGCTTGCTCTCTCTCTGGCTCCGGCCTGCCCTCGCTCTGGCTCCGGCCTGCCCTCGCCCTGGCTCCGGCCTGCTTTCACTCTGGCTCTGGCCTGCTCTGGCTCTGGCCTGCCCTCGCCCAGGCTCTGGCCTGCTCTGGCTCTGGCCTGCCCTCGCCCTGGTTCCAGCCTGCTCTGACTCTTGCCTTCCCCCACCCCGGCTCTGGCCTGCCCTCGCTCTGGCTCTGGCCTGCCCTCGACTTGGCTCCGGCCTGCTCTCGCTCTGGCCTGCCCTCGCCTTGGCTCCGACCTGCTCTCGCTCTGGCTCTGGCCTGCCCTCGCCTTGGCTCCGGCCTGTTCTCGCTCTGGCCTGCCCTCGCCTTGGCTCCGGCCTGCTCTCGCTCTGGCCTGCCCTCGCCCTGGCTCCTGCCTGCTCTCTCTCTGACTCTGGCCTGCCCTTGCCCTGGCTCCGGCCTGCTCTCGCTCTGGCGCTGGCCTGCCCTGGCTCTGCCTCTGGCCTACCCTCGCCTTGGCTCCGACCCTGCTCTAGCCTTGGCTCCGGCCTGCTCTCGCTCTAGCTTCGGACTGCTCTCGCCCTGGCTTCGGCCTGCCCTCGCCTTGTCTCCGGCCTGCTCTCGCTCTGGCTCTGGCCTGCCCTGGCTCTGCCTCTGACCTGCCCTCTCCTTGGCTCCGGCCTGCCCTCTCCTTGGCTCCGTCCGGCTTGCCCTCTCCTTGGCTCCGGCCTGCTCTCGCTCTGACTCTGGTCTGCCCTCGCCTTGGCTCCGGCCTGCTCTCGCCTTGGCTCCGGCCTGCTCTCACTCTGGCTCCGGCCTGCCCTCGCCCTGGCTCCGGCCTGCCCTTGCTCTGGCTCTGGGCAGCCCTCACCTTGGCTCCGGCCAGCTCCTGCTCTAACTCCGGCATGCCCTCACCTTGGCTCCGGCATGCCCTCACCTTGGCTCCGGCCTGCTCTCGCCCTGGCTCCGGCCTGTCCTCGCCCTGGCTCCGGCATGCCCTTACCCTGGCTCCGGCCTGATCTCGCTCTGGCTCTTGCCTGCTCTTGCTCTGGCTCTGGTCTGCCCTCGCCTTGGCTCCGGCCTCCTCTCGCTCTGACTCTGGTCTGCCGTCGCCCTGGCTCCAGCCTGCTCTAGCTCTGGCTCAGGCCTGCTCTCTCTCGCTCTGGCTCTGGCCTGCCCTTGCCTTGGCTCTGGACTGCTCTCGCTTTGGCTCTGGCCTGCTTTCGCTCTGGCCTTCCCTCGCCTTGGCTCTGGCCTGCTCGTGCCCTGGCTCCGGCCTGCTCTTGCCCTGGCTCCGGCCTGCTCTGGCTCTGGCTCCGGCCTGCTCTGGCTCTGGCTGCCCTCGCTCTGGCTCCGGCCTGCTCTCGCTCTGGCTCCGGCCTGCTCTCGCTCTGGCTCTGGCCTGCCCTCGCCCTGGCTCCGGCCTGCTCTCTTTTTGGCTCTGGCCTGCCCTCGCCCTGGCTCCGGCCTACTCTGGCTCTGGCCTGCTCTTGCTCTGGCTCTGGCTTCGCCCTGGCTCCGTCCGGCCTGTTTTCGCCCTGGTTCCGGCCTGCCCTTGCCTTGACTCCGGCCTTCTCTCGCTCTGGCACTGGCCTGCTCTTGCCTTGGCTCTGGCCCACTCTCGCTCTGGCCTGCCCTCGACCTGGCTCCGGTCTGCTCTCGTTCTGGCTCTGGCCTGCTCTCGCTCTGGCTCTGGCGTGCCCTCGCCTTGGCTCCGGCCTGCTCCCGCTCTGACTCTGGCCTGCCCTCGCCCTGGCTTCGGCCTGCTTTGGATCTGGCTCTGGCCTGCCCTCTCCTTGGCTCCGGCCTGCTCTCGCCCTGGCTCCGGCCTGCTCTCGCCCTGGCTCTGGCCTGCTCTCGCTCTGGCTTCGGCCTGCTCTCGCTCTGGCTCTGATCTGCCCTCGCCTTGGCTACGGCCTGCTCTCGCCTTGGCTCCGGCCTGCTCTTGCTTTGGCTCCAGCCTGCCCTCGCCCTGGCTACGGCCTGCCCTTGCTCTGGCTCCAGCCAGCCCTCACCTTGGCTCTGGCCTGCTCTCGCCCTGGCTCCGCCTGCTCTTGCTCTAGCTCTGGCCTGCCCTCATCCTGGTTCCGGCCTGCTCTCGCCCTTGCTCTTGCTTGCTTTGGCTCTGGCTCTTGCCTGTTCTCTCCTTGTCTCCGGCCTGCTCTCGCACTGGCTCCGGCCTGCCCTCGTCCTGGCTCCAGCCTGCTCTCGCTCTGGCTCTGGCCTGCTATCTCTCTGGCTCCTGCCTGCCCTTGCCTTAGCTCCTGCCTGTTCTCGCCCTGGATACGACCTAGAGCCTTGGCACCGGCCTGCTCTCGCTCTGGTTCCAGCCTGCCCTTACCTTAGCTCATGCCTGCTCTCTATCTGGCCTGCCCTCAACTTGACTCCGGCCTGCTCTTGCTCTGGCTCCGGCCTGCCCTCGCTTTGGCTCTGGCCTGCGCTCGCCTTGGCTCCAGTGTGCTATATCGCTCTGGCTCCAGCCTGCCATCGCCCTGGCTCCGGCCTACTCTGGCTCTGGCTCTGGCCTGCCCTCGCCCTGGCTCCGGCCTGCCATCGCTCTGCCTCTGGCCAGCCCTCGCCATGGCTCCGGCCTCCTCTCGCCCTGGCTCCAGCCTGCTCTCGCTCTGGCCTGCCTTTGCCTTGGCTCCGGCCTGCTCTCGCCCTGTCTCTTGCTTGCCCTCGCTCTGGCTCTGGCCTGTCCTCTCCTTGGCTCCAGCCTGCTCTCGCACTGGCTCCGGCCTGCCCTCGCCTTGGTTCCGGCCTGCTCTCGCACTGTCCTGCTCTCGCCCTGGGTCTGGCCTGCTCTCGCCTTTGCTCCGTCCGGCCTGCTGTCGCCTTGGCTCCGGCCTGCTATCTCTCTGGCTCCGGCCTGCCCTCGCCTTGGCTCCTACCTGCTCTCTCTCTGGTTCCGGCCTGCCCTTGCTGTGGCTCTGGCCTGCTCTCGCTCTGGCCCTGGCCTGCCCTCGCTCTGGCTCCGGCCTACTCTCGCTCCGGCTTGCCCTTGCCTTGGCTGTGGCCTACCCTCGCCTTGACTCCGGCCTGCTCTCGCCTTGGCTCCGGCCTGCTCTCGCTCTGGCTACAGCCTGCCCTCGCCCTGACTCCGGCCTGCCCTTGCTCTGGCTCCGGCCAGCTCTCTCATTGGCTCTGGCCTGCTCTCGCCCTGCCTCCTACCTTATCTGGCTCTGGACTGCCCTCGCCCTGGCTCCGGCCTGCTCTCTCTCTGGCTCTGGCCTGCCCATGCGGCTCCGGCCTGCTCTCTCTCTGGCTCTGGCCTGCCCTTGCCTGAGCTCCGGCCTGCTCTCGCTCTGACTCTGACCTGCCCTCGCCCTGGCTCTGGCCTACCCTCACCTTGGCTCCGGCTTGCTCTCGCCTTGGCTCCAGCCTGCTCTCGCTCTGGCTCCTGCCTGCCCTCACTCTGGCTCCTGCCTGCCCTCGCCCTGACTCCGGCCTGCCCTTGCTCTGGCTCCGGCCAGCCCTCGCATTGGCTCTTGCCTACTCTTGCCCTGGCTCTTGCCTGCTCTCGCCCTGGCTCCGACCTGCCCTTGCCTTGGCTCTGGCCTGCTCTCGCTCTGGCTCTGTCCTGCCCTCGCCTTGGCTCCGGCCTGCTCTTGCCCTGGCTCCGGCATGCTCTCGCTCTGGCTCTGGCCTGCCCTCGCACTGGCTCTGGCCTGCTCTCTCTCTGGCTCTGGCCTGCCCTTGCCCTGGCTCCGGCCTACTCTCGCTCTGGCTCTGGCCTGCTCTTGCTCTGGCCTGGCCCTGGTTCTGGCCTGCCCTTGCCTTGGCTCTGGCCTTCTCTCGCTCTGGCTCTCACCTGCCCTTGCCTTGGCTCTGGCCTACTCTTGCTCTGGCTCTGGCCTGCCCTCGCCCTGGCTCTGGCCTACTCTCGCTCTGGCGTTCCCTCGCTTTGGCTCCGGCCTGCTCTGGCTCTGGCCTGCCCTCGCCCTGGCACAGGAATGTTCTCGCCTTGGCTCAGGCCTGCTATCGCTCTGGCTCTAGCCTGCCCGAGCTCTCTCTGGCTCTGGTTTGCCCTCGCTCTTGCGAGGGCCTTGACTCCGGCCTGCTCTGACTCTGGCTCCGGCCTGCTCTCTCCCTGGCTCCGGCCTGCTCTCTCCCTGGCTCCGGCCTGCTCTCGCCCTGGCTCTGGCCTGCTCTTGCCCTGGCTCTGGCCTGCTCTTGCCCTGGTTCCGGCGTGCCCTTGCCTTGGCTCTGGCCTTCTTGTGCTCTGGCTCTGGCCTGCCCTTGCCTTGGCTCCGGCCAATTCTCGCCCTGGCTCCGGCCTGCCCTTGCACTGGCTCTGGCCTGCTCTCGCTCTGCCTCTGGCCTGCCCTCGCCTTGGCTCCGGACTGCTCTCGCTTTGACTCTGGCCTGCCCTTGCTTGGCTCCGTAGGTCCGGCCTGCTCTCGCTCTGGCTCTGGCCTGCCCTCGCTCTGGCTCTGGCCTGCCCTCGCCTTGTCTCCGGCCTGATCTGGCTCTGGCCTGCCCTCGCCCTGCTCTCGCCTTGGCTCCAGCCTGCTCTCGCCCTGGCTCTGGCCTGCTCTCGTCCTGGTTCTGGCTGCCCTTGCCTTGGCTCCGGCCTTCTTTCACTCTGGCTCTGGTCTGCCCTTGCCTTGGCTCTGGCCAAATCTCGCCACAGCGATAGCAGGCCAGAGCCTGAGCGAGAGCAGGCCAGAGCCAAGGCAAAGGCAGGCCGGAGCCAGAGCGATAGCAGGCCGTAGCCATGGCAAAGTCAGGCCGGAGCCAAGGCGAGGGCAGGCCGAAACCAGAGCGAGAGAATGCCGGAGCCAGGGCGAGAGCAGGCCAGAGCAAGAACAGGCCGGAGACAGGGCGAGGGCAGGCCGGAGCCAGAGCGATAGCAGGCCGTAGCCAGAGCGAGAGCAGGCCGGAGCGAGAGCAGGCCGGAGCCAGGGCAAGGGCAGGCCGGAGCCAGAGCGAGAGCAGGCCGGAGCCAGGGCGAGGGCTGGCCGGAGGCAGAGCCAGGGTAGGCCAGAGCAAGAGCAGGCCGGAGCCAAGGCAAAGACAGGCCAGAGCGAGAGCAGTCCGAAGCCAAGGCGAAGGCAGGCCGGAGCCAGAGCAGGTGCTGGCCGTATCCAAGGCGAGGGCTGGCCGGCAAGGGCAGGCCGGAGCTAGGGCGAGGGAAGGCCTAAGCCAGAGCGAGAGCAGGCCGGACGGAGCCAAGTCGAGGGCAGGCCAGAGCGAGAGCAGTCCGGAGCCAGGACGAGAGCAGGCCAGAGCAAGAGCCAGAGCAGTCGGCCAGGGTGAGGGCAGACCAGAGTGAGAGCGAGAGCAGGCCGGAGCCAAGGCGAGGCCAGAGCAAGAGCCTGCCAGAGCGAGAGTAGGCCGGAGCCAGGGCGACGGCTGGCCAGAGCCAGAGAGAGAGTAGGCCAGAGCCATGGCGAGAGCAGGACGGAGCCAAGGGCAGGGCAGGCCGGAGCCCGAGCCATGGCATAGCGGAGCCAGGGTGAGGGCAGTACGGAGCTAGAGCGAGAGCAGGCTGGAGCTAAGGCAAGGGCAGGCCAGAGGCAGAGAGAGCAGGCCGGAACCAAGGCAAGGACAGGCCCAAGCCAGAGCGAGAGCAGGCAAGAGAGAGAGCAGTCTGGAGCCAAGGCGAAGGCAGGCCAGAGCGAGAGCAGGCCAGAGCGAGAGCAGGCAGGAGCCAAGGCGAAGGCAGGCCGGGGCAAGAGGAGGTGTTGGCTGGAGCCAAGACGAGGGCTGGCCAGAGCCAGAGCGAGAGCTGGCCGGAGCCAGGGCGAGAGCAGGCCAGAGCCAGCGCGAGAGCAGGCCAGGGCGTGGGCAGACCAAAGTGAGAGCGAGAGCAGGCCGTAGCCAAGGCCAGGCCAGAGCAAGAGCAGGCCAGAGCCAGAGCGAGAGTAGACTGGAGGGCGAGGGCAGGCCGGAGCTAGGGCTGGCCGGAGCCAGATCAACGTCAGGCCGGAACCAGGGCGAGGGCAGGCTGAAGCCATTGCGAAAGCAGGCCGGAGCCAGGGAGAGAGCAGGCCAGAGCCAAGGCGAGGGCAGTCCAGAGCCAGAGCGAAAGCAGGCCAGAGCGAGATCAGGCCGGAGCCAGGGCGAGGGCAGGCCAGAGCAAGAGCAGGCCCTTGCCAAGGCGAGAGCAGGCCGGAGGCAAGGCCAGAGCCAGGGCAGGCCAGGCCGGAGCCAGAACGATAGCAGGCCAGTGCCAGAACAAGAGCAGGCCAGAGCGAGAGAAGTCCGGAGCCAAGGTAAGGGCAGGCCAGAGCCAGAGAGAGAGTATACTGGCCTGAGCCAGAGCAGGCCGGAGCCAAGGCGAAGACAGGCCTGAACCAGAGCGAGAGCAGGCCGGAGTCAGGACGAGGGCAGGCTGGAGCCAAGGCAAGGGCAGGCCGGAGACAGAGCGAAAGCAGGTCGGAGACAAGGCTAGAGCAGGCTGGAGCCAAGGCGAGGGCAGGCCAGAGCCAGGGCGAGAGCAGGCCAGAATCAGAGCAAGAGCAGGCCGGAGCCGTGGCGAAGGCACGCCAGAGCGAGAGCAGACCGGAGACAGGGCGAGGCCAGAGCGAGAGAGCAGGGCGAGGCCAGAGCGAGAGAGCAGTCCAGAGCCAGAGTGAGAGTAGGCTGGAGCCTTGGCGAGGGCAGGCCAGAGCCAGAGAGAGAGCAGGCAGCAGGGCGAGGGCAGGCCAGAGCCAGAGCGAGGGCAGGCCGGAGCCAGAGCGATGGCAGGCCAGAGCCAGGGCGAGGGCAGTCCGAAGCTAAAGCGAGAGTAGGCCGGCGCCAAGGCGAGAGCAGGGCTGGAGCCAAGGCGAGAGCAGGGCCGGAGCCAAGGCGAGGGCAGGCCAGAGGCAGAGCCAGGACAGGCCAGAGCGAGAGCAGGCCGGAGCCAAGGCAAGGGCAGGCCAGAGCGAGAGCTGGTCGGAGCCAGAGGGCAGGCCAGAGACAGAGCGAGAGCAGGCCGGACGGACCCAAGGCGAGGGCAGGCCAGAGCCAGAGCGGGAGCAGGCCAGAGCGAGAGCAGTCTGGAGCCAAGGAAAGGGCACGCCGGAGCCAGATGTAGCAGGCTTCAGCCAGAGCGAGGGCAGGCCGGAGCCAAGGCGAAGGAAGGCAGGCCAGAACCAGAGCGAGAGCAGGCCAGAGTAAGAGCAGCCGGAGCCAGGGCGAGGGTAGGCCAGACGACCAATCAGCAGTATTGGCGCCAAATTTAAACACCGCTCTGCAGATTAGTCGCAACCACCGGCCGTGACCAATAAGCGATATTGGCGCCAAATTTAAACACCACTTCGCTGATTGGTTGCGGTTTCCGGCCGCAACTAATCAGCATTATTGGCGCCAAATTTAAACACCGCTTTACTCATTTGTCGCGGTGGCCGGCCGCCCTTAGCAGGAGTGTTGCTGATTAGACTGAAAAGAGCAAGAGCAGGCTCGGATCCAGGGCGAAAGCAGGCCGGAGCCAGAGCAAGGGCAGGCCGGTGCCAGATCCAGAGCAGGCCGGAGCCAGGGCGAGGGCAGGCCAGAGTGGCGAGAGCAGGCCGGAGCCAAGGCAAGAGAGCAGGCCGGAGCCAGGGCGAGGGCACTGCGCCAGAGCGAGAGTAGGCCAGAGCCAAGGCAAGGGCAGGCCAGAGCGAGAGAAGGCCGGAACCAGGAGGAGGGCAGGCCGGAGACAGGGCGAGGCCAGAGAGAGAGCGGGCTTTGGCCTGCCCTTGCCTTGGCTCTGGCCAATTCTCGCCCTGGCTCCGGCCTGCCCTTGCACTGGCTCCGGCCTGCTCTCGCTCTGCCTCTGGCCTGCTCTCGCTCTGCCTTTGGCCTGCTCTCGCTCTGCCTCTGGCCTGCTCTCCCTCTGCCTCTGGCCTGCTCTCGCTCTGCCTCGCCTTGGCTCCGGACTGCTCTCGCTTTGACTCTGGCCTGCCCTTGCTTGGCTCCGGAGGTCCGGCCTGCTCTCGCTCTGGCTCTGGCCTGCCCTCTCTCTGGCTCTGGCCTGCCCTCGCCTTGTCTCCGGCCTGATCTGACTCTGGCTCTGGCCTGCCCTCGCCCTGCTCTCGCCTTGGCTCCAGCCTGCTCTCGCCCTGGCTCTGGCCTGCTCTCGCCCTGGTTCTGGCTGCCCTTTCCTTGGCTCCGGCCTTCTTTCTCTCTGGCTCTGGTCTGCCCTTGCCTTGGCTCTGGCCAAATCTCGCTCTGGCCAAGGCCTTCGAAGGCAGGCCAGAGCCACAGCGATAGCAGGCCAGAGCCTGAGCGAGAGCAGGCCAGAGCCAAGGCAAAGGCAGGCCGAAGCCAGAGCGATAGCAGGCCGTAGCCATGGCAAAGTCAGGCCGGAGCCAAGGCGAGGGCAGGCCGAAACCAGAGCGAGAGAATGCCCGATCCAGGGCGAGAGCAGGCCAGAGCAAGAACAGGCCGGAGACAGGGCGAGGGCAGGCCGGAGCCAGAGCGAGAGCAGGCCGGAGCCAGAGCGAGAGCAGGCCGGAGCCAGGGCAAGGGCAGGCCGGAGCCAGGGCGTGGGCAGGCCAGAGCCGGAGCTGGCCGCAGCCAAGGCGAGGGCTGGCCGGAGGCAGAGCTAGGGTAGGCCAGAGCAAGAGCAGGCCGGAGCCAAGGCAAGGACAGGCCAGAGCGAGAGCAGTCCGAAGCCAAGGCGAAGGCAGGCCGGAGCCAGAGCAGATGCTGGCCGTATCCAAGGCGAGGGCTGGCCGGAGCCAGAGCAAGGGCAGGTCGGAGCTAGGGCGAGAGAAGGCCTAAGCCAGAGCGAGTGCAGGCTGGAGCCAGGGCGAGAGCAGGCCGGACGGAGCCAAGGCGAGGGCAGGCCAGAGCGAGAGCAGTCCGGAGCCAGGACGAGAGCAGGCCAGAGCAAGAGCCAGAGCAGTCGGCCAGGGTGAGGGCAGATGAGAGTGAGAGCGAGAGCAGGCCGGAGCCAAGGCGAGGCCAGAGCAAGAGCCTGCCAGAGCGAGTGTAGGCCGGAGCCAGGGCGACGGCTGGCCAGAGAGAGAGTAGGCCAGAGCCATGGCGAGAGCAGGACGGAGCCAAGGCGAGGGCTGGCCGGAGCCCGAGCTATGGCATAGCGGAGCCAGGGTGAGGGCAGTACGGAGCTAGAGCGAGAGCAGGCCGGAGCTAAGGCAAGGGCAGGCCAGAGGCAGAGAGAGCAGGCCGGAGCCAAGGCAAGGACAGGCCCAAGCCAGAGCGAGAGCAGGCAAGAGAGAGAGCAGTCCGGAGCCAAGGCGAAGGCACGCCAGAGCGAGAGCAGGCAGGAGCCAAGGCGAAGGCAGGCCGGGGCAAGAGGAGGTGTTGGCTGGAGCCAAGACGAGGGCTGGCCAGAGCGAGAGCTGGCCGGAGCCAGGACGAGTGCAGGCCGGAGCCAGGGCGAGATCAGGCCAGAGCCAGCGTGAGAGCAGGCCAGGGCGTGGGCAGACCAGAGTGAGAGCGAGATCAGGCCGGAGCCAAGGCCAGGCCAGAGCTAGAGCAGGCCAGAGCGAGAGTAGACTGGAGGGCGAGGGCAGGCCGGAGCTAGGGCTGGCCGGAGCCAGATCGAGGGCAGGCTGAAGCCATTGCGAAAGCTGGCCGGAGCCAGGGAGAGAGCAGGCCAGAGCCAAGGCGAGGGCAGTCCAGAGCCAGAGCGAGATCAGGCCGGAGCCAGGGCGAGGGCAAGCCAGAGCAAGGGCAGGCCCTTGCTAAGGCGAGAGCAGGCCGGAGGCAAGGCCAGAGCCAGGGCAGGCCAGGCCGGAGCCAGAACGATAGCAGGCCAGTGCCAGAACAAGAGCAGGCCAGAGCGAGAGAAGTCCGGAGCCAAGGTAAGGGCAGGCAGAACCAGAGAGAGAGTATACTGGCCTGAGCCAGAGCGAGAGCAGGCCGGAGCCAAGGCGAAGGCAGGCCTGAACCAGAGCGAGAGCAGGCCGGAGTCAGGACGAGGGCAGGCTGGAGCCAAGGCAAGGGCAGGCCGGAGACAGAGCGAGAGCAGGTCGGAGACAAGGCTAGAGCAGGCTGGAGCCAAGGCGAGGGCAGGCCAGAGTCAGGGCGAGAGCAGGCCAGAATCAGAGCAAGAGCAGGCCGGAGCCGTGGCGAAGGCACGCCAGAGCGAGAGCAGGGCGAGGCCAGAGCGAGAGAGCAGGGCGAGGCCAGAGCGAGAAAGCAGTCCAGAGCCAGAGTGAGAGTAGGCTGGAGCCTGGGCGAGGGCAGGCCAGAGCCAGAGAGAGAGCAGGCAGCAGGGCGAGGACAGGCCAGAGCCAGAGCGAGGGTAGGCCAGACGACCAATCAGCAGTATTGGCGCCAAATTTAAACACCGCTCTGCAGATTAGTCGCAACCACCGGCCGTGACCAATAAGCGATATTGGCGCCAAATTTAAACACCACTTCGCTGATTGGTCGCGGTTTCCGGCCCCAACTAATCAGCATTATTGGCGCCAAATTTAAACACCGCTTTACTCATTTGTCGCGGTGGCCGGCCGCCCTTAGCAGGAGTGTTGCTGATTAGACTGAAAAGAGCAAGAGCAGGCTCGGAGCCAGGGCGAGAGCAGGCCGGAGCAAGAGCAAGGGCAGGCCGGTGCCAGATCCAGAGCAGGCCAGAGTGGCGAGAGCAGGCCGGAGCCAAGGCAAGAGAGCAGGCCGGAGCCAGGGCGAGGGCACTGCGCCAGAGCGAGAGTAGGCCAGAGCCAAGGCAAGGGCAGGCCAGAGCGAGAGAAGGCCGGAACCAGGAGGAGGGCAGGCTGGAGACAGGGCGAGGCCAGAGAGAGAGCGGGCCAGAGCCAGATAGAGAGTAGGCCAGAGCCAGGGCGAGGGCAGGCCGGAGACAGGGCGAGAGCAGGCCGGAGACAGGGTGAGGCCAGAGCAAGAGAAAGAGCAGACCGGAGCCAGGGTGAGGGCAGGCCAGAGCAAGAGCAGGCCAGAGCGAGGGCAGGCCAGAGCCAGGGCGAGGGCAGGCCAGAGCCAGAGCAAGAGAAGTCCAGAGCCAAGGCAAGTGCAGGCCAGACAGAGCCAGAGCGACAGCAGGCCTACTACGCCAGAGCGGGAGCAGGCCGGAGCCAAGGCAAAGGCAGGCCATAACAAGAGCGAGAACAGGCTCGAGTCAAGACGAGGGCAGGCCAGAGCAAGAGCATGCTCCCGTGGCACCATTGAACGGGGAACGATGCCATTTTTAAGACTTTATTGGTATTTTCCTTTTTATCTATATTGTCTTAAAGATTGCATTAAATCCTACCATGGTATGTGCACACTGTCCGGAGCCGCCTGCGGCCCCCACACAGCGGAATAGCTGCCGGCAGCTTCCGCTCGTCACCATGTTTTTTCGCTTGCGGACCTTCCTCAGAGGTTAGGTTTATGGGGGTAGCAGCAGGTGGGCCAGCTACGGAGGACATCTCCTTTGCTGCTTCCATCTTGGCTGCAAGGTGTGGTCTGTTTCTCCTCCTCTTTTCGAGGCGGCTCCAGGGCGGCTGGCTGACACTACTATGCGGACTGTCTCTACTGGAGGGGGCGGTCTGCACTTTTTGCACTATTGGGGAGCCAGGCCCACGATGGGAGGTCTTTGGTTGCTGTTGTTTTTGGACATAATGGCGTCCGTTCTTCTTGGGCGGCGCCACTTTAAGTGTGAAACGACAGTCATTTTGTGAAAAGGCGCACAGCCGGAAAATTGACTAAGTCCAAAAAAAATTTTTTTTTCAACTTTTTTCAATTTTACCCCCGTGGGATATATATTCTACCCACACACATTTGGAACTCTCCTGGGGTACCCTCACACACATTATTCCCTCATTTAGTGGATATTTTCACAAAAAAGTGAAATTTTCAAAAATTCAGAAAATTGCCTGAAAAAAACTAAATATCAAGGACTCATCGGGTGAATCGCTCTGGAACTGAAATCGGAACGCTCACTGACCTTTCCCCTCTCTGAAAGTCTGATAAACGCCGGAAAAATGACTAAGTGCAAATTTTTTGCAAGAGCAGGCCGGAGCCAGGGCGAGGGCAGGCCAGAGCCAGAACAAGAGCAGGCCAGAGCCAAGGCGAGGGCTAGCCGGAGCCAGAGCAAGGGCAGGCCGGAGCCAGGGCGAGGACAGGCCAGAGCGAGAGCAGGCCGGAGCCAGGGCGAGAGCAGGCCGGAGCCAAGGCGAGGGCAGGTCAGAGCCAGATCCAGAGCAGGCCGGAGCCAGGGCGAGGGCAGACCAGACAGAGCAAGAGCAGGCCGGAGCCAAGGCGAGGGAACGCCAGAGCGAGAGCAGGCCGGAGCCAGGGCGAGGGCAGGCCAGAGCCAGAGCGAGAGTAGGCCAGAGCCAAGGCAAGGGCAGGCCAGATCTGGTGAGAGAAGGCCGGAGCCAAGGCAAGGGCAGCCCGGAACCAGGACGAGAGCAGGCCGGAGACAGGGTGAGGCCAGAGCGAGGGCAAGCCGGAGCCAGGGCGAGGGCAGGCCAGAGAGAGAGCAGGCCGGAGACAGGGCGAGGGCAGGCGAGAGCAGGCCAGAGCCAAGGAGGGGAGGCCATAGCCAGAGCGAGAGCAGGCCGGAGCCAAGGCGAAGGCAGGCCAGAAGAAGAGCGAGAGCAGGCTGGAGTCAAGGGCAGGCCAGAGCCAGGGAGTGGGCAGGCCAGAGCAAGGGCAGGCCGGGGCCAGGGAGAGAGCAGGCCAGAGCCAAGTCGAGATCAGGCCGGAGCCAAGGCGAGGGCTGGCTGGAGCCAGAGCGAGAGCAGGCCGGAGCCAAGGCAAGAGCAGGCTCCCGGAGCGGAGTCAGGGCGAGGGCAGGCCAGAGTCAGAGCAGGCCGGAGCCAAGGTGAGGGCACGCCAGAGCGAGAGCAGGTCAGAGACAGAGCGAGAGCAGGCCGGAGCCAGGGCGTGGGCAGGCCAGAGCCAAGGCAAGGTCAGGCCAGAGCGAGAGAAGGCCAGAGCCAAGGCAAGGGCAGGCCGGAACAAGGGCGAGAGCAGGCCGGAGACAGGGCGAGGGCAGAGCGAGAGCAGGTCAGAACCAGGGCGAGAGTATGCCAGAGCGAGAGCAGTCTGGAGCCAGAGCTAGGGCAGGCCAGAGCCAGAGCGAGAGCAGGCCTGAACCAGAGCGAGAGTCGGCTGGAGTCATGGGGAAGACAGGGCAGAACAAGAGGGAGATCAGGCTAGAGTCATGAGGAGGGCAGGCCAGAGCCAGAGGAAGAGCAGGCCGGAGAAGCCAAGGCATGGGCAGGCCAGAGCCAGGGCGAGGGCAGGCCAGAGCGAAAGCAGGTCGGAGCCAGGGCGAGAGCAGGTCGGAGCCAGGGCGAGAGCAGTCCGGAGCCAGAGCAAGGGCAGGCCGGAGTCAGGGCGAGGGCATTCCGGAGCCAGAGCGAGAGCAGGCCGGAGCCAAGGCGAGGGTAGGCCAGAGCCAAGGCAAGGGCAGGCCAGAGCCAGAGCGATAGAAGGCCAGAGCCAAGGCAAGGGCAAGCCGGAACCAGGGCGAGAGCAGGCTGGAGACAAGGCGAGGCCAGAGCGAGAGCAGGCCAGAGCGAGAGTAGGCCAGAACCAGGGCGAGGGCAGGCCAGAGCCAGAGAGAGAGCAGGCCGGCGAGGGCAGGCCAGAGCGAGAACAGGTCGGAGCCAGGGCGAGAGCAGGCCGGAGCCAATGCGAGGGCAGGCCAGAGCAAGGGCAGGCCGAAGCCAGGGCAAGGGCAGGCCGAGTCAGAGCGAGAGCAGGCCGGAGCCAGGGCGATGGCAGGCCAGAGCTAGAGTAGGCCAGAGCCAAGGCAAGGGCAGGCCAGAGCGAGAAAAGGCCAGAGCCAAGGCAAGGGCAGGCCGAAACCAGGACAAGAGCAGGCCGGAGACAGGGTGAATGAGGCCAGAGCCACAGCGAGAGCAGGCCAGAGCCAGAGCGAGAGTAGGCCGGAGCCAGGGCGAGGGCAGGCCAGAGAGAGAGCAGGCCGGAGCCAGGCGAGACACCGGCCTCAGAGGACTGCTGCTGCGCTGGTGACCCTCACCAAAAACCGCAGGTGGCGTAGTCGAACAACCACTCATCCAGAAGCCAATAATTTTTTATGTGACAGCCCTGGCTCTGGCGTGCCCTCGCCTTGGCTCCGGCCTGCTCCCGCTCTGACTCTGGCCTGCCCTCGCCCTGGCTTCGGCCTGCTTTGGATCTGGCTCTGGCCTGCCCTCTCCTTGGCTCCGGCCTGCTCTCGCCCTGGCTCCGGCCTGCTCTCGCCCTGGCTCTGGCCTGCTCTCGCTCTGGCTCCGGCCTGCTCTCGCTCTGGCTCTGACCTGCCCTCGCCTTGGCTACGGCCTGCTCTCGCCTTGGCTCCGGCCTGCTCTTGCTTTGGCTCCAGCCTGCCCTCGCCCTGGCTACGGCCTGCCCTTGCTCTGGCTCCAGCCAGCCCTCACCTTGGCTCTGGCCTGCTCTCGCCCTGGCTCCGCCTGCTCTTGCTCTAGCTCTGGCCTGCCCTCATCCTGGTTCCGGCCTGCTCTCGCCCTTGCTCTTGCTTGCTTTGGCTCTGGCTCTTGCCTGTTCTCTCCTTGTCTCCGGCCTGCTCTCGCACTGGCTCCGGCCTGCCCTCGTCCTGGCTCCAGCCTGCTCTCGCTCTGGCTCTGGCCTGCTATCTCTCTGGCTCCTGCCTGCCCTTGCCTTAGCTCCTGCCTGTTCTCGCCCTGGATACGACCTAGAGCCTTGCCACCGGCCTGCTCTCGCTCTGGTTCCAGCCTGCCCTTACCTTAGCTCATGCCTGCTCTCTATCTGGCCTGCCCTCAACTTGACTCCGGCCTGCTCTTGCTCTGGCTCCGGCCTGCCCTCGCTTTGGCTCTGGCCTGCGCTCGCCTTGGCTCCAGTGTGCTATATCGCTCTGGCTCCAGCCTGCCATCGCCCTGGCTCCGGCCTACTCTGGCTCTGGCTCTGGCCTGCCCTCGCCCTGGCTCCGGCCTGCCATCGCTCTGCCTCTGGCCAGCCCTCGCCATGGCTCCGGCCTCCTCTCGCCCTGGCTCCAGCCTGCTCTCGCTCTGGCCTGCCTTTGCCTTGGCTCCGGCCTGCTCTCGCCCTGTCTCTTGCTTGCCCTCGCTCTGGCTCTGGCCTGTCCTCTCCTTGGCTCCAGCCTGCTCTCGCACTGGCTCCGGCCTGCCCTCGCCTTGGTTCCGGCCTGCTCTCGCTCTGTCCTGCTCTCGCCCTGGGTCTGGCCTGCTCTCGCCTTTGCTCCGTCCGGCCTGCTCTCGCCTTGGCTCCGGCCTGCTATCTCTCTGGCTCCGGCCTGCCCTCGCCTTGGCTCCTACCTGCTCTCTCTCTGGTTCCGGCCTGCCCTTGCTGTGGCTCTGGCCTGCTCTCGCTCTGGCCCTGGCCTGCCCTCGCTCTGGCTCCGGCCTACTCTCGCTCCGGCTTGCCCTTGCCTTGGCTGTGGCCTACCCTCGCCTTGACTCCGGCCTGCTCTCGCCTTGGCTCCGGCCTGCTCTCGCTCTGGCTACAGCCTGCCCTCGCCCTGACTCCGGCCTGCCCTTGCTCTGGCTCCGGCCAGCTCTCTCATTGGCTCTGGCCTGCTCTCGCCCTGCCTCCTACCTTATCTGGCTCTGGACTGCCCTCGCCCTGGCTCCGGCCTGCTCTCTCTCTGGCTCTGGCCTGCCCATGCGGCTCCGGCCTGCTCTCTCTCTGGCTCTGGCCTGCCCTTGCCTGAGCTCCGGCCTGCTCTCGCTCTGACTCTGACCTGCCCTCGCCCTGGCTCTGGCCTACCCTCACCTTGGCTCCGGCTTGCTCTCGCCTTGGCTCCAGCCTGCTCTCGCTCTGGCTCCTGCCTGCCCTCACTCTGGCTCCTGCCTGCCCTCGCCCTGACTCCGGCCTGCCCTTGCTCTGGCTCCGGCCAGCCCTCGCATTGGCTCTTGCCTACTCTTGCCCTGGCTCTTGCCTGCTCTCGCCCTGGCTCCGACCTGCCCTTGCCTTGGCTCTGGCCTGCTCTCGCTCTGGCTCTGTCCTGCCCTCGCCTTGGCTCCGGCCTGCTCTTGCCCTGGCTCCGGCATGCTCTCGCTCTGGCTCTGGCCTGCCCTCGCACTGGCTCTGGCCTGCTCTCTCTCTGGCTCTGGCCTGCCCTTGCCCTGGCTCTGGCCTACTCTTGCTCTGGCTCTGGCCTGCCCTCGCCCTGGCTCTGGCCTACTCTCGCTCTGGCGTTCCCTCGCTTTGGCTCCGGCCTGCTCTCGCTCTGGCTCTGGCCTGCCCTCGCCCTGGCACAGGAATGTTCTCGCCTTGGCTCAGGCCTGCTATCGCTCTGGCTCTAGCCTGCCCGAGCTCTCTCTGGCTCTGGTTTGCCCTCGCTCTTGCGAGGGCCTTGACTCCGGCCTGCTCTGACTCTGGCTCCGGCCTGCTCTCTCCCTGGCTCCGGCCTGCTCTCTCCCTGGCTCCGGCCTGCTCTCGCCCTGGCTCTGGCCTGCTCTTGCCCTGGCTCTGGCCTGCTCTTGCCCTGGTTCCGGCGTGCCCTTGCCTTGGCTCTGGCCTTCTTGTGCTCTGGCTCTGGCCTGCCCTTGCCTTGGCTCCGGCCAATTCTCGCCCTGGCTCCGGCCTGCCCTTGCACTGGCTCTGGCCTGCTCTCGCTCTGCCTCTGGCCTGCCCTCGCCTTGGCTCCGGACTGCTCTCGCTTTGACTCTGGCCTGCCCTTGCTTGGCTCCATAGGTCCGGCCTGCTCTCGCTCTGGCTCTGGCCTGCCCTCGCTCTGGCTCTGGCCTGCCCTCGCCTTGTCTCCGGCCTGATCTGGCTCTGGCCTGCCCTCGCCCTGCTCTCGCCTTGGCTCCAGCCTGCTCTCGCCCTGGCTCTGGCCTGCTCTCGTCCTGGTTCTGGCTGCCCTTGCCTTGGCTCCGGCCTTCTTTCACTCTGGCTCTGGTCTGCCCTTGCCTTGGCTCTGGCCAAATCTCGCCACAGCGATAGCAGGCCAGAGCCTGAGCGAAAGCAGGCCAGAGCCAAGGCAAAGGCAGGCCGGAGCCAGAGCGATAGCAGGCCGTAGCCATGGCAAAGTCAGGCCGGAG
Source organism: Phyllobates terribilis (assembly GCF_046119375.1). Taxonomy (NCBI): domain Eukaryota; kingdom Metazoa; phylum Chordata; class Amphibia; order Anura; family Dendrobatidae; genus Phyllobates; species Phyllobates terribilis. The sequence goes on along the minus strand of NW_027364010.1, from coordinate 110,375 downwards.
CCAAGGCGAGGGCAGGCCGAAACCAGAGCGAGAGAATGCTGGAGCCAGGGCGAGAGCAGGCCAGAGCAAGAACAGGCCGGAGACAGGGCGAGGGCAGGCCGGAGCCAGAGCGATAGCAGGCCGTAGCCAGAGCGAGAGCAGGCCGGAGCCAGAGCGAGAGCAGGCCGGAGCCAGGGCAAGGGCAGGCCGGAGCCAGAGCGAGAGCAGGCCGGAGCCAGGGCGAGGGCTGGCCGGAGGCAGAGCCAGGGTAGGCCAGAGCAAGAGCAGGCCGGAGCCAAGGCAAAGACAGGCCAGAGCGAGAGCAGTCCGAAGCCAAGGCGAAGGCAGGCCGGAGCCAGAGCAGGTGCTGGCCGTATCCAAGGCGAGGGCTGGCCGGCAAGGGCAGGCCGGAGCTAGGGCGAGGGAAGGCCTAAGCCAGAGCGAGAGCAGGCCGGACGGAGCCAAGTCGAGGGCAGGCCAGAGCGAGAGCAGTCCGGAGCCAGGACGAGAGCAGGCCAGAGCCAGCACGAGAGCAGGCCAGAGCAAGAGCCAGAGCAGTCGGCCAGGGTGAGGGCAGACCAGAGTGAGAGCGAGAGCAGGCCGGAGCCAAGGCGAGGCCAGAGCAAGAGCCTGCCAGAGCGAGAGTAGGCCGGAGCCAGGGCGACGGCTGGCCAGAGCCAGAGAGAGAGTAGGCCAGAGCCATGGCGAGAGCAGGACGGAGCCAAGGGCAGGGCAGGCCGGAGCCCGAGCCATGGCATAGCGGAGCCAGGGTGAGGGCAGTACGGAGCTAGAGCGAGAGCAGGCCGGAGCTAAGGCAAGGGCAGGCCAGAGGCAGAGAGAGCAGGCCGGAACCAAGGCAAGGACAGGCCCAAGCCAGAGCGAGAGCAGGCAAGAGAGAGAGCAGTCTGGAGCCAAGGCGAAGGCAGGCCAGAGCGAGAGCAGGCCAGAGCGAGAGCAGGCAGGAGCCAAGGCGAAGGCAGGCCGGGGCAAGAGGAGGTGTTGGCTGGAGCCAAGACGAGGGCTGGCCAGAGCCAGAGCGAGAGCTGGCCGGAGCCAGGGCGAGAGCAGGCCAGAGCCAGCGCGAGAGCAGGCCAGGGCGTGGGCAGACCAAAGTGAGAGCGAGAGCAGGCCGTAGCCAAGGCCAGGCCAGAGCAAGAGCAGGCCAGAGCCAGAGCGAGAGTAGACTGGAGGGCGAGGGCAGGCCGGAGCTAGGGCTGGCCGGAGCCAGATCAACGTCAGGCCGGAACCAGGGCGAGGGCAGGCTGAAGCCATTGCGAAAGCAGGCCGGAGCCAGGGAGAGAGCAGGCCAGAGCCAAGGCGAGGGCAGTCCAGAGCCAGAGCGAAAGCAGGCCAGAGCGAGATCAGGCCGGAGCCAGGGCGAGGGCAGGCCAGAGCAAGAGCAGGCCCTTGCCAAGGCGAGAGCAGGCCGGAGGCAAGGCCAGAGCCAGGGCAGGCCAGGCCGGAGCCAGAACGATAGCAGGCCAGTGCCAGAACAAGAGCAGGCCAGAGCGAGAGAAGTCCGGAGCCAAGGTAAGGGCAGGCCAGAGCCAGAGAGAGAGTATACTGGCCTGAGCCAGAGCAGGCCGGAGCCAAGGCGAAGACAGGCCTGAACCAGAGCGAGAGCAGGCCGGAGTCAGGACGAGGGCAGGCTGGAGCCAAGGCAAGGGCAGGCCGGAGACAGAGCGAAAGCAGGTCGGAGACAAGGCTAGAGCAGGCTGGAGCCAAGGCGAGGGCAGGCCAGAGCCAGGGCGAGAGCAGGCCAGAATCAGAGCAAGAGCAGGCCGGAGCCGTGGCGAAGGCACGCCAGAGCGAGAGCAGACCGGAGACAGGGCGAGGCCAGAGCGAGAGAGCAGGGCGAGGCCAGAGCGAGAGAGCAGTCCAGAGCCAGAGTGAGAGTAGGCTGGATCCTTGGCGAGGGCAGGCCAGAGCCAGAGAGAGAGCAGGCAGCAGGGCGAGGGCAGGCCAGAGCCAGAGCGAGGGCAGGCCGGAGCCAGAGCGATGGCAGGCCAGAGCCAGGGCGAGGGCAGTCCGAAGCTAAAGCGAGAGTAGGCCGGCGCCAAGGAGAGAGCAGGGCTGGAGCCAAGGCGAGAGCAGGGCCGGAGCCAAGGCGAGGGCAGGCCAGAGGCAGAGCCAGGGCAGGCCAGAGCGAGAGCAGGCCGGAGCCAAGGCAAGGGCAGGCCAGAGCGAGAGCTGGTCGGAGCCAGAGGGCAGGCCAGAGACAGAGCGAGAGCAGGCCGGACGGACCCAAGGCGAGGGCAGGCCAGAGCCAGAGCGGGAGCAGGCCAGAGCGAGAGCAGTCTGGAGCCAAGGAAAGGGCACGCCGGAGCCAGATGTAGCAGGCTTCAGCCAGAGCGAGGGCAGGCCGGAGCCAAGGCGAAGGAAGGCAGGCCAGAACCAGAGCGAGAGCAGGCCAGAGTAAGAGCAGCCGGAGCCAGGGCGAGGGTAGGCCAGACGACCAATCAGCAGTATTGGCGCCAAATTTAAACACCGCTCTGCAGATTAGTCGCAACCACCGGCCGTGACCAATAAGCGATATTGGCGCCAAATTTAAACACCACTTCGCTGATTGGTTGCGGTTTCCGGCCGCAACTAATCAGCATTATTGGCGCCAAATTTAAACACCGCTTTACTGATTTGTCGCGGTGGCCGGCCGCCCTTAGCAGGAGTGTTGCTGATTAGACTGAAAAGAGCAAGAGCAGGCTCGGATCCAGGGCGAAAGCAGGCCGGAGCCAGAGCAAGGGCAGGCCGGTGCCAGATCCAGAGCAGGCCGGAGCCAGGGCGAGGGCAGGCCAGAGTGGCGAGAGCAGGCCGGAGCCAAGGCAAGAGAGCAGGCCGGAGCCAGGGCGAGGGCACTGCGCCAGAGCGAGAGTAGGCCAGAGCCAAGGCAAGGGCAGGCCAGAGCGAGAGAAGGCCGGAACCAGGAGGAGGGCAGGCCGGAGACAGGGCGAGGCCAGAGAGAGAGCGGGCTTTGGCCTGCCCTTGCCTTGGCTCTGGCCAATTCTCGCCCTGGCTCCGGCCTGCCCTTGCACTGGCTCCGGCCTGCTCTCGCTCTGCCTCTGGCCTGCTCTCGCTCTGCCTTTGGCCTGCTCTCGCTCTGCCTCTGGCCTGCTCTCCCTCTGCCTCTGGCCTGCTCTCGCTCTGCCTCGCCTTGGCTCCGGACTGCTCTCGCTTTGACTCTGGCCTGCCCTTGCTTGGCTCCGGAGGTCCGGCCTGCTCTCGCTCTGGCTCTGGCCTGCCCTCTCTCTGGCTCTGGCCTGCCCTCGCCTTGTCTCCGGCCTGATCTGACTCTGGCTCTGGCCTGCCCTCGCCCTGCTCTCGCCTTGGCTCCAGCCTGCTCTCGCCCTGGCTCTGGCCTGCTCTCGCCCTGGTTCTGGCTGCCCTTTCCTTGGCTCCGGCCTTCTTTCTCTCTGGCTCTGGTCTGCCCTTGCCTTGGCTCTGGCCAAATCTCGCTCTGGCCAAGGCCTTCGAAGGCAGGCCAGAGCCACAGCGATAGCAGGCCAGAGCCTGAGCGAGAGCAGGCCAGAGCCAAGGCAAAGGCAGGCCGAAGCCAGAGCGATAGCAGGCCGTAGCCATGGCAAAGTCAGGCCGGAGCCAAGGCGAGGGCAGGCCGAAACCAGAGCGAGAGAATGCCCGATCCAGGGCGAGAGCAGGCCAGAGCAAGAACAGGCCGGAGACAGGGCGAGGGCAGGCCGGAGCCAGAGCGAGAGCAGGCCGGAGCCAGAGCGAGAGCAGGCCGGAGCCAGGGCAAGGGCAGGCCGGAGCCAGGGCGTGGGCAGGCCAGAGCCGGAGCTGGCCGCAGCCAAGGCGAGGGCTGGCCGGAGGCAGAGCTAGGGTAGGCCAGAGCAAGAGCAGGCCGGAGCCAAGGCAAGGACAGGCAGAGCGAGAGCAGTCCGAAGCCAAGGCGAAGGCAGGCCGGAGCCAGAGCAGATGCTGGCCGTATCCAAGGCGAGGGCTGGCCGGAGCCAGAGCAAGGGCAGGCCGGAGCTAGGGCGAGAGAAGGCCTAAGCCAGAGCGAGTGCAGGCTGGAGCCAGGGCGAGAGCAGGCCGGACGGAGCCAAGGCGAGGGCAGGCCAGAGCGAGAGCAGTCCGGAGCCAGGACGAGAGCAGGCCAGAGCAAGAGCCAGAGCAGTCGGCCAGGGTGAGGGCAGATGAGAGTGAGAGCGAGAGCAGGCCGGAGCCAAGGCGAGGCCAGAGCAAGAGCCTGCCAGAGCCAGAGCGAGTGTAGGCCGGAGCCAGGGCGACGGCTGGCCAGAGAGAGAGTAGGCCAGAGCCATGGCGAGAGCAGGACGGAGCCAAGGCGAGGGCTGGCCGGAGCCCGAGCTATGGCATAGCGGAGCCAGGGTGAGGGCAGTACGGAGCTAGAGCGAGAGCAGGCCGGAGCTAAGGCAAGGGCAGGCCAGAGGCAGAGAGAGCAGGCCGGAGCCAAGGCAAGGACAGGCCCAAGCCAGAGCGAGAGCAGGCAAGAGAGAGAGCAGTCCGGAGCCAAGGCGAAGGCAGGCCAGAGCGAGAGCAGGCAGGAGCCAAGGCGAAGGCAGGCCGGGGCAAGAGGAGGTGTTGGCTGGAGCCAAGACGAGGGCTGGCCAGAGCGAGAGCTGGCCGGAGCCAGGACGAGTGCAGGCCGGAGCCAGGGCGAGATCAGGCCAGAGCCAGCGTGAGAGCAGGCCAGGGCGTGGGCAGACCAGAGTGAGAGCGAGATCAGGCCGGAGCCAAGGCCAGGCCAGAGCTAGAGCAGGCCAGAGCGAGAGTAGACTGGAGGGCGAGGGCAGGCCGGAGCTAGGGCTGGCCGGAGCCAGATCGAGGGCAGGCTGAAGCCATTGCGAAAGCTGGCCGGAGCCAGGGAGAGAGCAGGCCAGAGCCAAGGCGAGGGCAGTCCAGAGCCAGAGCGAGATCAGGCCGGAGCCAGGGCGAGGGCAAGCCAGAGCAAGGGCAGGCCCTTGCTAAGGCGAGAGCAGGCCGGAGGCAAGGCCAGAGCCAGGGCAGGCCAGGCCGGAGCCAGAACGATAGCAGGCCAGTGCCAGAACAAGAGCAGGCCAGAGCGAGAGAAGTCCGGAGCCAAGGTAAGGGCAGGCAGAACCAGAGAGAGAGTATACTGGCCTGAGCCAGAGCGAGAGCAGGCCGGAGGCCTGAACCAGAGCGAGAGCAGGCCGGAGTCAGGACGAGGGCAGGCTGGAGCCAAGGCAAGGGCAGGCCGGAGACAGAGCGAGAGCAGGTCGGAGACAAGGCTAGAGCAGGCTGGAGCCAAGGCGAGGGCAGGCCAGAGCCAGGGCGAGAGCAGGCCAGAATCAGAGCAAGAGCAGGCCGGAGCCGTGGCGAAGGCACGCCAGAGCGAGAGCAGGGCGAGGCCAGAGCGAGAGAGCAGGGCGAGGCCAGAGCGAGAAAGCAGTCCAGAGCCAGAGTGAGAGTAGGCTGGAGCCTGGGCGAGGGCAGGCCAGAGCCAGAGAGAGAGCAGGCAGCAGGGCGAGGACAGGCCATAGCCAGAGCGAGGGTAGGCCAGACGACCAATCAGCAGTATTGGCGCCAAATTTAAACACCGCTCTGCAGATTAGTCGCAACCACCGGCCGTGACCAATAAGCGATATTGGCGCCAAATTTAAACACCACTTCGCTGATTGGTCGCGGTGGCCGGCCGCCCTTAGCAGGAGTGTTGCTGATTAGACTGAAAAGAGCAAGAGCAAGCTCGGAGCCAGGGCGAGAGCAGGCCGGAGCAAGAGCAAGGGCAGGCCGGTGCCAGATCCAGAGCAGGCCAGAGTGGCGAGAGCAGGCCGGAGCCAAGGCAAGAGAGCAGGCCGGAGCCAGGGCGAGGGCACTGCGCCAGAGCGAGAGTAGGCCAGAGCCAAGGCAAGGGCAGGCCAGAGCGAGAGAAGGCCGGAACCAGGAGGAGGGCAGGCTGGAGACAGGGCGAGGCCAGAGAGAGAGCGGGCCAGAGCCAGATAGAGAGTAGGCCAGAGCCAGGGCGAGGGCAGGCCGGAGACAGGGCGAGAGCAGGCCGGAGACAGGGTGAGGCCAGAGCAAGAGAAAGAGCAGACCGGAGCCAGGGTGAGGGCAGGCCAGAGCAAGAGCAGGCCAGAGCCAGGGCGAGGGCAGGCCAGAGCCAGGGCGAGGGCAGGCCAGAGCCAGAGCAAGAGAAGTCCAGAGCCAAGGCAAGTGCAGGCCAGACAGAGCCAGAGCGACAGCAGGCCTACTACGCCAGAGCGGGAGCAGGCCGGAGCCAAGGCAAAGGCAGGCCATAACAAGAGCGAGAACAAGCTCGAGTCAAGACGAGGGCAGGCCAGAGCAAGAGCATGCTCCCGTGGCACCATTGAACGGGGAACGATGCCATTTTTAAGACTTTATGGGTATTTTCCTTTTTATCTATATTGTCTTAAAGATTGCATTAAATCCTACCATGGTATGTGCACACTGTCCGGAGCCGCCTGCGGCCCCCACACAGCGGAATAGCTGCCGGCAGCTTCCGCTCGTCACCATGTTTTTTCGCTTGCGGACCTTCCTCAGAGGTTAGGTTTATGGGGGTAGCAGCAGGTGGGCCAGCTACGGAGGACATCTCCTTTGCTGCTTCCATCTTGGCTGCAAGGTGTGGTCTGTTTCTCCTCCTCTTTTCGAGGCGGCTCCAGGGCGGCTGGCTGACACTACTATGCGGACTGTCTCTACTGGAGGGGGCGGTCTGCACTTTTTGCACTATTGGGGAGCCAGACCCACGATGGGAGGTCTTTGGTTGCTGTTGTTTTTGGACATAATGGCGTCCGTTCTTCTTGGGCGGCGCCACTTTAAGTGTGAAACGACAGTCATTTTGTGAAAAGGCGCACAGCCGGAAAATTGACTAAGTCCAAAAAAAATTTTTTTTTCAACTTTTTTCAATTTTACCCCCGTGGGATATATATTCTACCCACACACATTTGGAACTCTCCTGGGGTACCCTCACACACATTATTCCCTCATTTAGTGGATATTTTCACAAAAAAGTGAAATTTTCAAAAATTCAGAAAATTGCCTGAAAAAAACTAAATATCAAGGACTCATCGGGTGAATCGCTCTGGAACTGAAATCGGAACGCTCACTGACATTTCCCCTCTCTGAAAGTCTGATAAACGCCGGAAAAATGACTAAGTGCAAATTTTTTGCAAGAGCAGGCCGGAGCCAGGGCGAGGGCAGGCCAGAGCCAGAGCAAGAGCAGGCCAGAGCCAAGGCGAGGGCTAGCCGGAGCCAGAGCAAGGGCAGGCCGGAGCCAGGGCGAGGACAGGCCAGAGCGAGAGCAGGCCGGAGCCAGGGCGAGAGCAGGCCGGAGCCAAGGCGAGGGCAGGTCAGAGCCAGATCCAGAGCAGGCCGGAGCCAGGGCGAGGGCAGACCAGACAGAGCAAGAGCAGGCCGGAGCCAAGGCGAGGGAACGCCAGAGCGAGAGCAGGCCGGAGCCAGGGCGAGGGCAGGCCAGAGCCAGAGCGAGAGTAGGCCAGAGCCAAGGCAAGGGCAGGCCAGATCTGGTGAGAGAAGGCCGGAGCCAAGGCAAGGGCAGCCCGGAACCAGGACGAGAGCAGGCCGGAGACAGGGTGAGGCCAGAGCGAGGGCAAGCCGGAGCCAGGGCGAGGGCAGGCCAGAGAGAGAGCAGGCCGGAGACAGGGCGAGGGCAGGCGAGAGCAGGCCAGAGCCAAGGAGGGGAGGCCATAGCCAGAGCGAGAGCAGGCCGGAGCCAAGGCGAAGGCAGGCCAGAAGAAGAGCGAGAGCAGGCTGGAGTCAAGGGCAGGCCAGAGCCAGGGAGTGGGCAGGCCAGAGCAAGGGCAGGCCGGGGCCAGGGAGAGAGCAGGCCAGAGCCAAGTCGAGATCAGGCCGGAGCCAAGGCGAGGGCTGGCTGGAGCCAGAGCGAGAGCAGGCCGGAGCCAAGGCAAGAGCAGGCTCCCGGAGCGGAGTCAGGGCGAGGGCAGGCCAGAGTCAGAGCAAGCCGGAGCCAAGGTGAGGGCACGCCAGAGCGAGAGCAGGTCAGAGACAGAGCGAGAGCAGGCCGGAGCCAGGGCGTGGGCAGGCCAGAGCCAAGGCAAGGTCAGGCCAGAGCGAGAGAAGGCCAGAGCCAAGGCAAGGGCAGGCCGGAACAAGGGCGAGAGCAGGCCGGAGACAGGGCGAGGGCAGAGCGAGAGCAGGTCAGAACCAGGGCGAGAGTATGCCAGAGCGAGAGCAGTCTGGAGCCAGAGCTAGGGCAGGCCAGAGCCAGAGCGAGAGCAGGCCTGAACCAGAGCGAGAGTCGGCTGGAGTCATGGGGAAGACAGGGCAGAACAAGAGGGAGATCAGGCTAGAGTCATGAGGAGGGCAGGCCAGAGCCAGAGGAAGAGCAGGCCGGAGAAGCCAAGGCATGGGCAGGCCAGAGCCAGGGCGAGGGCAGGCCAGAGCGAAAGCAGGTCGGAGCCAGGGCGAGAGCAGGTCGGAGCCAGGGCGAGAGCAGTCCGGAGCCAGAGCAAGGGCAGGCCGGAGTCAGGGCGAGGGCATTCCGGAGCCAGAGCGAGAGCAGGCCGGAGCCAAGGCGAGGGTAGGCCAGAGCCAAGGCAAGGGCAGGCCAGAGCCAGAGCGATAGAAGGCCAGAGCCAAGGCAAGGGCAAGCCGGAACCAGGGCGAGAGCAGGCTGGAGACAAGGCGAGGCCAGAGCGAGAGCAGGCCAGAGCGAGAGTAGGCCAGAACCAGGGCGAGGGCAGGCCAGAGCCAGAGAGAGAGCAGGCCGGCGAGGGCAGGCCAGAGCGAGAACAGGTCGGAGCCAGGGCGAGAGCAGGCCGGAGCCAATGCGAGGGCAGGCCAGAGCAAGGGCAGGCCGAAGCCAGGGCAAGGGCAGGCCGAGTCAGAGCGAGAGCAGGCCGGAGCCAGGGCGATGGCAGGCCAGAGCTAGAGTAGGCCAGAGCCAAGGCAAGGGCAGGCCAGAGCGAGAAAAGGCCAGAGCCAAGGCAAGGGCAGGCCGAAACCAGGACAAGAGCAGGCCGGAGACAGGGTGAATGAGGCCAGAGCCACAGCGAGAGCAGGCCAGAGCCAGAGCGAGAGTAGGCCGGAGCCAGGGCGAGGGCAGGCCAGAGAGAGAGCAGGCCGGAGCCAGGCGAGACACCGGCCTCAGAGGACTGCTGCTGCGCTGGTGACCCTCACCAAAAACCGCAGGTGGCGTAGTAGAACAACCACTCATCCAGAAGCCAATAATTTTTTATGTGACAGCCCTGGGCACGGACCGGGCCAAGGCCATGATGACATCCCCCACAACTACAGGCCCGCCGTCCAAGTTCACCTTCCCAGGGAGGGCTAGAGCGTCACAATAACAGGGCCCTACATTGCTTATTATATACAGTATAATGGCAGGCCAGAGCGAGAGCAGGCCAGAGCCAAGGCGAGGGCAGTCCAGAGCCAGAGCGAGAGCAGGCCAGAGCTAGAGCAGTCCGGAGCCAGAGCTAGGGCAGGCCAGAGCGAGAGCAGGCTGGAGCCAAGGCGAAGGAAGGCCAGAACAAGAGCGAGATCAGGTTAGAGTCAAGACGAGGGCAGGCCAGAGCCAGAGGAAGAGCAGGCCGGAGCCAAGGCATGGGCAGGCCAGTGCCAGAGAGAGAGCAGGCCGGAGACAGGGCGAGGACAGGCCAGAGCAAGAGCGGGTCGGAGCCAGGGCGAGAGCAGGCCGGAGCCAATGCAAGGGCAGGCCGGAGTCACTGCGAGGGCAGGCCAGAGCCAGGGCGAGAGCAGGCCGGAGCCAAGGCGAGAGTAGGCCAGAGCCAAGGCAAGGGCAGGCCAGAGCCAGAGAGATAGAAGGCCAGAGCCAAGGCCAGAGCAAGAGCAGGCCAGAGCCAGAGCAAAAGCAGGCCGGAGCCAGGGCGAGGGCAGGCCAGAGCAAGAGAAGGCCAGAGCAAGAGCAGGCCGGAGCCAGGGTGAGGGCAGGCCAGAGCAAGAGCAGTCCGGAGCCAAGGCAAGGGCAGGCCAGACAGAGCCAGAGCGACAGCAGGCCTACGCCGGAGCGAGAGCATGCTGGAGCCAAGGCGAAGGCTGGCCATAACAAGCGAGAGCAGGCCGGAGTCAAGACGAGGGCAGGCCAGAGCAAGAGCAGGCCATATTATTCTCTTAAAAAGCTTGGGGAAGGGGTCTAGGGGACCCTTTTATAGCCAAAATCACGGCCCTGTATCGCAATACGTCACATAGGCTGAAGATAAATGGAACTGTAGCACCCCGAGGGCTCGGTTGCTACAGAGGTATTGCACCTCACCCAGAGGTGTGATATCTCACTCTCAGGTAAGGATGGAGTGTGGATCAGGACCCCGACACCTGCATGCATTACACCACATTGCTGTGGGGCAGGGCGACCAATATGCCCCTGAGATGGGCACGACAGTTCCTGTCCCTGGCTTGAGTGGGGGGAGGGAACACCGAGGAAAGGAGCAAGAGCAGGCCAGAGCCAGGGCGAGAGCAGGCCGGAGCCAAGGCGAGGGCAGGCCAGAGCCAGAGCTAGGGCAGGCCGGAGTCAGAGCAAGGGCAGGCCGGAGCCAGGGCGAGAGCAGGCCGGAGCCAAGGCAAGAGCAAGCCGGAGCCAAAGCGAGGGCAGGCCAGAGCGAGAGCAGGCTGGAGCCAGGACGAGGGCAGGCTGGAGCCTGGGCGAGAGTAGGCTGGAGCCAAGGCGAGGGCAGGACATAGCCAGAGCTGGCCGGAGCGAGGGCAGGCCAGAGTCAGAGCGAGATGAGGCCGGAGCCAAGGAGAGGGCATGCCAGAGCGAGAGCAAGCCGGAGCCAGGACGAGGGCTGGCCAGAGCGAGAGTAGGCTAGAGCCAAAGCGAGGGCAGGCCAGAGCGATAGCAGGCCGGAGCCAGGACGAGGGCAGGCCGGAGCCTGGGCGAAAGCAGGCCGGAGCCAAGGCGAGGGCAGGACAGAGCGAGAGCAGGCCGGAGCCAGGGTGAGGGCATGCCAGAGTCAGAGCGAGAAGAGGCCGAAGCCAAGGCAAGGGCATGCCAGAACAAGAGCAGGCCGGAGCCAGGGCGAGGGCAGCCCAGAGACAGAGCGAGAGTAGGCTAGAGCCGAGGCTAGGGCATGCCAGAGCGAGAGCAAGCAGTAGCCAAGGTAAGGGGTGGCCGGAACCAGGGCGAGAGCGGGCCGGAGCCAGGGCGAGGCCAGAGCGAGAGTAGGTCGGAGCCAGGGCAAGGGCAGGCCAGAGCCAGAGAGAGAGCAGGTCGGCCAGGGCGAAGGCAGGCCAGACCGAGAGCAGTCGGAGCCAGGGTGAGAGCAGGACGGAGCTAAAGCGAGGGCAAGCCGGAGCCCGAGCTGTGGCATAGCGGAGCCAGGGCGAGAGCAGTACGGAGCTAGAGCGAGAGCAGGCCGGAGCCAAGGCGAGAGCAGGCCGTATCCAAGGCGAGGGCACGCCAGAGGCAGAACCAGGGTAGGCCAGAGTAACAGCAGGCCAGGGCGCAGGCTGGGGCCAAAGGGCAGGCCAGAGGGAGAGCAGGCCAGAGCCAAAGAGAGAGCAGGTCGGAGCCAAGGCGAGAGCAGGCCGGAGCCAAGGCAAGAGCAAGCCGGAGCCAAAGCGAGGGCAGGCCAGAGCGAGAGTAGGCCGGAGCCAGGGCAAGGGCAGGCCAGAGCCAGAGAGAGAGCAGGTCTGCCAGAGCGAGAGCAGTCGGAGCCAGGGTGAGAGCAGGACGGAGCTAAAGCGAGGACAAACCGGAGCCCGAGCTGTGGCATAGCGGAGCCAGGGCGAGGGCAGTACGGAGCTAGAGCGAGAGCAGGCCGGAGCCAAGGCGAGAGCAGGCCGTATCCAAGGCGAGGGCACGCCAGAGGCAGAACCAGGGTAAGCCAGAGCAACAGCAGGCCAGGGCGCAGGCTGGGGCCAAAGGGCAGGCCAGAGCGAGAGCAGGCCAGAGCCAAAGAGAGAGCAGGTCGGAGCCAAGGCGAAGGCAGTCCAGAGCCAGAATGAGAGCAGGCCGTAGCCAAGGCAAAGGCAGGTCAGAGTGAGAGCAGGCCGGATCCAAGGCGACGGCAGGCCGAAACCAGAGCGAGAGAATGCCGGAGCCAGGGCGAGGGTAGGCCAGAGCGAGAGCCGGCCGGAGACAGGGCGAGGGCAGGCCAGAGCGAGAGCAGGCCGGAGCCACAGTGAGAGCAGGCAGGAGCCTGGGAGAAGGCAGGCCTTAGCCAGGTCGAGGGCAGGCCGGAGCCAGGTCGAGGGCAGGCCGGAGCCAGGTCGAGGGCAGGCCGGAGCCAGGGCGAGGGCAGGCCGGAGCCAGGGCGAGGGCAGGCCGGAGCCAGAGCAGGAGCTGGCCGGAGCCAAGGCAAGGTCAGGCCGGAGCCAGGGCGAGGTCAGGCCGAAGCCAGAGCTAGAGCATGCCGGAGCCAAGGCAAGGTCAGACCAGGGTCCGAGCGAGAGCAGTCCGGAGCCAAGGACAGGCCAGAGCGAGAGCATGCCAGAGCCACAGCCAGAGCAGGCCCGAGCCAGAGCGAGAGTAGTCCAGAGCCAAGGCTAGGGCAGGCGCGAGACAGAGCGAGAGAGGGCAGGCCAGAGCGAGAGCAGGCCGGAGCCGACGCAAGGGCAGGCCAGAACCAGAGCGAGAGCAGGCCGGAGCCAGGGCGAGGGCAGACCGGTGCCAAGGCGAGAGCAGGCCGGAGCCAAGACGAGGGCAGGCTTGAGCAGAGCCAGGGCAGGCCAGAGCGAGAGCAGGCCAGAGCCAGAACGAGAGCAGGCCAGTGCCAGAGCAAGATCAGGCCAGTGCCAGAGCAAGAGCAGTCCGGAGCCAAGGCAAGGACAGGCCAGTACCACGGCGAGAGCAGGCCGGAGACATTTCGAGGCCAGAGCGAGAGCAGGCCAGAGCGAAAGTAGGCCGGAGCCAGGGCTAGGGCAGGCCAGAGCCAGATAGAGAGCAGGCTGGAGCCAGAGCGAGAGCAGGCAGGAGCCAGGGCGAGAGCAGTCCGGAGCCAAGGCAAGGGCAGTCCGGAGCCAGGGCGAGGGCAGTCCGGATGTAGAGCGAGAGCAGGCCGGAGCCAAGGCGAGATTAGCCTGAAGCCAAGGCGAGGGCAGGCCAGAGGCAGAGACTGGGCAGGCAAGAGTCAGGGCGAGAGCAGGCCGGAGCCAAGGCAAGGTCAGACCAGAGTCCGAGCGAGAGCAGTCCGGAGCCAAGGACAGGCCAGAGCGAGAGCATGCCAGAGCCACAGCCAGAGCAGGCCCGAGCCAGAGCGATAGTAGTCCAGAGCCAAGGCTAGGGCAGGCGCGAGACAGAGCGAGAGAGGGCAGGCCAGAGCGAGAGCAGGCCGGAGCCGAGGCAAGGGCAGGCCAGAACCAGAGCGAGAGCAGGCCAGAGCCAGGGCGAGGGCAGACCGGTGCCAAGGCGAGAGCAGGCCGGAGGCAAGACGAGGGCAGGCTTGAGCAGAGCCAGGGCAGGCCAGAGCGAGAGCAGGCCAGAGCCAGAACGAGAGCAGGCCAGTGCCAGAGCAAGATCAGGCCAGTGCCAGAGCGAGAGCAGTCCGGAGCCAAGGCAAGGACAGGCCAGAACCACGGCGAGAGCAGGCCGGAGACAGTTCGAGGCCAGAGCGAGAGCAGGCCAGAGCCAGAGCGAAAGTAGGCCGGAGCCAGGGCTAGGGCAGGCCACAGCCAGATAGAGAGCAGGCCGGAGCCAGGGTGAGGGCAGGACAGAGCGAGAGCAGGCAGGAGCCAGGGCGAGAGCAGTCCAGAGCCAAGGCAAGGACAGTCCGGAGCCAGGGCGAGGGCAGTCCAGATGTAGAGCGAGAGCAGGCCGGAGCCAAGGCGAGATTAGCCCGGAGCCAAGGCGAGGGCAGGCCAGAGGCAGAGACTGGGCAGGCAAGAGTCAGGGCGAGAGCAGGCCAGAGCCAGGACAATGGCTGGCCGGAGCCAGAGCAAGGGCAGATCGGAGCCAGGGCGACGGCAGGCCGGAGCCAGAGCGAGAGCAGGCCAGAGCTAAGGTGAGAGCAGGCCAGAGCTAAGGTGAGAGCATGCCAGAGCCAAGGCGAGGGCAGGCCAGAGGCAGAACCAGGGTAGGCCAGAGCAACAGCAGGCCAGGGCGAGAGCAGGCTGGAGCCAAGGCAAGGGCAGGCCAGAGCGAGAGCAGGCCAGAGCCAAAGAGAGAGCAGGTCGGAGCCAAGTCGAAGGCAGGCCAGAGTCAGAGTGAGAGCAGGCCGGAGCCAAGGCAAAGGCAGGCCAGAGCGAGAGCAGGCCGGAGCCAAGGCGAGGTCTGGCTGGAGCCAGAGCGAGAGCAGGCCGGATCCAAGGTGACGGCAGGCCGAAACCAGAGCGAAAGAATGCCGGAGCCAGGGCCAGAGCTAGAGCAGGCCGGAGACAGGGCGAGGGCTGGCCAGAGCAAAAGCAGGCCGGAGCCAAGGCGAGGGCAGGCCGGAGCCAGAGTGAGAGCAGGCAGGGGCGAGGGCAGGCCAGAGCCAGTGCTAAAGCAGTCGGGTGCCAGGGCGAGAGCAGGCCGGAGCCAAGGCAAGGTCAGACCAGAGTCCGAGCGAGAGGGCAGGCCAGAGCGAAAGCATGCCAGAGCCACAGCCAGAGCAGGCCCGAGCCAGAGCGAGAGTAGTCCAGAGCCAAGGCTAGGGCAGGCACGAGCCGGAGCCAAGGAGAGGGCAGGCCAGAGCCAGAGCGAGAGCAGGCCAGAGCGAGAGCAGGCCGGACCCAGGGCGAGGGCAGACCGGTGCCAAGGCGAGAGCAGGCCGGAGCCAAGACGAGGGCAGGCTTGAGTAGAGCCAGGGCAGGCCAGAGCGAGAGCAGGCCGGAGCCAAGGCGACGGCAGGCCAGAGCGAGAGCAGGCCGGAACCAAGGTGAGGGCAGGCCAGAGCCAGACCGAGATCAGGCCAGTGCCAGAGCGAGAGCAGTCCGGAGCCAAGGCAATGGCAGGCCGGAGCCAGTTCGAGGCCAGAGCGAGAGCAGGCCAAAGCGAAAGTAGGCCAGAGCCAGATAGATAGCAGGCCAGAGCAAGAGCAGGCAGGAACCAGGGCGAGAGCAGTCCGGAGCCAAGGCAAGGGCAGTCCGGAGCCAGGGCGAGGGCTGTTCGGATGTAGAGCGAGAGAAGGCCGGAGCCAAGGCGAGATTAGCCCGGAGCCAAGGCGAGGGCAGGCCAGAGGCAGAGCCAGGGCAGGTAAGAGCCAGGGCGAGAGCAGGCCGGAGTCAGGGCGAGGGCAGGCCGGAGCTAGAGCGAGAGCAGGCCGGAGCCAAGGTGAGAGCAGGCCGGAGCCAAGGCGAGGGTACACCAGAGCCAGATTGAGAGCAGGCCGGAGCCAGGACGAGGGCAGGCCAGAGTCATAGAGAGAGCAGGCCGGAGCCAAGGCAAAGGCAGGCCAGACCCAGAGAGCGAGAGCAGGCCGGATCCAGGACAAGGGCAGGCCGGAGCCAGGGCGAGAGCAGGCCAGAGCCAGAGTAAGGGCTAGCCGGAGCCAGGGCGAGGGCAGGCCGAAGCCAGAGCGAAGGCAGACCGGAGCCAGGGCGAGAGCAGGCCAGAGCCAAGGCGAGGGCAGGCCAGAGCTAGAGCCAGAGCAGTCCGGAGCCAGGGCGAGGGCAGACCTGAATCAGAACGAGAGGAGGCCGGAGCCAAGGCAAGAGCAGGCCGGAGCCAGGGCGAGGGCAGGCCAGTCCAGAGCGAGAGTAAGCCAGATCCAAGGCTAGGGCAGGCGAGAGCCAGAGCGAGAGAAGGCTGGAGCCAAGGAGAGGGCAGGCCAGAGTCAGAGCGAGAGTAGGCCGGAGCCAGGGCGAGGGCAGGCCAGAGAGAAAGTAGGCCAGAGCCAAGGCGAGGGCAGGCCAGAGTCAGAGCAAGAGCAGGTCGGAGTCAGGGCAAGAGCAGGACGGAGCCAAGCCGAGGGCAGGCCGGAGCCCGAGCTATGGCATTGCGGAGCCAGGGCGAGACCAGTACGGAGCTAGAGCGAGAGCAGGCCGTAGCCAAGGCAAGGGCAGGCCAGAGGCAGAGCCAGGGTAGGCCAGAGCATAAGCAGGCCAGAGCGAGAGCAAGCCGGAGCCAAGGCAAGGACAGGCCCAAGCCAGAGCGAGAGCAGGCCAGAGCCAGAGCGAGAGCAGTCCGGAGCCAAGGCGAAGGCAGGCCAGAGCGAGAGCAGGCCAGAGCGAAAGCAGGCCGAAGCCAAGGCAAAGGCAGGCCAGAGCCAGAGTGAGAGCAGGCTGGAACCAAGGCGAGGGAGGGCAGGCCGGAGCCAGAGCGAGAGCAGGCTGGATCCAAGGAGACGGCAGGCCGAAACCAGAGCGAGAGAATGCCGGAACCAGGGCGAGGGCAGGCCAGAGCGAGAGCAGGCCGAAGACAGGGCTAGGGCAGGCCAGAGCGAGAGCAGGCCAGAGCCAAGAGGAGGGCAGGCCGGAGCCAGAGTGAGAGCAGGCCGGAGCCAGGGCGAGGGCAGGCCGGAGCCAAAGCGAGAGCAGGATGGAGCCAGGGCGGGGACAGGCCGGAGCCAGAGTGAGGGCAGGCCGGAGCCAGGGCGAGGGCAGGCCGGAGCCAGGGCGAGGGCAGGCCGGAGCCAGGGCGAGAGCAGGCCGGAACCAGGGCGAGGGCAGGCCGAAGCCAGGGCGAGAGCAGGCCGGAGCCAAGGCGTGGGCAGGCCAGAACCATTGCAGGAGCTGGCCGGAGCCAAGGCGATGGCCAGAGCAAGAGCAGGCCAGAGTCAGAGCGAGAGTAGGCCGGAGCCAGGGCGTGGGCAGGCCAGAGAGAGAGTAGGTCGGAGCCAGGGCGAGGGCAGGCCAGAGTCAGAGCAAGAGCAGGTCGGAGTCAGGGCAAGAGCAGGACGGAGCCAAGGCGAGGGCAGGCCGGAGCCCGAGCTATGGCATTGCGGAGCCAGGGCGAGACCAGTACGTTGCTAGAGCGAGAGCAGGCCGTAGCCAAGGCAAGGGCAGGCCGGAGCCAGGGCGAGGGCAGGCCAGTCCAGAGCGAGAGTAAGCCAGATCCAAGGCTAGGGCAGGCGAGAACCAGAGCAAGAGAAGGCCGGAGCCAAGGAGAGGGCAGGCCAGAGTCAGAGCGAGAGTAGGCCGGAGCCAGGGCGAGGGCAGGCCAGAGAGAGAGTAGGCCAGAGCCAAGGCGAGGGCAGGCCAGAGTCAGAGCAAGAGCAGGTCGGAGTCAGGGCAAGAGCAGGACGGAGCCAAGCCGAGGGCAGACCGGAGCCCGAGCTATGGCATTGCGGAGCCAGGGCGAGACCAGTACGGAGCTAGAGCGAGAGCAGGCCGTAGCCAAGGCAAGGGCAGGCCAGAGGCAGAGCCAGGGTAGGCCAGAGCATAAGCAGGCCAGAGCGAGAGCAAGCCGGAGCCAAGGCAAGGACAGGCCCAAGCCAGAGCGAGAGCAGGCCAGAGCCAGAGCGAGAGCAGTCCGGAGCCAAGGCGAGGGAGGGCAGGCCGGAGCGAAAGCAGGCCGAAGCCAAGGCAAAGGCAGGCCAGAGCCAGAGTGAGAGCAGGCTGGAGCCAAGGCGAGGGAGGGCAGGCCGGAGCCAGAGCGAGAGCAGGCCGGATCCAAGGAGACGGCAGGCCGAAACCAGAGCGAGAGAATGCCGGAACCAGGGCGAGGGCAGGCCAGAGCGAGAGCAGGCCGAAGACAGGGCTAGGGCAGGCCAGAGCGAGAGCAGGCCGGAGCCAGTGCGAGAGCAGGCCAGAGCCAAGAGGAGGGCAGGCCGGAGCCAGAGTGAGAGCAGGCCGGAGCCAGGGCGAGGGCAGGCCGGAGCCAAAGCGAGAGCAGGATGGAGCCAGGGCGAGGACAGGCCGGAGCCAGGGCGAGGGCAGGCCGGAGCCAGGGCGAGAGCAGGCCGGAACCAGGGCGAGGGCAGGCCGAAGCCAGGGCGAGAGCAGGCCGGAGCCAAGGCATGGGCAGGCCAGAACCATTGCAGGAGCTGGCCGGAGCCAAGGCGATGGCCAGAGCTAGAGCAAGAGCAGGCCAGAGTCAGAGCGAGAGTAGGCCGGAGCCAGGGCTTGGGAAGGCCAGAGAGAGAGTAGGCCGGAGCCAGGGCGAGGGCAGGCCAGAGTCAGAGCAAGAGCAGGTCGGAGTCAGGGCAAGAGCAGGACGGAGCCAAGGCGAGGGCAGGCCGGAGCCCGAGCTATGGCATTGCGGAGCCAGGGCGAGACCAGTACGTTGCTAGAGCGAGAGCAGGCCGTAGCCAAGGCAAGGGCAGGCCAGAGGCAGAGCCAGGGTAGGCCAGAGCAAGAGCAGGCCAGATCGAGAGCAAGCCGGAGCCAAGGCAAGGACAGGCCCAAGCTAGAGCCAGAGCGAGAGCAGTCCGGAGCCAAGGCGAAGGCAGGCCAGAGTGAGAGCAGGCCGAAGCCAAGGCAAAGGCAGGCCAGAGCCAGAGTGAGAGCAGGCTGGAGCCAAGGCGAGGGAGGGCAGGCCGGAGCCAGAGCGAGAGCAGGCCGGATCCAAGGAGACGGCAGGCCGAAACCAGAGCGAGAGAATGCCGGAACCAGGGCGAGGGCAGGCCAGAGCGAGAGCAGGCCGAAGACAGGGCTAGGGCAGGCCAGAGCGAGAGCAGGCCGGAGCCAGTGCGAGAGCAGGCCAGAGCCAAGAGGAGGGCAGGCCAGAGCCAGGGCGAGGGCAGGCCAGAGCCAGGGCGAGGGCAGGCCAGAGCCAAAGCGAGAGCAGGATGGAGCCAGGGCGAGGACAGGCCGGAGCCAGAGCGAGGGCAGGCCGGAGCCAGGGCGAGGGCAGGCCGGAGCCAGGGCGAGGGCAGACCGAAGCCAGGGCGAGGGCAGGCCGGAACCATTGCAGGAGCTGGCCGGAGCCAAGGCGATGGCTGGCCGGAGCCAGAGTAAGGGCTAGCCGGAGCCAGGGCGAGGGCAGGCCGAAGCCAGAGCGAAGGCAGACCGGAGCCAGGGCGAGAGCAGGCCAGAGCCAAGGCGAGGGCAGGCCAGAGCTAGAGCCAGAGCAGGCCGGAGCCAGGGCGAGGGCAGACCTGAATCAGAACGAGAGGAGGCCGGAGCCAAGGCGAGAGCAGGCCGGAGCCAGGGCGAGGGCAGGCCAGTCCAGAGCGAGAGTAAGCCAGATCCAAGGCTAGGGCAGGCGAGAGCCAGAGCGAGAGAAGGCCGGAGCCAAGGAGAGGGCAGGCCAGAGAGAGATCAGGCCGGTGCCGAGGCAAGGGCAGGCCAGATCCAGAGCGAGAGCAGACCAGAGGCAGAGCGAGAGCAGGCCGGAGCCAGAGCAATAGCAGGCAGCAGCCAGGGCGAGGGCAGACCGGAGCCAAGGTGAGGGCACGCCAGAGGCAGAGCCGGGGCAGGCCAGTACCAGAGCGAGAGCAGGCTGGAGCCAAAGCGAGGGCAGACCAGAGCGAGAGCAGGCCGAAGCCAAGGTGAGGGCAGGCCAGAGCCAGAAGGAGAGCAGGCCAGTGCCAGAGCGAGAGCAGGCCAGTGCCAGAGCGAGAGCAGTCCGGAGCCAAGGCAAGGGCAGGCCAGAGCCAGAGAGTGAGTAGGCCTGAGCTAGAGCGAGAGCAGGCCGGAGCCAAGGCGAAGTCAGGCTAGAACCAGAGCGAGAGCAGACCGGAGTCAAGACGAGGGCAGGACAGAGCCAGAGCAAGAGCAGGCTGGAGCCAAGGAGAGGGCTGGCCGGAGCCAGAGCAAGGACAGGCCAGAGCCAGAGTAAGAGCAGGCCAGAGCCAGGGCGAGGGCAGGCTAGAGCCAGAGCAAGAGCA
The DNA here is from genome assembly GCF_046119375.1 of Phyllobates terribilis. Lineage (NCBI taxonomy): Eukaryota > Metazoa > Chordata > Amphibia > Anura > Dendrobatidae > Phyllobates > Phyllobates terribilis. Next base: position 90,822 of record NW_027364010.1, on the reverse strand, counting down.
GGCCGGAGCCAGGGCGAGGGCAGGCCGGAGCCAGGGCGAGGGCAGGCCGGAGCCAGGGAGAGAGCAGGTCGGAGCCAAGGCGAGGTCAGGCCAGAGCGAGAGCAGGCCGGAGTCAGGACGAGGGCAGGCCGGAGCCAGGGCGAGAGCAGGCCGGAGCTAAGGCGAGGGCAGGCCAGAGCCAGAGAGAGAGCAGGCCGGAGCCAGGGTGAGGGCAGGCCGGAGCCAGGGAGATAGCAGGTCGGAGACAAGGCGAGGTCAGGCCAGAGCGAGAGCAGGCCTGAGCCAGGACGAGGGCAGGCCGGAGCCAGGGCGAGAGCAGGCCGGAGCTAAGGCGAGGGCAGGCCAGAGCCAGAGAGAGAGCAGGCCGGAGCCAGGACGAGGGCAGGCCGGAGCCAGGGCGAGAGCAGGCCGGAGCCAGCACGAGAGCAGGCCAGAGCTACAGCCAGAGCAGGCCAGAGTCAGGGCGAGGGCAGACCAGAGTGAGAGCGAGAGCAGGCCGGAGCCAAAGTGAGGGCAGGCCAGAGCGAGAGCTGGCCAGAGCCAGAGTGAGAGCAGGCCAGTGCCTGAGCGAGAGCAGTCCGGAGCCAAGGCAAGGGCAGGCCGGAGCCAGAGCGAGAGCAGGCCGGATCCAAGGAGACGGCAGGCCGAAACCAGAGCGAGGGCAGGCCAGAGCGAGAGCAGGCCGAAGACAGGGCTAGGGCAGGCCAGAGCGAGAGCAGGCCGGAGCCAGTGCGAGAGCAGGCCAGAGCCAAGAGGAGGGCAGGCCGGAGCCAGAGTGAGAGCAGGCCAGAGCCAAGGCGAGGGCAGGCCGGAGCCAAAGCGAGAGCAGGATGGAGCCAGGGCGAGGACAGGCCGGAGCCAGGGCGAGGGCAGGCCGGAGCCAGGGCGAGGGCAGGCCGGAGCCAGGGCGAGAGCAGGCGAGGGCAGCCCGAAGCCAGGGCGAGAGCAGGCCGGAGCCAAGGCGAGGGCAGGCCGGAACCATTGCAGGAGCTGGCCGGAGCCAAGGCGATGGCCAGAGCCAGAGCAAGAGCAGGCCAGAGTCAGAGCGAGAGTAGGCCGGAGCCAGGCCGAGGGCAGGCCAGAGAGAGAGTAGGCCGGAGCCAGGGCGAGGGCAGGCCAGAGTCAGAGCAAGAGCAGGTCGGAGTCAGGGCAAGAGCAGGACGGAGCCAAGGCGAGGGCAGGCCGGAGCCCGAGCTATGGCATTGCGGAGCCAGGGCGAGACCAGTACGGAGCTAGAGCGAGAGCAGGCCGTAGCCAAGGCAAGGGCAGGCCAGAGGCAGAGCCAGGGTAGGCCAGAGCAAGAGCAGGCCAGAGCGAGAGCAAGCCGGAGCCAAGGCAAGGACAGGCCCAAGCCAGAGCGAGAGCAGGCCAGAGCGAGAGCAGTCCGGAGCCAAGGCGAAGGCAGGCCAGAGCGAGAGCAGGCCAGAGCGAGAGCAGGCCGAAGCCAAGGCAAAGGCAGGCCAGAGCCAGAGTGAGAGCAGGCTGGAGCCAAGGCGAGGGAGGGCAGGCCGGAGCCAGAGCGAGAGCAGGCCGGATCCAAGGAGACGGCAGGCCGAAACCAGAGCGAGAGAATGCCGGAACCAGGGCGAGGGCAGGCCAGAGCGAGAGCAGGCCGAAGACGGGGTTAGGGCAGGCCAGAGCGAGAGCAGGCCGGAGCCAGTGCGAGAGCAGGCCAGAGCCAAGAGGAGGGCAGGCCGGAGCCAGAGTGAGAGCAGGCCAGAGCCAGGGCGAGGGCAGGCCGGAGCCAGAGCGAGGGCAGGCCGGAGCCAGGGCGAGGGCAGGCCGGAGCCAGGGCGAGGGCAGGCCGGAGCCAGGGCGAGAGCAGGCCGGAGCTAAGGCGAGGGCAGGCCAGAGCCAGAGAGAGAGCAGGCCGGAGCCAGGGTGAGGGCAGGCCGGAGCCAGGGAGAGAGCAGGTCGGAGCCAGGACGAGGGCAGGCCGGAGCCAGGGCGAGAGCAGGCTGGAGCTAAGGCGAGGGCAGGCCAGAGCCAGAGAGAGAGCAGGCCGGAGCCAAGGTGAGGGCAGGCCAGAACCAGAGCGAGAGCTGGCCAGAGCCAGAGTGAGAGCAGGCCAGTGCCTGAGCGAGAGCAGTCCGGAGCCAAGGCAAGGGCAGGCCAGTGCCAGAGAGAGAGTAGGCCTGAGCCAGAGCGAGAGCAGGCCGGAGCCAAGGAGATGGCAGCCCAGAACCAGAGCGAGAGCAGGTCGGAACCAAGGCGAGGGCAGGCCATAGGCAGAGCCAGGGCAGGCCAGAGCAAGAGAGAGATCTGGCCGGAGCCAAGGCGATGGCAGGCCAGAGCCAGAGAGAGAGCAGGCCGGAGCCAGGGTGAGGGCAGGCCGGAGCCAGGGAGAGAGCAGGTCGGAGCCAAAGCGAGGTCAGGCCAGAGCGAAAGCAGGCCTGAGCCAGGACGAGGGCAGGCCGGAGCCAGGGCGAGAGCGGGCCGGAGCTAAGGCGAGGGCAGCCCAGAGCCAGAGAGAGAGCAGGCCGGAGCCAGGACGAGGGCAGGCCGGAGCCAGGGCGAGAGCAGGCCAGAGCCAGCACGAGAGCAGGCCAGAGCTACAGCCAGAGCAGGCCGGAGTCAGGGCGAGGGCAGACCAGAGTGAGAGCGAGAGCAGGCCGGAGCCCAGGTGAGGGCAGGCCAGAGCCAGAGCGAGAGCTGGCCAGAGCCAGAGTGAGAGCAGGCCAGTGCCAGAGCTAGAGAAGTCCGGAGCCAAGGCAAGGGCAGACCAGAGCCAGAGAGCGAGTAGGCCTGAGCCAGATCGAGAGGAGGCCGGAGCTAAGGCAAGGGCAGGCCCGAACCAGAGCAAGAGCAGGCTGGAGCCAAGGCAAGGGCAGGCCGGAGCCAGTTAGAGGGCAGGCCGGAGCCAGTTAGAGGGCAGGCCGGAGCCAGGGCGAGGGCTCGCCGGATCCAGGGCGAGAGCAGGCCGGAGCCAAGGCGAGGGCAGGCCGGAACCATTGCAGAAGCTGGCCGAAGCCAAGGCAATGGCTGGCCGGAGCCAGAGTAAGGGCTGGTCGGAGCCAGGGCGAGGGCAGGCCGAAGCCAGAGCGAGGGCAGACCGGAGGCAGGGCGAGAGCAGGCCAGAGCCAAGGCGAGGGCAGGCCAGAGCTAGAGCCAGAACAGGCCGGAGCTAGGACGAGGGCAGGCCGGAGCCAGGGCGAGGGCAGGCCGGAGCCAGGGCGAGAGCAGGCCAGAGCCAGCGCGAGAGCAGGCCAGAGCTAGAGGCAGAGCAGGCCGGAACCAGGGCGAGGGAAGACATGAATCAGAACGAGAGGAGGCCGGAGCCAAGGCGAGAGCAGGCTGGAGCCAGGGCAAGGGCAGGCCAGTCCAGAGCGAGAGTAAGCCAGAGCCAAGGCTAGGGCAGGCGAGAGCCAGAGCGAGAGAAGGCCGGAGCCAAGGAGAGGGCAGGCCGGTGCCGAGGCAAGGGCAGGCCAGATCCAGAGCGAGAGCAGGCCAGAGGCAGAGCGAGAGCAGGCCAGAGCCAGAGCAATAGCAGGCAGCAGCCAGGGCGAGGGCAGACGGGTGCCAAGGCGAGAGCAGACCGGAGCCAAGGCGAGGGCAGGCCAGAGGCAGAGCCAGGGCAGGCCAGTACCAGAGCGAGAGCAGGCTGGAGCCAAAGCGAGGGCAGACCAGAGCCAGAGCGAGAGCAGGCCGGAGCCAAGGTGAGGGCTGGCCAGAGCCAGAAGGAGAGCAGGCCAGTGCCAGAGCGAGAGCAGGCCAGTGCCAAAGCGAGAGCAGTCCGGAGCCAAGGCAAGGGCAGGCCAGAGCCAGAGAGAGAGTAGGCATGTGCCAGAGCGAGAGCAGGCGGGAGCCAAGGCAAAGTCAGGCTAGAACCAGAGCGAGGGCAGGCCGGAGCCAGGGCGAGGGCAGGCCGGAGCCAGGGAGAGAGCAGGTCAGAGCCAAGGCGAGGTCAGGCCAGAGCGAGAGCAGGCCGGAGCCAGGACGAGGGCAGGCCGGAGCCAGGGCGAGAGCAGGCCGGAGCTAAGGCGATGGCAGGCCAGAGCGAGAGCAGGCCGGAGCCAGGACGAGGGCAGGCCGGAGCCAGGGTGAGAGCAGGCCAAAGGCAGCACAAGAGCAGGCCAGAGCTACAGCCAGAGCAGGCCGGAGTCAGGGCGAGGGCAGGCCGGAGTCAGAGCGAGAGCAGGCCGGAGCCAAGGTGAGGGCAGGCCAGAGAGAGAGCAGGCCAGAGCCAGAGTGAGAGCAGGCCAGTGCCTGAGCGAGAGCAGTCCGGAGCCAAGGCAAGGGCAGGCCAGAGCCAGATAGAGAGTAGACCGGAGCCAGAGCGAGAGCAGGCCGGAGCCAAGGAGAAGGCAGCCCAGAAACAGGGCGAGGGCAGGCCATAGTCAGAGCCAGGGCAGGCCAGAGCAAGAGTGAGAACAGGCCAGAGCCAAGGTGAAGGCAGGCCAGATCGAGAGGCGGCCAGTGCCAGAGCGAGAGCAGGCCAGTGCCATAACGAGAGCAGGCCAGTGCCAGAGCTAGAGAAGTCCGGAGCCAAGGCAAGGGCAGGCCAGAGCCAGAGAGCGAGTAGGCCTGAGCCAGAGTGAGAGGAGGCCGGAGCCAAGGCAAAGGCAGGCCCGAACCAGAGCGAGAGCAGTCCGGAGTCAAGACGAGGGCAGGCCAGAGCCAGAGCAAGAGCAGGCTGGAGCCAAGGCAAGGGCAGGCCGGAACAAGGGCGAGAACAGGCCGGAGTCAAGACGAGAGCAGGCCAGAGCTAGAGCAAGAGCAGGCCGGAGCCAGGGCGAGGGCAGGCCGGAGCCAGGGAGAGAGCAGGTCGGAGCCAATGCGAGGTCAGGCCAGAGCGAGAGCAGGCCGGAGCCAGGACGAGGGCAGGCCAGGGCGAGAGCAGGCCGGAGCCAGGGCGAGGGCAGGCCAGTCCAGAGCGAGAGTAAGCCAGATCCAAGGCTAGGGCAGGCGAGAGCCAGAGCGAGAGAAGGCCGGAGCCAAGGAGAGGGCAGGCCAGAGAGAGATCAGGCCGGTGCCAAGGCAAGGGCAGGCCAGATCCAGAGCAAGAGCAGACCAGAGGCAGAGCGAGAGCAGGCCGGAGCCAGAGCAATAGCAGGCAGCAGCCAGGGCGAGGGCAGACCGGAGCCAAGGCGAGGGCAGGCCAGAGGCAGAGCCGGGGCAGGCCAGTACCAGAGCGAGAGCAGGCTGGAGCCAAAGCGAGGGCAGACCAGAGCGAGAGCAGGCCGAAGCCAAGGTGAGGGCAGGCCAGAGCCAGAAGGAGAGCAGGCCAGTGCCAGAGCGAGAGCAGGCCAGTGCCAGAGCGAGAGCAGTCCGGAGCCAAGGCAAGGGCAGGCCAGAGCCAGAGAGTGATTAGGCCTGAACTAGAGCGAGAGCAGGCCGGAGCCAAGGCGAAGTCAGGCTAGAACCAGAACGAGAGCAGACCGGAGTCAAGACGAGGGCAGGACAGACCAGAGCAAGAGCAGGCTGGAGCCAAGGAGAGGGCTGGCCGGAGCCAGAGCAAGGACAGGCCAGAGCCTGAGTGAGAGCAGGCCAGAGCCAGGGCTAGAGCAGGCTAGAGCCAGAGCAAGATCAGGCCGGAGCCAGGGCGAGGGCAGGCCGGAGCCAGGGCGAGGGCAGGCCGGAGCCAGGGCGAGGGCAGCCCGGAGCCAGGGAGAGAGCAGGTCGGAGCCAAGGCGAGGTCAGGCCAGAGCGAGAGCAAGCCGGAGTCAGGACGAGGGCAGGCCGGAGCCAGGGCGAGAACAGGCCGGAGCTAAGGCGAGGGCAGGCCAGAGCCAGAGAGAGAGCAGGCCGGAGCCAGGGTGAGGGCAGGCCGGAGCCAGGGAGAGAGCAGGTCGGAGCCAAGGCGAGGTCAGGCCAGAGCGAAAGCAGGCCTGAGCCAGGACGAGGGCAGGCCGGAGCCAGGGCGAGAGCAGGCCGGAGCTAAGGCGAGGGCAGGCCAGAGCCAGAGAGAGAGCAGGCCGGAGTCAGGACGAGGGCAGGCCGGAGCCAGGGCGAGAGCAGGCCGGAGCCAGCACGAGAGCAGGCCAGAGCTACAGCCAGAGCAGGCCGGAGTCAGGGCGAGGGCAGACCAGAGTGAGAGCGAGAGCAGGCCGGAGCCAAGGTGAGGGCAGGCCAGAGCCAGAGCGAGAGCTGGCCAGAGCCAGAGTGAGAGCAGGCCAGTGTCTGAGCGAGAGCAGTCCGGAGCCAAGGCAAGGGCAGGCCAGAGCCAGAGAGAGAGTAGGCCTGAGCCAGAGCGAGAGCAGGCCGGAGCCAAGGAGATGGCAGCCCAGAACCAGAGCGAGAGTAGGTCGGAACCAAGGCGAGGGCAGGCCATAGGCAGAGCCAGGGCAGGCCAGAGCAAGAGAGAGAGCAGGCCAGAGCCAGAGTGAGAACAGGCCAGAGCGAGAGCAGGCCAGAGCCAGAGCGAGAGAGAGCAGGCCAGTGCCAGAGCGAGAGCAGGCCAGTGCCAGAGCTAGAGAAGTCCGGAGCCAAGGCAAGGGCAGACCAGAGCCAGAGAGCGAGTAGGCCTGAGCCAGATCGAGAGGAGGCCGGAGCTAAGGCAAGGGCAGGCCCGAACCAGAGCAAGAGCAGGCTGGAGCCAAGGCAAGGGCAGGCCGGAGCCAGTTAGAGGGCAGGCGGAGCCAGTTAGAGGGCAGGCCGGAGCCAGTTAGAGGGCAGGCCGGAGCCAGGGCGAGGGCTCGCCGGATCCAGGGCGAGAGCAGGCCGGAGCCAAGGCGAGGGCAGGCCGGAACCATTGCAGAAGCTGGCCGAAGCCAAGGCAATGGCTGGCCGGAGCCAGAGTAAGGACTGGCCGGAGCCAGGGCGAGGGCAGGCCGAAGCCAGAGCGAGGGCAGACCGGAGGCAGGACGAGAGCAGGCCAGAGCCAAGGCGAGGGCAGGCCAGAGCCAGAGAGAGAGTAGGCCTGTGCCAGAGCGAGAGCAGGCGGGAGCCAAGGCGAAGTCAGGCTAGAACCAGAGCGAGAGCAGGCTGGAGCCAAGGAGAGGGCTGGCCGGAGCCAGAGCAAGGACAGGACAGAGCCAGAGGGAGAGCCGGCCAGAGCCAGGGCGAGGGCAGGCTAGAGCCAGGGCGAGGGCAGGCCGGAGCCATGACGAGGGCAGGCCGGAGCCAGGGAGAGAGCAGGTCGGAGCCAAGGCGAGGTCAGGCCAGAGCGAGAGCAGGCCGATGCCAGGACGAGGGCAGGCCGGAGCCAGGGCGAGAGCAGGCCGGAGCTAAGGCGATGGCAGGCCAGAGCCAGAGCGAGAGCAGGCCGGAGCCAGGACGAGGGCAGGCCGGAGCCAGGGTGAGAGCAGGCCAAAGGCAGCACGATTGCAGGCCAGAGCTACAGCCAGAGCAGGCCGGAGTCAGGGCGAGGGCAGACCAGAGTCAGAGTGAGAGCAGTCCGGAGCCAAGGCAAGGGCAGGCCAGAGCCAGAGAGAGAGTAGACCGGAGCCAGAGCGAGAGCAGGCCGGAGCCAAGGAGAAGGCAGCCCAGAACCAGAGCGAGAGCAGGTCGGAACCAAGGCGAGGGCAGGCAGGCCATAGCCAGAGCCAGGGCAGGCCAGAGCAAGAGAGAGAGCAGGCCAGAGCCAAGGCGATGGCAGGCCAGAGTCAGAGTGAGAACAGGCCAGAGCCAAGGTGAGGGCAGGCCAGAGCGAGAGCAGGCCAGTGCCAGAGCGAGAGCAGGCCAGTGCCAGAGCGAGAGCAGGCCGGAGCCAGGACGAGGGCAGGCCGGAGCCAGGGCGAGAGCAGGCCGGAGCTAAGGCGATGGCAAGCCAGAGCGAGAGCAGGCCGGAGCCAGGACGAGGGCAGGCCGGAGCCAGGGCAAGAGCAGGCCAAAGCCAGCACGAGAGCAGGCCAGAGCTACAGCCAGAGCAGGCCGGAGTCAGGGCGAGGGCAGACAGGAGTCAGAGCGAGAGTAGGCCGGAGCCAAGGTGAGGGCAGGCCAGAGCCAGAGCGAGAGCAGGCCAGAGTGAGAGCAGGCCAGTGCCTGAGCGAGAGCAGTCCGGAGCCTAGGCAAGGGCAGGCCAGAGCCAGAGAGAGAGTTGACCTGAGCCAGAGCGAGAGTAGGCCGGAGCCAAGGAGAAGGCAGCCCAGAACCAGAGCGAGAGCAGGTCGGAACCAAGGCGAGGGCAGGCCATAGGCAGAGCCAGGGCAGGCCAGAGCAAGAGAGAAGAGAGCAGGCCGGAGCCAAGGCGATGGCAGGCCAAAGTCAGAGTGAGAACAGGCCAGAGCCAAGGTGAGGGCAGGCCAGAGCGAGAGCAGGCCAGTGCCAGAGCTAGAGAAGTCCGGAGCCAAGGCAAGGGCAGGCCAGAGCCAGAAAGCGAGTAGGCCTGAGCCAGAGCGAGAGGAGGCCGGAGCCAAGGCAAAGGCAGGCCCGAACCAGAGCGAGAACAGGCCGAAGTCAAGACGAGAGCAGGCCAGAGCTAGAGCAAGAGCAGGCCAGAGCCAGAGCAAGAGCAGGCCGGAGCCAGGGCGAGAGCAGGCCGGAGCCAAGTTGAGGGCTGGCCGGAGCCAGAGCAAGGGCATGCCGGAGCCAAGGCGAGGGCAGGCCAGTGCAAGAGCAGGCTGGAGCCAAGGCAAGGGCAGGCCAGTACAAGGGCGAGAACAGGCCGGAGTCAAGACGAGAGCAGGCCAGAGCTAGAGCAAGAGCAGGCCAGAGCAAGAGCAGGCCGGAGCCAGGGCGAGAGCAGGCCGGAGCCAAGGCGAGAGCGAGCCGGAGCCAAGGCGAGAGCGGGCCAGAGCAAGAGCAGGCCGTAGCCAAGGCGAGGGCAGGCCAGAGCCAGATTCAGAGCAGGCTAGAGTCATGGCGAGAGCAGGCCAGAGCCAAGGCGAGGGCAGGTCAGAGCCAGAGCGAGAGCAGGCCGGAGCCAAGGCGAGGGGAGGCCAGAGCGAGAGCAGGCCAGAGCGAAAGCAGTCCGGAGCCAAGGCAAGGGCAGGCCAGAGCCAGAGCGAGAGCAGGCCTGAGCCAGAGCGAGAGCAGGCCTGAGCAAGAGCAGGCCGGAGCCAAAGCAGTCCGGAGCCAAGGCAAGGGCAGGCCAGAACAAGAGCGAGATCAGGCCAGAGTAAAGACGAGGGCAGGCCAGAGCCAGAGGAAGAGCAGGCCGGAGACAAGGCATGGGCAGGCGAGAGCCAGAGAGAGAGCAGGCCGGAGCCAGAGCGAGGGCAGGCTAGAGCGAGAGCTGGTCAGAGCCAGGGCGAGAGCAGGCCGGAGTCAAGACAAGGGCAGGCCAGAGCCAGAGCAAGAGCCGGCCAGAGCAAGAGCAGGCCGGAGCCAGGGCAGGCCGGGCAAGATCAGGCTGGAGTCAGAGCTAGAGTAGGCTGGAGCCAAGGCGAGAGCAGGCCGGAGCCAAGGCGAAGGCTGGCCGGAGCCATAGCGAGAGCAGGCCGGAGCCAAGGCGAGAGCGGGCCAGAGCGAGAGCAGGCCGTAGCCAAGGCGAGGGCAGGCCAGAGCCAGATTCAGAGCAGGCCAGAGTCATGGCGAGAGCAGGCCAGAGCCAAGGCGAGGGCACGCCAGAGCCAGAGCGAGAGCAGGTCAGAGCCAGAGCGAGAGTAGGCCAGAGCCAAGGCAAGGGCAGGCCAGAGCCAGAAAGAGAGAAGGCCGGAGCCAAGGCAAGGGCAGGGCGGAACATGGGCGAGAGCAGGCCGGAGACAGGGCGAAGCCAGAGCGAGAGCAGGTCAGAACCTGAGCGAGAGTATGCCGGAGCCAAGGCGAAGGGAGGCCAGAACTAGAGCGAGGGCAGGCAAAAGCAAGAGCGAGAGTAGGCCAGAGCCAAGGCAAGGGCAGGCCAGAGCGAGAGAGAGAGCAGGCCGGAACAAGGGCTAGATCAGGTCCGAGACAGAGCGAGGCCAGAGCGAGAGCAGGCCACAGCCTGAGTGAGAGTATGCCGGAGCCAGGGCGAGGGCAGGCCAGAGCCAGAGAGAGAGCAGGCCGGAGCAAGGGCGAGGGCGCGCCAGAGCCAAAGCGAGAGCAGGCCGGAGCCAGGACTAGAGCAGGCCGGAGCTAAGGCGAGGGCAGGCCGGAGCCAGAGCGATGGCAGGCCGGAGCCAGGGCAAGGGCAGTCCAGAACTAGAGCGAGAGCCGGCCGGAGCCAAGGTGAGAGCTGGCTGGAGCCAAGGTGAGGGCAGGCCAGAGGCAGAGCCAGGGCAGGCCAGAGCAAGAGCAGGCCGGAGCCAAGGCGAGGGCAGGCCAGAGCGAGAGCAGGTCGGAGCCAGGGCTAGAGCAGGCCGGAGCTAATGCGAGGGCTGGCCTGAGCTAGAGCAACAAGGGCAGGCCGGAGTCAGGGCAAGGGCAGGCCGGAGCCAGAGCAAGGGCAGGCCGGAGTCAGGGCGAGAGCAGGCCGGAGCCAAGGCGAAGTCAGGCCAGAACCAGAGGGAGAGCATGCCGGAGTCAAGACGAGGGCAGGCCAGAGCAAGAGCAGGCCAGAGCAAGAGCAGGCCGGAGCCAAGGCAAGGGCTGGCCAGAGTCAGAGCGAGCGTAGGCCGGAGCCAAGGTGAGGGCAGGCCAGAGCGAGAGCAGGCCAGAGCCAGAGTGAGAGCAGGCCAGTGCCTGAGAGAGAGCAGTCCGGAGCCAAGGCAAGGGCAGGCCAGAGCCAGAGAGAGAGTTGGCCTGAGCCAGAGCGAGAGCAGGCCGGAGCCAAGGAGAAGGCAGCCCAGAACCAGAGCGAGAGCAGGTCGGAACCAAGGCGAGGGCAGGCCATAGGCAGAGCCAGGGCAGGCCAGAGCAAGAGAGAAGAGAGCAGGCCGGAGCCAAGGCGATGGCAGGCCAGAGTCAGAGTGAGAACAGGCCAGAGCCAAGGTGAGGGCAGGCCAGAGCGAGAGCAGGCCAGTGCCAGAGCGAGAGCAGGCCAGTGCCAGAACGAGAGCAGGCCAGTGCCAGAGCTAGAGAAGTCCGGAGCCAAGGGAAGGGCAGGCCAGAGCCAGAAAGCGAGTAGGCCTGAGCCAGAGCGAGAGGAGGCCGGAGCCAAGGCAAAGGCAGGCCCGAACCAGAGCGAGAACAGGCCGGAGTCAAGACGAGGGCAGGCCAGAGCCAGAGCAAGAGCAGGCTGGAGCCAAGGCAAGGGCAGGCCGGTACAAGGGCGAGAACAGGCCGGAGTCAAGACGAGAGCAGGCCAGAGCTAGAGCAAGAGCAGGCCAGAGCAAGAGCAGGCCGGAGCCAGGGCGAGAGCAGGCCGGAGCCAAGGTGAGGGCTGGCCGGAGCCAGAGCAATGGCATCCCGGAGCCAGGGCGAGAGCAGGCCGGAGCCAAGGCGAGGGCAGGCCAGAGCCAGAGCAAGAGCAGGCTGGAGCCAAGGCAAGGGCAGGCCAGTACAAGGGCGAGAACAGGCCGGAGTCAAGACGAGAGCAGGCCAGAGCAAGAGCAGGCCGGAGCCAGGGCGAGAGCAGGCCGGAGCCAAGGCGAGGGCTGGCCGGAGCCAGAGCAAGGGCAGGCCGGAGCCAGGGCGGGAGCAGGCCGGAGCCAAGATGAGGGCAGGCCAGAGCAAGAGCAGGTCGGAGCCAAGGCGAGGGCAGGTCAGAGCCAGAGCGAGAGCAGGCCGGAGCCAAGGCGAGGGGAGGCTAGAGCGAGAGCAGGCCAGAGCGAAAGCAGTCCGGAGCCAAGGCAAGGGCAGGCCAGAGCCAGAGCGAGAGCAGGCCTGAGCCAGAGCGAGAGCAGGCCTGAGCAAGAGCAGGCCGGAGCCAAAGCAGTCCGGAGCCAAGGCAAGGGCAGGCCAGAACAAGAGCGAGATCAGGCCAGAGTAAAGACGAGGGCAGGCCAGAGGAAGAGCAGGCCGGAGACAAGGCATGGGCAGGCGAGAGCCAGAGAGAGAGCAGGCCGGAGCCAGAGCGAGGGCAGGCTAGAGCGAGAGCTGGTCAGAGCCAGGGGAAGAGCAGGCCGGAGTCAAGACAAGGGCAGGCCAGAGCCAGAGCAAGAGCCGGCCAGATCCAGAGGAAGAGCAGGCCGGAGCCAGGGCGAGGGCAGGCCAGAGCCAGGGTAAGAGCAGGCCGGAGCCAGAGCGAGAGCAGGCCGGAGCCAAGGCGAGAGCAGGCCGGAGCCAAGGCGAGGGCTGGCTGGAGCCAGAGCGAGAGCAGGCCGGAGCCAAGGCGAGAGCGGGCCAGAGCGAGAGCAGGCCGTAGCCAAGGCGAGGGCAGGCCAGAGCCAGATTCAGAGCAGGCCAGAGTCATGGCGAGAGCAGGCCAGAGCCAAGGCGAGGGCACGCCAGAGCCAGAGCGAGAGCAGGTCAGAGCCAGAGCGAGAGTAGGCCAGAGCCAAGGCAAGGGCAGGCCAGAGCCAGAAAGAGAGAAGGCCGGAGCCAAGGCAAGGGCAGGCCGGAACATGGGCGAGAGCAGGCCGGAGACAGGGCGAAGCCAGAGCGAGAGCAGGTCAGAACCTGAGCGAGAGTATGCCGGAGCCAAGGCGAGGGGAGGCCAGAACTAGAGCGAGAGCAGGCCGGAGCCAGGGCGAGGGCAGGCAAAAGCAAGAGCGAGAGTAGGCCAGAGCCAAGGCAAGGGCAGGCCAGAGCGAGAGAGAGAGCAGGCCGGAACAAGGGCTAGATCAGGCCCGAGACAGAGCGAGGCCAGAGCGAGAGCAGGCCACAGCCTGAGTGAGAGTATGCCGGAGCCAGGGCGAGGGCAGGCCAGAGCCAGAGAGAGAGCAGGCCGGAGCAAGGGCGAGGGCGGGCCAGAGCCAAAGCGAGAGCAGGCCGGAGCCAGGACTAGAGCAGGCCGGAGCTAAGGCGAGGGCAGGCCGGAGCCAGAGCGATGGCAGGCCGGAGCCAGGGCAAGGGCAGTCCAGAACTAGAGCGAGAGCCGGCCGGAGCCAAGGTGAGAGCTGGCTGGAGCCAAGGTGAGGGAGGGCAGGCCAGAGCAAGAGCAGGCCGGAGCCAAGGCGAGGGCAGGCCAGAGCGAGAGCAAGTCGGAGCCAGGGCTAGAGCAGGCCGGAGCTAATGCGAGGGCTGGCATGAGCTAGAGAAACAAGGGCAGGCCGGAGTCAGGGCAAGGGCAGACCGGAGCCAGAGCAAGGGCAGGCCGGAGTCAGGGCGAGAGCAGGCCGGAGCCAAGGCGAAGTCAGGCCAGAACCAGAGGGAGAGCATGCCGGAGTCAAGACGAGGGCAGGCCAGAGCAAGAGCAGGCCGGAGCCAGCAGGCTGGAGCCAGGGCGAGAGCAGGCCGGAGCCAAGGCAAGGGCTGGCCAGAGTCAGAGCAAGGACAGGCCGGAGCCAGGGTGAGGTCAGGCCGGTGCAAGAGCAAGCCAGAGCCAAGGCGAGAGCAGGCCGAAGCCAAGGCGAGGGCAGTCCAGAGCGAGAGCAGGCCAGAGCCAGGGCGAGAGAGCAGGCCGTAGCCAAGGAGAAGGCAGGCCAGAGCCAGATCCAGAGAAGGCCGGAGCCAGGGCGAGGGCAGGCCAGAGTCAGAGCGAGAGCAGGACGGAGCCAAGGCAAGGGCACGCCAGAGCGAGAGCAGGCCAGAGCGAGAGCAGGCCGGGGCAAGGGCGAGGGCAGGCCAGAGCCAGAGCAAGAGTAGGCCACTGCCAAGGCAAGGGCAGGCCAGAGCAAGAGAAGGCCGGAGCCAAGGCCAGTGCAGGCCGGAACCAGGGCGAGAGCACGCCGTAGACAGTTCGAGGCCAGAGCCAAAGCGAGAGCAGGCCAGAGCCAGAGCTAAAGTAGGCCGGAGCCATGGCTAGGGCAGGCCAGAGCCAGAGAGAGAGCAGGCTGGAGCCAAGGTGAGGGCAGGCCAGAGCGACAGCAGGCAGGAGCCAGGGTGAGAGCAGTCCGGAGCCAAGGCAAGAGCAGTCCGGAGCCAGGGCGAGGGCAGTCCGGATGTAGAGCGAGAGAACGAGAGCAGGCCGGAGCCAAGGCGAGATTAGACCGAAGCCAAGGCGAGGGCAGGCTAGAGGCAGAGCCAGGCCAGGCCACAACCAGAGCGAGAGTAGGTCGGACCCAGGGCGAGAGCAGAGCCAGGGCAAGGGCTGGCCGGAGCCAGAGCAAGGGCAGGTTAGAGCCAGGGCGAGGGCAGGCCGAAGCCAAGGTGAGAGCAGGCCGGAGCCAAGGCGAGGGTACGCCAGAGCGAGAGCAGGCCAGAGCCAGGACGAGGACAGGCCAGAGTCATAGGGAGAGCAGGCCGGAGCCAAGGCAAGGGCAGGCCAGAGAGAGAGCAGGCCGGAGCCAGGGCGAGGGCAGGCCGGAGCCAAGGCGAGGGATGGCCGGAGCCAGAGCAAGGGAAGGTCGGATCCAGGGCGAAGGCAGGTCGGAGCCAGAGCGAGACCAGGCCGGAGCCAAGGTGAGAGCAGGACGGAGCCAAGGCGAGGGAAGGCCAAAGCGAGAGCAGGCCGGAGCGAGGACGAGGCAGGCCGGAGCCAGGCGAGAGGAGGCCGGAGCCAAGGAGAGGGCATGCCAGAGCCAGAGCAGGCCGGAGCCAGGGCTAGGGCAGGCCAGAGTAACAGCGAGAGCAGGCCGGAGCCGAGGCGAGTGCAGGCCACAGCCAGAGCGAGAGAAGGCCAGAGCCATGGTAAGCAGGCCAGAGCGAGAGCAGGCCAGAGCCATGGCGAGGGCAGGCCAGAGCGAGAGTAGGCCAGGGACAAGGCAAGGGCAGGCCAGGGACAAGGCAAGGGCAGGCCAGAACCAGGGCGAGAGCAGGCCGGAGACAGGGCCAGGCTAGAGGCAGAGCCAGAGCAGGCCAGAGCCAAAGCGAGAGTAGGCCCGAGCCAGGGAGTGGGCAGGCCAGAGCCAGAGAGAGAGAAGGGTGAAGCCTGGGCGAGGGCAATCCTGAGCCAGAGCGAAAGCAGGTCGGAGCCAGGTCGAGACCAGGCCGAAGCCAAGGCAAGGACAGGCTGGGAGCCAGAGCGATGGCAAGCCGGATCCAGTGCAAGGGCAGTCCGTAGCTAGAGCGAGAGCAGGCCGGAGCCACGGCGAGAGCAGGCCGGAGCCAAGGCGAGGGCAGTCCAGACCCAGAGCAAAAGCAGGCTGGAGCCAGGACGAGGGCAGGCCGGAGCCAGAGTGATGGCAAGCCGGAGCCAGGGCGCAGGCAGTCCGGAGCTAGAGCGAGAGCAACCCGGAGCCAGGACGAGGGCAGGCCGGAGCCAGGGTGAGAGCAGGCCGGAGCCAAGGCGAGGACAGACCAGAGCCACAGTGACAGCAGGCCAGAGCAAGGGCAGGCCGGAGCCAGGGCGAGGACAGGCCGGAGCCAGGGCGAGGACAGGCCAGAGCGCGAGCAGCCCAGAGCCAGGTCGAGGGCAGGCCAGAGCCAGAGTAAGAGCAGGCCGGAGCCAAGGCGTGGGCAGGCCAGAGCGAGGGCAGGCCAGAGCCAGAGCGAGGGTAGGCCAGAGCCTGAGCGAGAGCAGGCCAGAGCCAGGGCAAGGGCAGGCCGGAGCCAGAGCGAGAGTTGGCCAGAACCAAGGCAAAGGCAGGCCAGAGCCAGAGCGAGATAAGGCGGAGCCAAGACAAGGGCAGGCCGGAACCAGGGCGACAGCAGGCAAGAGCCAGAGCGATGGCAAGCCGGACCCAGGGCGATGCCAGTCCTGAGCTAGAGCGAGGGCAGGCCGGTGCCAGGGCGAAGCCAGAGCGAGAGCAGGCCGGAGCCAAGGCGAGGGCAGGCTGGAGCCTGGGCGAGGGCAGGCCACGGCGAGAGCAGGTCGGAGCCAGGGCGAGAGCAGGCCGGAGCCAAGGCGACGGCAGAACGGAGCCAGAGCGATGGCAAGCTAGAGCCAGGGCGAGCGCAGTCCGGAGCTAGAGCGAGAGCAGGCAGGAGCTAGGGCGAGAGCAGGCCGGAGCCAAGGCGAGGGCAGGCCAGAGCGAGAGCAGGCCGGAGCCAGGACGAGGGCAGGCCGGAGCCAGGGTGAGAGCAGGCCGGAGCCAGAGCGAGGGTAAGCCAGAGCCAGAGCGAGAGCAGGCCGGAGCCAAGCGAGGGCAGGCCAGAGCCAAATCGAGAGCAGTCCGGATCCAAGGCGAGGGCAAGTCAGAGCGAGAGTAAGCCGGAGCAAAGGCAAGGGCAGGCCAGAGCCAGAGTGAGAGCAGGCCAGAGCCAGAGCGAGAGCAGTCCAGAGCCAGGGCGAGAGCAGGCCGGTGCCAGGGCAAGGACAGGCCGGAGCCAGAGCGAGAGTTGGCCAGAGCCAAGGCAAGGGCAGGCAAGAGCCAGAGCGAGAGAAGGCCGGAGCCAAGACAAGGGCAGGCAGGAACCAGGGCGATAGCAGGCAAGAGCCAGAGCGATGGCAAGCCGGACCCAGGGCGAGGCCAGTCCGGAGCTAGAGCGAGAGCAGGCCGGAGCCAGGACGAGGGCAGGCCGGTGCCAGGGCGAAGCCAGAGCGAGAGCAGGCCAGAGCGAGAGTAGGCCGGAGCCAAGGCGAGGGCAGGCTGGAGCCTGGGCGAGGGCAGGCCACGGCGAGAGCAGGTCGGAGCCAGGGCGAGAGCAGGCCGGAGCCAAGGCGAGGGCAGAACGGAGCCAGAGCGATGGCAAGCTAGAGCCAGGGCGAGCGCAGTCCGGAGCTAGAGCGAGAGCAGGCAGGAGCTAGGGCGAGAGCAGGCCGGAGCCAAGGCGAGGGCAGGCCAGAGCGAGAGCAGGCCGGAGCCAGGACGAGGGCAGGCCGGAGCCAGGGTGAGAGCAGGCCGGAGCCAGAGCGAGGGTAAGCCAGAGCCAGAGCAAGAGCAGGCCGGAGCCAAGCGAGGGCAGGCCAGAGCCAAATCGAGAGCAGTTCGGATCCAAGGCGAGGGCAAGTCAGAGCGAGAGTAAGCCGGAGCAAAGGCAAGGGCAGGCCAGAGCCAGAGTGAGAGCAGGCCAGAGCCAGAGCGAGAGCAGTCCAGAGCCAGGGCGAGAGCAGGCCGGTGCCAGGGCAAGGACAGGCCGGAGCCAGAGCGAGAGTTGGCCAG
Source organism: Phyllobates terribilis (assembly GCF_046119375.1). Taxonomy (NCBI): domain Eukaryota; kingdom Metazoa; phylum Chordata; class Amphibia; order Anura; family Dendrobatidae; genus Phyllobates; species Phyllobates terribilis. Next base: position 74,056 of record NW_027364010.1, on the reverse strand, counting down.
AGCCAAGGCAAGGGCAGGCAAGAGCCAGAGCGAGAGAAGGCCGGAGCCAAGACAAGGGCAGGCCGGAACCAGGGCGAGAGCAGGCAAGAGCCAGAGCGATGGCAAGCCGGACCCAGGGCGAGGCCAGTCCGGAGCTAGAGCGAGAGCAGGCCGGAGCCAGGACGAGGGCAGGCCGGAGCCAGGGCGAGGCCAGAGCGAGAGCAGGCCAGAGCGAGAGTAGGCCGGAGCCAAGGCGAGGGCAGGCTGGAGCCTGGGCGAGGGCAGGCCTGGGCGAGAGCAGGTCAGAGCCAGGGCGAGAGCAGGCCGGAGCCAAGGCAAGGGCAGAACGGAGCCAGAGCGATGGCAAGCTGGAGCCAGGGCGAGCGCAGTCCGGAGCTAGAGCGAGAGCAGGCCAGAGCTAGGGCGAGAGCAGGCCCGAGCCAAGGCACGGGCTGGCCAGAGCCAGAGCGAGAGCAGGCCGGAGCCAGGACGAGGGCAGGCCGGAGCCAGGGTGAGAGCAGGGGGGAGCCAAGGAGAGGACAGGCCAGAGCCACAGCGAGAGCAGGCCGGAGCCACGGTGACTGCAGGCCAGAGCCAGAGTCAGAGAAGACCGGAGCCAAGGAAAGGGCAGGCCAGAGCCAGAGCAGGCCAGAACCAGAGCGAGAGCTGTCCGGAGCCAGAGCTAGGGCAGGCCAGAGCGAGAGCAGGCCTGAGCCAGAGCGAGAACAGGCTGGAGCCATGGCGAAGGCAGGCCAGAACAAGAGCGAGATCAGGCTAGAGCCATGACGAGGGCAGGCCAGAGCCAGAGGAAGAGCAGGCCGGAGCCAAGGCATGGGCAGGCCAGAGCGAGAGCAGGTCAGAGCCAGGCCGAGAGCAGGCCGGAGCCAATGCAAGGGTAGGCCGGAGTCAGGGCGAGGGCAGGCCGGAGCCAAGGCGAGAGCAGGCCGGAGCCAAGGCGAGAGCAGGCCGGAGCCAAGGCGAGGGTAGGCCAGAGCCAAGGCAAGGGCAGGCCAGACCCAGAGCGATAGAAGGCCAGAGCCAAAGCAAGGGCAGGCCGGAACCAGGGCGAGAGCAGGCAAGAGCCAGAGCGATGGCAAGCCGGACCCAGGGCGAGGCCAGTCCTGAGCTAGAGCGGGAAGAACGAGAACAGGCCGGAGTCAAGACGAGAGCAGGCCAGAGCTAGAGCAAGAGCAGGCCAGAGGGCAGGTCAAGGCGAGGGCAGGTCAGAGCCAGAGCGAGAGCAGGCCGGAGCTAAGGCGAGGGGAGGCCAGAGCGAGAGCAGGCCAGAGCGAAAGCAGTCCGGAGCCAAGGCAAGGGCAGGCCAGAGCCAGAGCGAGAGCAGGCCTGAGCCAGAGCGAGAGCAGGCCTGAGCAAGAGCAGGCCGGAGCCAAAGCAGTCCGGAGCCAAGGCAAGGGCAGGCCAGAACAAGAGCGAGATCAGGCCAGAGTAAAGACGAGGGCAGGCCAGAGCCAGAGGAAGAGCAGGCCGGAGACAAGGCATGGGCAGGCGAGAGCCAGAGAAAGAGCAGGCCGGAGCCAGAGCGATGGCAGGCTAGATCGAGAGCTGGTCAGAGCCAGGGGAAGAGCAGGCCGGAGTCAAGACAAGGGCAGGCCAGAGCAAGAGCAGGCCAGAGCCAGGGCAAGAGCAGGCCGGAGCCAGAGCGAGAGCAGGCCGGAGCCAAGGCGAGAGCAGGCCGGAGCCAAGGCGAGGGCTGGCCGGAGCCAGAGCGAGAGCAGGCCGGAGCCAAGGCGAGAGCGGGCCAGAGCGAGAGCAGTCCAGAGCCAGATTCAGAGCAGGCCAGAGTCATGGCGAGAGCAGGCCAGAGCCAAGGCGAGGGCACGCCAGAACCAGAGCGAGAGCAGGTCAGAGCGAGAGTAGGCCAGAGCCAAGGCAAGGGCAGGCTAGAGCCAGAGCGAGAGCAGGTCAGAGCGAGAGAAGGCCGGAGCCAAGGCAAGGGCAGGCCGGAACATGGGCGAGAGCAGGCCGGAGACAGGGCGAAGCCAGAGCGAGAGCAGGTCAGAACCTGAGCGAGAGTATGCCGGAGCCAAGGCGAGGGGAGGCCAGAACTAGAGCGAGAGCAGGCCGGAGCCAGGGCGAGGGCAGGCAAAAGCAAGAGCGAGAGTAGGCCAGAGCCAAGGCAAGGGCAGGCCAGAGCGAGAGAGAGAGCAGGCCGGAACAAGGGCTAGATCAGGCCCGAGACAGAGCGAGGCCAGAGCGAGAGCAGGCCACAGCCTGAGTGAGAGTATGCCGGAGCCAGGGCGAGGGCAGGCCAGAGCCAGAGAGAGAGCAGGCCGGAGCAATGGCGAGGGCGGGCCAGAGCCAAAGCGAGAGCAGGCCGGAGCCAGGACTAGAGCAGGCCGGAGGTAAGGCGAGGGCAGGCCGGAGCCAGAGCGATGGCAGGCCGGAGCCAGGGCAAGGGCAGTCCAGAACTAGAGCGAGAGCCGGCCGGAGCCAAGGTGAGAGCTGGCAGGAGCCAAGGTGAGGGCAGGCCAGAGGCAGAGCCAGGGCAGGCCAGAGCAAGAGCAGGCCGGAGCCAAGGCGAGGGCAGGCCAGAGCGAGAGCAGGTCGGAGCCAGGGCTAGAGCAGGCCGGAGCTAATGCGAGGGCTGGCCTGAGCTAGAGCAACAAGGGCAGGCCGGAGTCAGGGCAAGGGCAGGCCGGAGCCAGAGCAAGGGCAGGCCGGAGTCAGGGCGAGAGCAGGCCGGAGCCAAGGCGAAGTCAGGCCAGAACCAGAGGGAGAGCATGCCGGAGTCAAGACGAGGGCAGGCCAGAGCAAGAGCAGGCCGGAGCCAGCAGGCCGGAGCCAGGGCGAGAGCAGGCCGGAGCCAAGGCAAGGGCTGGCCAGAGTCAGAGCAAGGACAGGCCGGAGCCAGGGTGAGGGCAGGCCGGTGCAAGAGCAAGCCAGAGCCAAGGCGAGAGCAGGCCGAAGCCAAGGCGAGGGCAGTCCAGAGCGAGAGCAGGCCAGAGCCAGGGCGAGAGAGCAGGCCGTAGCCAAGGAGAAGGCAGGCCAGAGCCAGATCCAGAGAAGGCCGGAGCCAGGGCGAGGGCAGACCAGAGTCAGAGCGAGAGCAGGACGGAGCCAAGGCGAGGGCAGGCCAGAGCCAGAGCAAGAGTAGGCCACTGCCAAGGCAAGGGCAGGCCAGAGCCAGAGCAAGAGAAGGCTGGAGCCAAGGCCAGTGCAGGCCGGAACCAGGGCGAGAGCACGCCGTAGACAGTTCGAGGCCAGAGCCAAAGCGAGAGCAGGCCAGAGCCAGAGCGAAAGTAGGCCGGAGCCATGGCTAGGGCAGGCCAGAGCCAGAGAAAGAGCAGGCTGGAGCCAAGGTGAGGGCAGGCCAGAGCCAGAGCGACAGCAGGCAGGAGCCAGGGTGAGAGCAGTCCGGAGCCAAGGCAAGAGCAGTCCGGAGCCAGGGCGAGGGCAGTCCGGATGTAGAGCGAGAGAACGAGAGCAGGCCGGAGCCAAGGCGAGATTAGACCGAAGCCAAGGCGAGGGCAGGCTAGAGGCAGAGCCAGGGCAGGCCACAACCAGAGCGAGAGTAGGTCGGACCCAGGGCGAGAGCAGAGCCAGGGCAAGGGCTGGCCGGAGCCAGAGCAAGGGCAGGTTAGAGCCAGGGCGAGGGCAGGCCGAAGCCAAGGTGAGAGCAGGCCGGAGCCAAGGCGAGGGTACGCCAGAGCGAGAGCAGGCCAGAGCCAGGACGAGGACAGGCCAGAGTCATAGAGAGAGCAGGCCAGAGCCAAGGCAAGGGCAGGCCAGAGAGAGAGCCAGAAAGCGAGTAGGCCTGAGCCAGAGCGAGAGGAGGCCGGAGCCAAGGCAAAAGCAGGCCCGAACCAGAGCGAGAACAGGCCGGAGTCAAGACGAGGGCAGGCCAGAGCCAGAGCAAGAGCAGGCTGGAGCCAAGGCAAGGGCAGGCCGGTACAAGGGCGAGAACAGGCCGGAGTCAAGACGAGAGCAGGCCAGAGCTAGAGCAAGAGCAGGCCAGAGCCAGAGCAAGAGCAGGCCGGAGCCAGGGCGAGAGCAGGCCGGAGCCAAGGTGAGGGCTGGCCGGAGCTAGGGCGAGAGCAGGCCGGAGCCAAGGCGAGGGCAGGCCAGAGCAAGAGCAGGCTGGAGCCAAGGCAAGGGCAGGCCAGTACAAGGGCGAGAACAGGCCGGAGTCAAGACGAGAGCAGGCCAGAGCAAGAGCAGGCCGGAGCCAGGGCGAGAGCAGGCCGGAGCCAAGGCGAGGGCTGGCCGGAGCCAGAGCAAGGGCAGGCCGGAGCCAGGGCGAGAGCAGGCCGGAGCCAAGGCGAGGGCAGGCCAGAGCCAGAGCAAGAGCAGGTCGGAGCCAAGGCGAGGGCAGGTCATAGCCAGAGCGAGAGCAGGCCGGAGCCAAGGCGAGGGGAGGCCAGAGCGAGAGCAGGCCAGAGCGAAAGCAGTCCGGAGCCAAGGCAAGGGCAGGCCAGAGCCAGAGCGAGAGCAGGCCTGAGCCAGAGCGAGAGCAGGCCTGAGCAAGAGCAGGCCGGAGCCAAAGCAGTCCGGAGCCAAGGCAAGGGCAGGCCAGAACAAGAGCGAGATCAGGCCAGAGTAAAGACGAGGGCAGGCCAGAGCCAGAGGAAGAGCAGGCCGGAGACAAGGCATGGGCAGGCGAGAGCCAGAGCGAGGGCAGGCTAGAGCGAGAGCTGGTCAGAGCCAGGGGAAGAGCAGGCCGGAGTCAAGACAAGGGCAGGCCAGAGCCAGAGCAAGAGCCGGCCAGATCCAGAGCAAGAGCAGGCCGGAGCAAGGGCGAGGGCAGGCCAGAGCCAGGGCAAGAGCAGGCCGGAGCCAGAGCGAGAGCAGGCCGGAGCCAAGGCGAGAGCAGGCCGGAGCCAAAGCGAGGGCTGGCCGGAGCCAGAGCGAGAGCAGGCCGGAGCCAAGGCGAGAGCGGGCCAGAGCGAGAGCAGGCCGTAGCCAAGGCGAGGGCAGGCCAGAGACAGATTCAGAGCAGGCCAGAGTCATGGCGAGAGCAGGCCAGAGCCAAGGCGAGGGCACGCCAGAGCCAGAGCGAGAGCAGGTCAGAGCCAGAGCGAGAGTAGGCCAGAGCCAAGGCAAGGGCAGGCCAGAGCCAGAAAGAGAGAAGGCCGGAGCCAAGGCAAGGGCAGGCCGGAACATGGGCGAGAGCAGGCCGGAGACAGGGCAAAGCCAGAGCGAGAGCAGGTCAGAACCTGAGCGAGAGTATGCCGGAGCCAAGGCGAGGGGAGGCCAGAACTAGAGCGAGAGCAGGCCGGAGCCAGGGCGAGGGCAGGCAAAAGCAAGAGCGAGAGTAGGCCAGAGCCAAGGCAAGGGCAGGCCAGAGCGAGAGAGAGAGCAGGCCGGAACAAGGGCTAGATCAGGCCCGAGACAGAGCGAGGCCAGAGCGAGAGCAGGCCACAGCCTGAGTGAGAGTATGCCAGAGCCAGGGCGAGGGCAGGCCAGAGCCAGAGAGAGAGCAGGCCGGAGCAATGGCGAGGGCGGGCCAGAGCCAAAGCGAGAGCAGGCCGGAGCCAGGACTAGAGCAGGCCGGAGGTAAGGCGAGGGCAGGCCGGAGCCAGGGCAAGGGCAGTCCAGAACTAGAGCGAGAGCCGGCCGGAGCCAAGGTGAGAGCTGGCTGGAGCCAAGGTGAGGGCAGGCCAGAGGCAGAGCCAGGGCAGGCCAGAGCAAGAGCAGGCCGGAGCCAAGGCGAGGGCAGGCCAGAGCGAGAGCAGGTCGGAGCCAGGGCTAGAGCAGGCCGGAGCTAATGCGAGGGCTGGCCTGAGCTAGAGCAACAAGGGCAGGCCGGAGTCAGGGCAAGGGCAGTCCGGAGCCAGAGCAAGGGCAGGCCGGAGTCAGGGCGAGAGCAGGCCGGAGCCAAGGCGAAGTCAGGCCAGAACCAGAGGGAGAGCATGCCGGAGTCAAGACGAGGGCAGGCCAGAGCAAGAGCAGGCCGGAGCCAGCAGGCCGGAGCCAGGGCGAGAGCAGGCCGGAGCCAAGGCAAGGGCTGGCCAGAGTCAGAGCAAGGACAGGCCGGAGCCAGGGTGAGGGCAGGCCGGTGCAAGAGCAAGCCAGAGCCAAGGCGAGAGCAGGCCGAAGCCAAGGCGAGGGCAGTCCAGAGCGAGAGCAGGCCAGAGCCAGGGCGAGAGAGCAGGCCGTAGCCAAGGAGAAGGCAGGCCAGAGCCAGATCCAGAGAAGGCCGGAGCCAGGGCGAGGGCAGACCAGAGTCAGAGCGAGAGCAGGACGGAGCCAAGGCGAGGGCACGCCAGAGCGAGAGCAGGCCAGAGCGAGAGTAGGCCGGGGCAAGGGCGAGGGCAGGCCAGAGCAAGAGTAGGCCACTGCCAAGGCAAGGGCAGGCCAGAGCCAGAGCAAGAGAAGGCTGGAGCCAAGGCCAGTGCAGGCCGGAACCAGGGCGAGAGCACGCCGTAGACAGTTCGAGGCCAGAGCCAAAGCGAGAGCAGGCCAGAGCCAGAGCGAAAGTAGGCCGGAGCCATGGCTAGGGCAGGCCAGAGCCAGAGAAAGAGCAGGCTGGAGCCAAGGTGAGGGCAGGCCAGAGCCAGAGCGACAGCAGGCAGGAGCCAGGGTGAGAGCAGTCCGGAGCCAAGGCAAGAGCAGTCCGGAGCCAGGGCGAGGGCAGTCCGGATGTAGAGCGAGAGAACGAGAGCAGGCCGGAGCCAAGGCGAGATTAGACCGAAGCCAAGGCGAGGGCAGGCTAGAGGCAGAGCCAGGGCAGGCCACAACCAGAGCGAGAGTAGGTCGGACCCAGGGCGAGAGCAGAGCCAGGGCAAGGGCTGGCCGGAGCCAGAGCAAGGGCAGGTTAGAGCCAGGGCGAGGGCAGGCCGAAGCCAAGGTGAGAGCAGGCCGGAGCCAAGGCGAGGGTACGCCAGAGCGAGAGCAGGCCAGAGCCAGGACGAGGACAGGCCAGAGTCATAGAGAGAGCAGGCCAGAGCCAAGGCAAGGGCAGGCCAGAGAGAGAGCCAGAAAGCGAGTAGGCCTGAGCCAGAGCGAGAGGAGGCCGGAGCCAAGGCAAAAGCAGGCGCGAACCAGAGCGAGAACAGGCCGGAGTCAAGACGAGGGCAGGCCAGAGCCAGAGCAAGAGCAGGCTGGAGCCAAGGCAAGGGCAGGCCGGTACAAGGGCGAGAACAGGCCGGAGTCAAGACGAGAGCAGGCCAGAGCTAGAGCAAGAGCAGGCCAGAGCCAGAGCAAGAGCAGGCCGGAGCCAGGGCGAGAGCAGGCCGGAGCCAAGGTGAGGGCTGGCCGGAGCTAGGGCGAGAGCAGGCCGGAGCCAAGGCGAGGGCAGGCCAGAGCAAGAGCAGGCTGGAGCCAAGGCAAGGGCAGGCCAGTACAAGGGCGAGAACAGGCCGGAGTCAAGACGAGAGCAGGCCAGAGCAAGAGCAGGCCGGAGCCAGGGCGAGAGCAGGCCGGAGCCAAGGCGAGGGCTGGCCGGAGCCAGAGCAAGGGCAGGCCGGAGCCAGGGCGAGAGCAGGCCGGAGCCAAGGCGAGGGCAGGCCAGAGCAAGAGCAGGTCGGAGCCAAGGCGAGGGCAGGTCAGAGCCAGAGCGAGAGCAGGCCGGAGCCAAGGCGAGGGGAGGCCAGAGCGAGAGCAGGCCAGAGCGAAAGCAGTCCGGAGCCAAGGCAAGGGCAGGCCAGAGCCAGAGCGAGAGCAGGCCTGAGCCAGAGCGAGAGCAGGCTTGAGCAAGAGCAGGCCGGAGCCAAAGCAGTCCGGAGCCAAGGCAAGGGCAGGCCAGAACAAGAGCGAGATCAGGCCAGAGTAAAGACGAGGGCAGGCCAGAGCCAGAGGAAGAGCAGGCCGGAGACAAGGCATGGGCAGGCGAGAGCCAGAGCGAGGGCAGGCTAGAGCGAGAGCTGGTCAGAGCCAGGGGAAGAGCAGGCCGGAGTCAAGACAAGGGCAGGCCAGAGCCAGAGCAAGAGCCGGCCAGATCCAGAGCAAGAGCAGGCCGGAGCAAGGGCGAGGGCAGGCCAGAGCCAGGGCAAGAGCAGGCCGGAGCCAGAGCGAGAGCAGGCAGGAGCCAAGGCGAGAGCAGGCCGGAGCCAAAGCGAGGGCTGGCCGGAGCCAGAGCGAGAGCAGGCCGGAGCCAAGGCGAGAGCGGGCCAGAGCGAGAGCAGGCCGTAGCCAAGGCGAGGGCAGGCCAGAGACAGATTCAGAGCAGGCCAGAGTCATGGCGAGAGCAGGCCAGAGCCAAGGCGAGGGCACGCCAGAGCCAGAGCGAGAGCAGGTCAGAGCCAGAGCGAGAGTAGGCCAGAGCCAAGGCAAGGGCAGGCCAGAGCCAGAAAGAGAGAAGGCCGGAGCCAAGGCAAGGGCAGGCCGGAACATGGGCGAGAGCAGGCCGGAGACAGGGCAAAGCCAGAGCGAGAGCAGGTCAGAACCTGAGCGAGAGTATGCCGGAGCCAAGGCGAGGGGAGGCCAGAACTAGAGCGAGAGCAGGCCGGAGCCAGGGCGAGGGCAGGCAAAAGCAAGAGCGAGAGTAGGCCAGAGCCAAGGCAAGGGCAGGCCAGAGCGAGAGAGAGAGCAGGCCGGAACAAGGGCTAGATCAGGCCCGAGACAGAGCGAGGCCAGAGCGAGAGCAGGCCACAGCCTGAGTGAGAGTATGCCGGAGCCAGGGCGAGGGCAGGCCAGAGCCAGAGAGAGAGCAGGCCGGAGCAATGGCGAGGGCGGGCCAGAGCCAAAGCGAGAGCAGGCCGGAGCCAGGACTAGAGCAGGCCGGAGGTAAGGCGAGGGCAGGCCGGAGCCAGGGCAAGGGCAGTCCAGAACTAGAGCGAGAGCCGGCCGGAGCCAAGGTGAGAGCTGGCTGGAGCCAAGGTGAGGGCAGGCCAGAGGCAGAGCCAGGGCAGGCCAGAGCAAGAGCAGGCCGGAGCCAAGGCGAGGGCAGGCCAGAGCGAGAGCAGGTCGGAGCCAGGGCTAGAGCAGGCCGGAGCTAATGCGAGGGCTGGCCTGAGCTAGAGCAACAAGGGCAGGCCGGAGTCAGGGCAAGGGCAGGCCGGAGCCAGAGCAAGGGCAGGCCGGAGTCAGGGCGAGAGCAGGCCGGAGCCAAGGCGAAGTCAGGCCAGAACCAGAGGGAGAGCATGCCGGAGTCAAGACGAGGGCAGGCCAGAGCAAGAGCAGGCCGGAGCCAGCAGGCCGGAGCCAGGGCGAGAGCAGGCCGGAGCCAAGGCAAGGGCTGGCCAGAGTCAGAGCAAGGACAGGCCGGAGCCAGGGTGAGGGCAGGCCGGTGCAAGAGCAAGCCAGAGCCAAGGCGAGAGCAGGCCGAAGCCAAGGCGAGGGCAGTCCAGAGCGAGAGCAGGCCAGAGCCAGGGCGAGAGAGCAGGCCGTAGCCAAGGAGAAGGCAGGCCAGAGCCAGATCCAGAGAAGGCCGGAGCCAGGGCGAGGGCAGACCAGAGTCAGAGCGAGAGCAGGACGGAGCCAAGGCGAGGGCACGCCAGAGCGAGAGCAGGCCAGAGCGAGAGTAGGCCGGGGCAAGGGCGAGGGCAGGCCAGAGCCAGAGCAAGAGTAGGCCACTGCCAAGGCAAGGGCAGGCCAGAGCCAGAGCAAGAGAAGGCTGGAGCCAAGGCCAGTGCAGGCCGGAACCAGGGCGAGAGCACGCCGTAGACAGTTCGAGGCCAGAGCCAAAGCGAGAGCAGGCCAGAGCCAGAGCGAAAGTAGGCCGGAGCCATGGCTAGGGCAGGCCAGAGCCAGAGAAAGAGCAGGCTGGAGCCAAGGTGAGGGCAGGCCAGAGCCAGAGCGACAGCAGGCAGGAGCCAGGGTGAGAGCAGTCCGGAGCCAAGGCAAGAGCAGTCCGGAGCCAGGGCGAGGGCAGTCCGGATGTAGAGCGAGAGAACGAGAGCAGGCCGGAGCCAAGGCGAGATTAGACCGAAGCCAAGGCGAGGGCAGGCTAGAGGCAGAGCCAGGGCAGGCCACAACCAGAGCGAGAGTAGGTCGGACCCAGGGCGAGAGCAGAGCCAGGGCAAGGGCTGGCCGGAGCCAGAGCAAGGGCAGGTTAGAGCCAGGGCGAGGGCAGGCCGAAGCCAAGGTGAGAGCAGGCCGGAGCCAAGGCGAGGGTACGCCAGAGCGAGAGCAGGCCAGAGCCAGGACGAGGACAGGCCAGAGTCATAGAGAGAGCAGGCCGGAGCCAAGGCAAGGGCAGGCCAGAGAGAGAGCAGGCCGGAGCCAGGGCGAGGGCAGGCCGGAGCCAAGGCGAGGGATGGCCGGAGCCAGAGCAAGGGAAGGTCGGATCCAGGGCGAAGGCAGGTCGGAGCCAGAGCAAGACCAGGCCGGAGCCAAGGCGAGAGCAGGACGGAGCCAAGGCGAGGGAAGGCCAAAGCGAGAGCAGGCCGGAGCCAGGACGAGGCAGGCCGGAGCCAGGCGAGAGGAGGCCGGAGCCAAGGAGAGGGCATGCCAGAGCCAGAGCAGGCCGGAGCCATTGCTAGGGCAGGCCAGAGTAACAGCGAGAGCAGGCCGGAGCCGAGGCGAGTGCAGGCCACAGCCAGAGCGAGAGAAGGCCAGAGCCATGGTAAGCAGACCAGAGCCAGAGCGAGAGCAGGCCAGAGTCATGGCGAGGTCAGGCCAGAGCCAGAGCGAGAGTCGGCCAGGGACAAGGCAAGGGCAGGCCAGGGACAAGGCAAGGGCAGGCCAGAACCAGGGCGAGAGCAGGCCGGAGACAGGGCCAGGCTAGAGGCAGAGCCAGAGCAGGCCAGAGCCAAAGCGAGAGTAGGCCCGAGCCAGGGAGTGGGCAGGCCAGAGCCAGAGAGAGAGAAGGGCGAAGCCTGGGCGAGGGCAGGCCTGAGCCAGAGCGAAAGCAGGTCGGAGCCAGGTCGAGACCAGGCCGAAGCCAAGGCAAGGGCAGGCTGGGAGCCAGAGCGATGGCAAGCCGGATCCAGTGCAAGGGCAGTCCGTAGCTAGAGCGAGAGCAGGCCGGAGCCACGGCGAGAGCAGGCCGGAGCCAAGGCGAGGGCAGTCCAGACCCAGAGCAAAAGCAGGCCGGAGCCAGGACGAGGGCAGGCCGGAGCCAGGACGAGGGCAGGCCGGAGCCAGAGTGATGGCAAGCCGGAGCCAGGGCGCAGGCAGTCCGGAGCTAGAGCGAGAGGAGGCCGGAGCCAGGGGGAGAGCAGGCCGGAGCCAAGGCGAGGCCAGGCCAGAGCGAGAGCAGACCGGAGCCAGGACGAGGGCAGGCCGGAGCCAGGGTGAGAGCAGGCCGGAGCCAAGGCGAGGACAGACCAGAGCCACAGTGACAGCAGGCCAGAGCAAGGGCAGGCCGGAGCCAGGGCGAGGACAGGCCGGAGCCAGGGCGAGGACAGGCCAGAGCGCGAGCAGCCCAGAGCCAGGTCGAGGGCAGGCCAGAGCCAGAGTAAGAGCAAGCCGGAGCCAAGGCGTGGGCAGGCCAGAGCCAGAGCGAGGGCAGGCCAGAGCCAGAGCGAGGGTAGGCCAGAGCCTGAGCGAGAGCAGGCCAGAGCCAGGGCAAGGGCAGGCCGGAGCCAGAGCAAGAGTTGGTCAGAGCCAAGGCAAAGGCAGGCCAGAGCCAGAGCGAGATAAGGCCGGAGCCAAGACAAGGGCAGGCCGGAACCAGGGCGAGAGCAGGCAAGAGCCAGAGCGATGGCAAGCCGGACCCAGGGCGAGGCCAGTCCTGAGCTAGAGCGAGGGCAGGCCGGTGCCAGGGCGAAGCCAGAGCGAGAGCAGGCCAGAGCGAGAGTAGGCCGGAGCCAAGGCGAGGGCAGGCTGGAGCCTGGGCGAGGGCAGGTCACGGCGAGAGCAGGTCGGAGCCAGGGCGAGAGCAGGCCGGAGCCAAGGCGAGGGCAAAACGGAGCCAGAGCTATGGCAAGCTAGAGCCAGGGCGAGCGCAGTCCGGAGCTAGAGCGAGAGCAGGCAGGAGCTAGGACGAGGGCAGGCCGGAGCCAGGGTGAGAGCAGGCCGGAGCCAGAGCGAGGGTAAGCCAGAGCCAGAGCGAGAGCAGGCCGGAGCCAAGCGAGGGCAGGCCAGAGCCAAATCGAGAGCAGTCCGGATCCAAGTCGAGGGCAAGTCAGAGCGAGAGTAAGCCGGAGCAAAGGCAAGGGCAGGCCAGAGCCAGAGTGAGAGCAGGCCAGAGCCAGAGCGAGAGCAGTCCAGAGCCAGGGCGAGAGCAGGCCGGTGCCAGGGCAAGGACAGGCCGGAGCCAGAGCGAGAGTTGGCCAGAGCCAAGGCAAGGGCAGGCAAGAGCCAGAGCGAGAGAAGGCCGGAGCCAAGACAAGGGCAGGCCGGAACCAGGGCGAGAGCAGGCAAGAGCCAGAGCGATGGCAAGCCGGACCCAGGGCGAGGCCAGTCCGGAGCTAGAGCGAGAGCAGGCCGGAGCCAGGACGAGGGCAGGCCGGAGCCGGGGCGAGGCCAGAGCGAGAGCAGGCCAGAGCGAGAGTAGGCCGGAGCCAAGGCGAGGGCAGGCTGGAGCCTGGGCGAGGGCAGGCCTGGGCGAGAGCAGGTCAGAGCCAGGGCGAGAGCAGGCCGGAGCCAAGGCAAGGGCAGAACGGAGCCAGAGCGATGGCAAGCTGGAGCCAGGGCGAGCGCAGTCCGGAGCTAGGGCGAGAGCAGGCCAGAGCTAGGGCGAGAGCAGGCCCGAGCCAAGGCGAGAGCAGGCCGGAGCCAGGACGAGGGCAGGCCGGAGCCAGGGTGAGAGCAGGGGGGAGCCAAGGAGAGGACAGGCCAGAGCCACAGCGAGAGCAGGCCGGAGCCACGGTGACGGCAGGCCAGAGTCAGAGAAGACCGGAGCCAAGGAAAGGGCAGGCCAGAGCCAGAGCAGGCCAGAACCAGAGCGAGAGCTGTCCGGAGCCAGAGCTAGGGCAGGCCAGAGCGAGAGCAGGCCTGAGCCAGAGCGAGAACAGGCTGGAGCCATGGCGAAGGCAGGCCAGAACAAGAGCGAGATCAGGCTAGAGTCATGACGAGGGCAGGCAAGAGCCAGAGGAAGAGCAGGCCGGAGCCAAGGCATGGGCAGGCCAGAGCGAGAGCGAGAGCAGGTCGGAGCCACGCCGAGAGCAGGCCGGAGCCAATGCAAGGGTAGGCCGGAGTCAGGGCGAGGGCAGGCCGGAGCCAGAGTAAGAGGAGGCCAAGCCAAGGCGAGAGCAGGCCGGAGCCAAGGCGAGAGCAGGCCGGAGCCAAGGCGAGGGTAGGCCAGAGCCAAGGCAAGGGCAGGCCAGACCCAGAGCGATAGAAGGCCAGAGCCAAGGCAAGGGCAGGCCGGAACCAGGGCGAGAGCAGGCAAGAGCCAGAGCGATGGCAAGCCGGACCCAGGGCGAGGCCAGTCATGAGCTAGAGCGGGAAGAACGAGAACAGGCCGGAGTCAAGACGAGAGCAGGCCAGAGCTAGAGCAAGAGCAGGCCAGAGCCAGAGCAAGAGCAGGCCGGAGCCAGGGCGAGAGCAGGCCGGAGCCAAGGTGAGGGCTGGCCGGAACCAGAGCAAGGGCAGGCCGAAGCCAGGGCGAGAGCAGGCCGGAGCCAAGGCGAGGGCAGGCCAGCGCCAGAGCAAGAGCAGGCTGGAGCCAAGGCAAGGGCAGGCCAGTACAAGGGCGAGAACAGGCCGGAGTCAAGACGAGAGCAGGCCAGAGCAAGAGCAGGCCGGAGCCAGGGCGAGAGCAGGCCGGAGCCAAGGCGAGGGCTGGCCGGAGCCAGAGCAAGGGCAGGCCGGAGCCAGGGCGAGAGCAGGCCGGAGCCAAGGCGAGGGCAGGCCAGAGCAAGAGCAGGTCGGAGCCAAGGCGAGAGCAGGCCGGAGCCAAGGCGAGGGGAGGCCAGAGCTAGAGCAGGCCAGAGCGAAAGCAGTCCGGAGCCAAGGCAAGGGCAGGCCAGAGCCAGAGCGAGAGCAGGCCTGAGCCAGAGCGAGAGCAGGCCTGAGCAAGAGCAGGCCAGAGCCAAAGCAGTCCGGAGCCAAGGCAAGGGCAGGCCAGAACAAGAGCGAGATCAGGCCAGAGTAAAGACGAGGGCAGGCCAGAGCCAGAGGAAGAGCAGGCCGGAGACAAGGCATGGGCAGGCGAGAGCCAGAGAGAGAGCAGGCCGGAGCCAGAGCGAGGGCAGGCTAGAGCGAGAGCTGGTCAGAGCCAGGGGAAGAGCAGGCCGGAGTCAAGACAAGGGCAGGCCAGAGCCAGAGCAAGAGCCGGCCAGATCCAGAGCAAGAGCAGGCCAGAGCCAGGGCAAGAGCAGGCCGGAGCCAGAGCTAGAGCAGGCCGGAGCCAAGGCGAGAGCAGGCCGGAGCCAAGGCGAGAGCGGGCCAGAGCGAGAGCAGGCCAGAGCCAGATTCAGAGCAGGCCAGAGTCATGGCGAGAGCAGGCCAGAGCCAAGGCGAGAGCACACCAGAGCGAGAGCAGGTCAGAGCGAGAGTAGGCCAGAGCCAAGGCAAGGGCAGGCCAGAGCCAGAAAGAGAGAAGGCCGGAGCCAAGGCAAGGGCAGGCCGGAACATGGGCGAGAGCAGGCCGGAGACAGGGCGAAGCCAGAGCGAGAGCAGGTCAGAACCTGAGCGAGAGTATGCCGGAGCCAAGGCGAGGGGAGGCCAGAACTAGAGCGAGAGCAGGCCGGAGCCAGGGCGAGGGCAGGCAAAAGCAAGAGCGAGAGTAGGCCAGAGCCAAGGCAAGGGCAGGCCAGAGCGAGAGAGAGAGCAGGCCAGAGCGAGAGAGAGAGCAGGCCCGAGACAGAGCGAGGCCAGAGCGAGATCAGGCCACAGCCTGAGTGAGAGTATGCCGGAGCTAGGGCGAGGGCAGGCCAGAGCCGGAGAGAGAGCAGGCCGGAGCAATGGCGAGGGCGGGCCAGAGCCAAAGCGAGAGCAGGCCGGAGCCAGGACTAGAGCAGGCCGGAGCTAAGGCGAGGGCAGGCCGGAGCCAGAGCGATGGCAGGCCGGAGCCAGGGCAAGGGCAGGCCAGAGGCAGAGCCAGGGCAGGCCAGAGCAAGAGCAGGCCGGAGCCAAGGCGAGGGCAGGCCAGAGCGAGAGCAGGTCGGAGCCAGGGCTAGAGCAGGCCGGAGCTAATGCGAGGGCTGGCCTGAGCTAGAGCAACAAGGGCAGGCCGGAGTCAGGGCAAGGGCAGGCCGGAGCCAGAGCAAGGGCAGGCCGGAGTCAGGGCGAGAGCAGGCCGGAGCCAAGGCGAAGTCAGGCCAGAACCAGAGGGAGAGCATGCCGGAGTCAAGAGCAGGCCGGAGCCAGCAGGCCGGAGCCAGGGCGAGAGCAGGCCGGAGCCAAGGCAAGGGCTGGCCAGAGTCAGAGGATGGACAGGCCGGAGCCAGGGTGAGGGCAGGCCGGTGCAAGAGCAAGCCAGAGCCAAGGCGAGAGCAGGCCGAAGCCAAGGCGAGAGCAGGCCAGAGCCAGGGCGAGAGAGCAGGCCGTAGCCAAGGAGAAGGCAGGCCAGAGCCAGATCCAGAGAAGGCCGGAGCCAGGGCGAGGGCAGACCAGAGTCAGAGCGAGAGCAGGACGGAGCCAAGGCGAGGGCACGCCAGAGCGAGAGCAGGCCGGGGCAAGGGCGAGGGCAGGCCAGAGCCAGAGCAAGAGTAGGCCACTGCCAAGGCAAGGGCAGGCCAGAGCCAGAGCAAGAGAAGGCTGGAGCCAAGGCCAGTGCAGGCCGGAACCAGGGAAAGAGCACGCCGTAGACAGTTCGAGGCCAGAGCCAAAGTGAGAGCAGGCCAGAGCCAGAGCGAAAGTAGGCCGGAGCCATGGCTAGGGCAGGCCAGAGCCAGAGAGAGAGCAGGCTGGAGCCAAGGTGAGGGCAGGCCAGAGCCAGAGCGACAGCAGGCAGGAGCCAGGGTGAGAGCAGTCCGGAGCCAAGGCAAGAGCAGTCCGGAGCCAGGGCGAGGGCAGTCCGGATGTAGAGCGAGAGCAGGCCGGAGCCAAGGCGAGATTAGACCGAAGCCAAGGCGAGGGCAGGCTAGAGGCAGAGCCAGGGCAGGCCACAACCAGAGCGAGAGTAGGTCGGACCCAGGGCGAGAGCAGAGCCAGGGCAAGGGCTGGCCGGAGCCAGAGCAAGGGCAGGTTAGAGCCAGGGCGAGGGCAGGCCGAAGCCAAGGTTAGAGCAGGCCGGAGCCAAGGCGAGGGTACGCCAGAGCGAGAGCAGGCCAGAGCCAGGACGTGGACAGGCCAGAGTCATAGAGAGAGCAGGCCGGAGCCAAGGCAAGGGCAGGCCAGAGAGAGAGCAGGCCGGAGCCAGGGCGAGGGCAGGCCGGAGCCAAGGCGAGGGATGGCCGGAGCCAGAGCAAGGGAAGGTCGGATCCAGGGCGAAGGCAGGTCGGAGCCAGAGCGAGACCAGGCCGGAGCCAAGGCGAGAGCAGGACGGAGCCAAGGCGAGGGAAGGCCAAAGCGATAGCAGGCCGGAGCCAGGCGAGAGGAGGCCGGAGCCAAGGAGAGGGCATGCCAGAGCCAGAGCAGGCCGGAGCCAGGGCTAGGGCAGACCAGAGTAACAGCGAGAGCAGGCCGGAGCCGAGGCGAGTGCAGGCCACAGCCAGAGCGAGAGAAGGCCAGAGCCATGGTAAGCAGGCCAGAGCCAGAGCGAGGGCAGGCCAGAGCCAGAGCGAGAGTAGGCCAGGGACAAGGCAAGGGCAGGCCAGGGACAAGGCAAGGGCAGGCCAGAACCAGGGCGAGAGCAGGCCGGAGACAGGACCAGGCTAGAGGCAGAGCCAGAGCAGGCCAGAGCCAAAGCGAGAGTAGGCCCGAGCCAGGGAGTGGGCAGGCCAGAGCCAGAGAGAGAGAAGAGCGAAGCCTGGGCGAGGGCAGGCCTGAGCCAGAGCGAAAGCAGGTCGGAGCCAGGTCGAGACCAGGCCGGAGCCAAGGCAAGGGCAGGCTGGGAGCCAGAGCGATGGCAAGCCGGATCCAGTGCAAGGGCAGTCCGTAGCTAGAGCGAGAGCAGGCCGGAGCCACGGCGAGAGCAGGCCGGATCCAGGGTGAGAACAGGCAGGAGCCAAGGCGAGGGCAGGCCGGAGCCAGAGATATAGCAGGCCGGAGCCATGGCGAGAGGAGGCCAGAGCGAGAGCAGGCCGGAGCCAAGACGAAGGCAGGCTGGAGCCTGTGCAATAGCAGGCTGGAGCCAAGGAGAGGACAGGCCAAAGCCAGAGCGAGAGCAAGCAAGAGCCAGGTCGAGAGCAGGCAGTAGCCAAGACAACGGAAGGCCAGAGCGAGAGCAGGCTGGAGCCAGGGCGAGAGGAGGCCGGAACTAAGGCGAGGGCAGGCCAGAGGCAGAGCGAGGGCAGGCCAGAGCCAGGGCGAGGGCAGGCCAGAGCCAGGGCGAGGGCAGGCCAGAGCCAGGGCGAGGGCAGGCCAGAGCGAGAGCAGGCCGGAGCCAAGGCGAGGGCAGGCCAGAGCCAGGGCGAGGGCAGGCCAGAGCAAGGGCAGGCCGGAGCCAGAGAGAGGGCAGGCTGGATCCAGAGTGAGAGCAGGCCGGAGCCAAGGCCCTGAGGGCCGGCCAGAGCGAGAGCAGGCATGAGCCAAGGCAAGGGCAGGCCGGAACCAGGGCGAGAGCAGTCCGGAGCCAGGGCGAGAGCAGTCCGGAGCCAAGGCGAGGGCAGACTGGAGCCAGGGCGAGGGCAGGCCAGAGCTAGAGAGAGAGTAGGCCGGAGCCAGGGTGAGCGCAGGCTGGAGCCAGGGCGAGAGCAGGCTGGAGCCAGGGCGAGAGCAGGCCGGAGCCAAGGCGAGGGCAGGCCGGAGCCAGATCGAGGGCAGGCCGAAGCCAGAGTGAGAGCAGGCCGGAGCCAAGTTGACGTCAGGCCAGATCGAGAGCAGGCATGATCCAAAGCAAGGTCAGGCTGGATCCAGGGCGAGAACAGGCAGGAGCCAAGGCGAGGGCAGGCCAGAGCCAGAGAGAGAGCAGGCTGGAGCCAGGGCGAGGGCAGGCCAGAGCGAGAGCAGGCCGGAGCCAAGGCGAGGGCAGGCCAGAGCCAGAGCGATGGTTGGCCGCAGCCAGGGCGAGAGCAGGCCAGAACCAAGGCGAGAGCAGGCCGGAGCCAAGGCGAGGGCAGGCCAGAGCGAGAGCAGGTCGGAGCCAAGGCGAGGGCTGGCAAGAGCGAGAGCAGGCCGGAGCCAAGGCGAGGGCAGGCCAGAGCGAGAGCAAGCCAGAGCGAGAGCAGTCTGGAGCCAAGGCAAGGGCAGGCCAGAGCCAGAGCTAGAGCAGGCTTGAGCCAGAGCGAGGGGATGCCGGAGCCAAGGTGAAGGCAGGCTAGAACAAGAGCGAGAGCAGGCTGGAGTCAAGATGAGGGCAGGCCAGGCCAGAGCAAGAGCAGGCCGGAGCCAGGGCGAGGGAAGGCCAGAGCGAGAGCAGGCCGGAACATGGGCCAGAGCAGGCCCGAGGCAAGGCGAGGGCTGGTCGGAGCCAGAGCAAGGGCAGGCCGGAGCCACAGCGAGGGC
The DNA here is from genome assembly GCF_046119375.1 of Phyllobates terribilis. NCBI lineage: Eukaryota > Metazoa > Chordata > Amphibia > Anura > Dendrobatidae > Phyllobates > Phyllobates terribilis. The sequence goes on along the minus strand of NW_027364010.1, from coordinate 55,798 downwards.
AGGCCAAAGCCAGAGCAAGAGCAGGCCGGAGCCAAGGCGAGGGCAGGCCGGAGCCAAGGCGAGAGCAGGCCGGAGCCAAGGCGAGGGCAGGCCAGAGCGAGAGCAGGCCGGAGCCAAGGCGAGGGCAGGCCAGATCCAGAGCAAGCCGGAGTCAGGGCGAGGGCATGCCAGAGTCAGAGCGAGGGCAGGCCAGAGTCAGAGCGAGAGCATGCCGGAGCCAGGGCGAGAGCAGGCCGGAGCCAGGGCGAGGGCAGGCCGGAGCCACGGCGAGAGCAGGCCGGAGCCAAGGCGAGGGCAGTCCAGACCCAGAGCAAAAGCAGGCCGGAGCCAGGACGAGGGCAGACCGGAGCCAGGACGAGGGCAGGCCGGAGCCAGAGTGATGGCAAGCCGGAGCCAGGGCGCAGGCAGTCCGGAGCTAGAGCGAGAGCAGGCCGGAGCCAGGGGGAGAGCAGGCCGGAGCCAAGGCGAGGCCAGGCCAGAGCGAGAGCAGACCGGAGCCAGGACGAGGGCAGGCCGGAGCCAGGGTGAGAGCAGGCCTGTGCCAAGGCGAGGACAGACCAGAGCCGCAGTGACAGCAGGCCAGAGCAAGGGCAGGCCGGAGCCAGGGCGAGGACAGGCCGGAGCCAGGGCGAGGACAGGCCAGAGCGCGAGCAGCCCAGAGCCAGGTCGAGGGCAGGCCAGAGCCAGAGTAAGAGCAGGCCGGAGCCAAGGTGTGGGCAGGCCAGAGCCAGAGCGAGGGCAGGCCAGAGCCAGAGCGAGGGTATGCCAGAGCCAGAGAGAGAGCAGGCCGGAGCCAAGCGAGGGCAGGCCAGAGCCAAATCGAGAGCAGTCCGGATCCAATGCGAGGGCAGGCCAGAGCGAGAGTAAGCCGGAGCAAAGACAAGGGCAGGCCAGAGCCAAAGTGAGAGCAGGCCAGAGCCTGAGCGAGAGCAGGCCAGAGCCAGGGCAAGGGCAGGCCGGAGCCAGAGCGAGAGTTGGCCAGAGCCAAGGCAAAGGCAGGCCAGAGCCAGAGCGAGAGAAGTCCGGAGCCAAGACAAGGGCAGGCCGGAACCAGGGCGAGAGCAGGCAAGAGCCAGAGCGATGGCAAGCCGGACCCAGGGCGAGGCCAGTCCTGAGCTAGAGCGAGGGCAGGCCGGTGCCAGGGCGAAGCCAGAGCGAGAGCAGGTCAGAGCGAGAGTAGGCCGGAGCCAAGGCGAGGGCAGGCTGGAGCCTGGGCGAGGGCAGGCCTGGGCGAGAGCAGGTCAGAGCCAGGGCGAGAGCAGGCCGAAGCCAAGGCAAGGGCAGAACGGAGCCAGAGCGATGGCAAGCTGGAGCCAGGGCGAGCGCAGTCCGGAGCCAGGGTGAGAGCAGGGGGGAGCCAAGGAGAGGACAGGCCAGAGCCACAGCGAGAGCAGGCCGGAGCCACGGCGACGGCAGGCCAGAGTCAGAGAAGACCGGAGCCAAGGAAAGGGCAGGCCAGAGCCAGAGCAGGCCAGAACCAGAGCGAGAGCTGTCCGGAGCCAGAGCTAGGGCAGGCCAGAGCCAGAGCGAGAGCAGGCCTGAGCCAGAGCGAGAACAGGCTGGAGCCATGGCGAAGGCAGGCCAGAACAAGAGCGAGATCAGGCTAGAGTCATGACGAGGGCAGGCAAGAGCCAGAGGAAGAGCAGGCCGGAGCCAAGGCATGGGCAGGCCAGAGCGAGAGCAGGTCGGAGCCAGGCCGAGAGCAGGCCGGAGGTAATGCAAGGGTAGGCCGGAGTCAGGGCGAGGGCAGGCCGGAGCCAGAGTAAGAGGAGGCCAAGCCAAGGCGAGAGCAGGCCGGAGCCAAGGCGAGAGCAGGCCGGAGCCAAGGCGAGGGTAGGCCAGAGCCAAGGCAAGGGCAGGCCAGACCCAGAGCGATAGAAGGCCAGAGCCAAGGCAAGGGCAGGCCGGAACCAGGGCGAGAGCAGGCAAGAGCCAGAGCGATGGCAAGCCGGACCCAGGGCGAGGCCAGTCCTGAGCTAGAGCGGGAAGAACGAGAACAGGCCGGAGTCAAGACGAGAGCAGGCCAGAGCTAGAGCAAGAGCAGGCCAGAGCCAGAGCAAGAGCAGGCTGGAGCCAGGGCGAGAGCAGGCCGGAGCCAAGGTGAGGGCTGGCCGGAGCCAGAGCAAGGGCAGGCCGGAGCCAGGGCGAGAGCAGGCCGGAGCCAAGGCGAGGGCAGGCCAGAGCCAGAGCAAGAGCAGGCTGGAGCCAAGGCAAGGGCAGGCCAGTACAAGGGCGAGAACAGGCCGGAGTCAAGACAAGAGCAGGCCAGAGCAAGAGCAGGCCGGAGCCAGGGCGAGAGCAGGCCGGAGCCAAGGCGAGGGCTGGCCGGAGCCAGAGCAAGGGCAGGCCGGAGCCAGGGCGAGAGCAGGCCGGAGCCAAGGCGAGGGCAGGCCAGAGCCAGAGCAAGAGCAGGTCGGAGCCAAGGCGAGGGCAGGTCAGAGCCAGAGCGAGGGCAGGCCGGAGCCAAGGCGAGGGGAGGCCAGAGCGAGAGCAGGCCAGAGCGAAAGCAGTCCGGAGCCAAGGCAAGGGCAGGCCAGAGCGAGAGCAGGCCTGAGCCAGAGCGAGAGCAGGCCTGAGCAAGAGCAGGCCGGAGCCAAAGCAGTCCGGAGCCAAGGCAAGGGCAGGCCAGAACAAGAGCGAGATCAGGCCAGAGTAAAGACGAGGGCAGGCCAGAGCCAGAGGAAGAGCAGGCCGGAGACAAGGCATGGGCAGGCGAGAGCCAGAGAGAGAGCAGGCCGGAGCCAGAGTGAGGGCAGGCTAGAGCGAGAGCTGGTCAGAGCCAGGGGAAGAGCAGGCCGGAGTCAAGACAAGGGCAGGCCAGAGCCAGAGCAAGAGCCGGCCAGATCCAGAGCAAGAGCAGGCCAGAGCCAGGGCAAGAGCAGGCCGGAGCCAGAGCGAGAGCAGGCCGGAGCCAAGGCGAGAGCAGGCCGGAGCCAAGGCGAGGGCTGGCCGGAGCCAGAGCGAGAGCAGGCCGGAGCCAAGGCGAGAGCGGGCCAGAGCGAGAGCAGGCCAGAGCCAGATTCAGAGCAGGCCAGAGTCATGGCGAGAGCAGGCCAGAGCCAAGGCGAGAGCACGCCAGAGCCAGAGCGAGAGCAGGTCAGAGCCAGAGCGAGAGTAGGCCAGAGCCAAGGCAAGGGCAGGCCAGAGCCAGAAAGAGAGAAGGCCGGAGCCAAGGCAAGGGCAGGCCAGAACATGGGCGAGAGCAGGCCGGAGACAGGGCAAAGCCAGAGCGAGAGCAGGTCAGAACCTGAGCGAGAGTATGCCGGAGCCAAGGCGAGGGGAGGCCAGAACTAGAGCGAGAGCAGGCCGGAGCCTGGGCGAAAGCCAGCCGGAGCGAGAGCGGGAGGAGCCATGGCGAGGGCAGGCTGGAGCCAAGGCCCTCGAGGGCAGGCCGGAGCCAGAGCGAGAGCAGGCCGGAGCCAGGTGAAGGGCAGGCCGGAGCCAAAGCCAGAGTTGGCCAGAGCCAAGGCAAAGGCAGGCCAGAACCAGTGCGAGAGCAGGCCGGAGCCCGTGCGAGGGCAGGCCGGAGCCAGAGCGAGAGAAGGCCGGAGCCAAGGCGAGGGCAGTCCAGAGCGAGAGCAAGCCGGAGCCAGGGCGAGAGCAAGCGGGAGGCAAGGCAAGGGCAGGCCAGAGCGAGAGCAGGCCGGAGCCAGGGCGAGAGCAGGCTGGAGCCAAGGCGAGGGCAGGCCAGAGCCAGGGCGAGGGCAGGCCAGAGCCAGAGCGACAGTAGTCCGGGGCGAGGGCAGGCTGAAGCCAGAGCGAGAGTAGGCCGGAGCCAAAGCGAGAGCAGGACTTAGCCAGAGCGAGGGCAGGCCGAAGCCAGAGCGAGAGCAAGCCGGAGCCAAGTTGATGTCAGGCCAGATCGAGAGCAGGCATGATCCAAAGCAAGGGCAGGCTGGAACCAGAGCGAGAGCAGGCCGGAGCCATGGCGAATGCAGGCCGGATCCAGGGTGAGAACAGGCAGGAGCCAAGGCGAGGGCAGGCCGGAGCCAGAGATATAGCAGGCCGGAGCCATGGCGAGAGGAGGCCAGAGCGAGAGCAGGCCGGAGCCAAGACGAAGGCAGGCTGGAGCCTGTGCAATAGCAGGCTGGAGCCAAGGAGAGGACAGGCCAAAGCCAGAGCGAGAGCAAGCAAGAGCCAGGTCGAGAGCAGGCAGTAGCCAAGACAAGGGAAGGCCAGAGCGAGAGCAGGCTGGAGCCAGGGCGAGAGGAGGCCGGAACTAAGGCGAGGGCAGGCCAGAGGCAGAGCGAGGGCAGGCCAGAGCCAGGGCGAGGGCAGGCCAGAGCCAGGGCGAGGGCAGGCCAGAGCGAGAGCAGGCCGGAGCCAAGGCGAGGGCAGGCCAGAGCCAGGGCGAGGGCAGGCCAGAGCGAGGGCAGGCCGGAGCCAGAGAGAGGGCAGGCTGGATCCAGAGCGAGAGCAGGCCGGAGCCAAGGCCCTGAGGGCCGGCCAGAGCGAGAGCAGGCATGAGCCAAGGCAAGGGCAGGCCGGAACCAGGGCGAGAGCAGTCCGGAGCCAGGGCGAGGGCAGACTGGAGCCAGGGCGAGGGCAGGCCAGAGCTAGAGAGAGAGTAGGCCGGAGCCAGGGTGAGCGCAGGCTGGAGCCAGGGCGAGAGCAGGCTGGAGCCAGGGCGAGAGCAGGCCGGAGCCAAGGCGAGGGCAGGCCGGAGCCAGATCGAGGGCAGGCCGAAGCCAGGTCGAGACCAGGCCGGAGCCAAGGCAAGGGCAGGCTGGGAGCCAGAGCGGTGGCAAGCCGGATCCAGTGCAAGGGCAGTCCGTAGCTAGAGCGAGAGCAGGCCGGAGCCACGGCGAGAGCAGGCCGGATCCAGGGTGAGAACAGGCAGGAGCCAAGGCGAGGGCAGGCCGGAGCCAGAGATATAGCAGGCCGGAGCCATGGCGAGAGGAGGCCAGAGCGAGAGCAGGCCGGAGCCAAGACGAAGGCAGGCTGGAGCCTGTGCAATAGCAGGCTGGAGCCAAGGAGAGGACAGGCCAAAGCCAGAGCGAGAGCAAGCAAGAGCCAGGTCGAGAGCAGGCAGTAGCCAAGACAACGGAAGGCCAGAGCGAGAGCAGGCTGGAGCCAGGGCGAGAGGAGGCCGGAACTAAGGCGAGGGCAGGCCAGAGGCAGAGCGAGGGCAGGCCAGAGCCAGGGCGAGGGCAGGCCAGAGCCAGGGCGAGGGCAGGCCAGAGCCAGGGCGAGGGCAGGCCAGAGCGAGAGCAGGCCGGAGCCAAGGCGAGGGCAGGCCAGAGCCAGGGCGAGGGCAGGCCAGAGCGAGGGCAGGCCGGAGCCAGAGAGAGGGCAGGCTGGATCCAGAGCGAGAGCAGGCCGGAGCCAAGGCCCTGAGGGCCGGCCAGAGCGAGAGCAGGCATGAGCCAAGGCAAGGGCAGGCCGGAACCAGGGCGAGAGCAGTCCGGAGCCAGGGCGAGAGCAGTCCGGAGCCAAGGCGAGGGCAGACTGGAGCCAGGGCGAGGGCAGGCCAGAGCTAGAGAGAGAGTAGGCCGGAGCCAGGGTGAGCGCAGGCTGGAGCCAGGGCGAGAGCAGGCTGGAGCCAGGGCGAGAGCAGGCCGGAGCCAAGGCGAGGGCAGGCCGGAGCCAGATCGAGGGCAGGCCGAAGCCAGAGTGAGAGCAGGCCGGAGCCAAGTTGACGTCAGGCCAGATCGAGAGCAGGCATGATCCAAAGCAAGGTCAGGCTGGATCCAGGGCGAGAACAGGCAGGAGCCAAGGCGAGGGCAGGCCAGAGCCAGAGAGAGAGCAGGCTGGAGCCAGGGCGAGGGCAGGCCAGAGCGAGAGCAGGCCGGAGCCAAGGCGAGGGCAGGCCGGAGCCAGAGCGATGGTTGGCCGCAGCCAGGGCGAGAGCAGGCCAGAACCAAGGCGAAAGCAGGCCGGAGCCAAGGCGAGGGCAGGCCAGAGCGAGAGCAGGTCGGAGCCAAGGCGAGGGCTGGCAAGAGCGAGAGCAGGCCGGAGCCAAGGCGAGGGCAGGCCAGAGCGAGAGCAAGCCAGAGCGAGAGCAGTCTGGAGCCAAGGCAAGGGCAGGCCAGAGCCAGAGCTAGAGCAGGCTTGAGCCAGAGCGAGGGGATGCCGGAGCCAAGGTGAAGGCAGGCTAGAACAAGAGCGAGAGCAGGCTGGAGTCAAGATGAGGGCAGGCCAGGCCAGAGCAAGAGCAGGCCGGAGCCAGGGCGAGGGAAGGCCAGAGCGAGAGCAGGCCGGAACATGGGCCAGAGCAGGCCCGAGGCAAGGCGAGGGCTGGTCGGAGCCAGAGCAAGGGCAGGCCGGAGCCACAGCGAGGGCAGGCCGAAGCCAGAGCAAGAGCAGGCCGGAGCCAAGGCGAGGGCAGGCCGGAGCCAAGGCGAGAGCAGGCCGGAGCCAAGGCGAGGGCAGGCCAGAGCGAGAGCAGGCCGGAGCCAAGGCGAGGGCAGGCCAGATCCAGAGCAAGCCGGAGTCAGGGCGAGGGCATGCCAGAGTCAGAGCGAGGGCAGGCCAGAGTCAGAGCGAGAGCATGCCGGAGCCAGGGCGAGAGCAGGCCGGAGCCAGGGCGAGGGCAGGCCGGAGCCACGGCGAGAGCAGGCCGGAGCCAAGGCGAGGGCAGTCCAGACCCAGAGCAAAAGCAGGCCGGAGCCAGGACGAGGGCAGACCGGAGCCAGGACGAGGGCAGGCCGGAGCCAGAGTGATGGCAAGCCGGAGCCAGGGCGCAGGCAGTCCGGAGCTAGAGCGAGAGCAGGCCGGAGCCAGGGGGAGAGCAGGCCGCAGCCAAGGCGAGGCCAGGCCAGAGCGAGAGCAGACCGGAGCCAGGACGAGGGCAGGCCGGAGCCAGGGTGAGAGCAGGCCGGAGCCAAGGCGAGGACAGACCAGAGCTGCAGTGACAGCAGGCCAGAGCAAGGGCAGGCCGGAGCCAGGGCGAGGACAGGCCGGAGCCAGGGCGAGGACAGGCCAGAGCGCGAGCAGCCCAGAGCCAGGTCGAGGGCAGGCCAGAGCCAGAGTAAGAGCAGGCCGGAGCCAAGGCGTGGGCAGGCCAGAGCCAGAGCGAGGGCAGGCCAGAGCCAGAGCGAGGGTATGCCAGAGCCAGAGAGAGAGCAGGCCGGAGCCAAGCGAGGGCAGGCCAGAGCCAAATCGAGAGCAGTCCGGATCCAATGCGAGGGCAGGCCAGAGCGAGAGTAAGCCGGAGCAAAGACAAGGGCAGGCCAGAGCCAAAGTGAGAGCAGGCCAGAGCCTGAGCGAGAGCAGGCCAGAGCCAGGGCAAGGGCAGGCCGGAGCCAGAGCGAGAGTTGGCCAGAGCCAAGGCAAAGGCAGGCCAGAGCCAGAGCGAGAGAAGTCCGGAGCCAAGACAAGGGCAGGCCGGAACCAGGGCGAGAGCAGGCAAGAGCCAGAGCGATGGCAAGCCGGACCCAGGGCGAGGCCAGTCCTGAGCTAGAGCGAGGGCAGGCCGGTGCCAGGGCGAAGCCAGAGCGAGAGCAGGCCAGAGCGAGAGTAGGCCGGAGCCAAGGCGAGGGCAGGCTGGAGCCTGGGCGAGGGCAGGCCACGGCGAGAGCAGGTCGGAGCCAGGGCGAGAGCAGGCCGGAGCCAAGGCGAGGGCAGAACGGAGCCAGAGCGATGGCAAGCTAGAGCCAGGGCGAGCGCAGTCCGGAGCTAGAGCGAGAGCAGGCAGGAGATAGGGCGAGAGCAGGCCGGAGCCAAGGCGAGAGCAGGCCAGAGCGAGAGCAGGCCGGAGCCAGGACGAGGGCAGGCCGGAGCCAGGGTGAGAGCAGGCCGGAGCCAGAGCGAGGGTAAGCCAGAGCCAGAGCGAGAGCAGGCCGGAGCCAAGCGAGGGTAGGCCAGAGCCAAATCGAGAGCAGTCCGGATCCAAGGCGAGGGCAAGTCAGAGCGAGAGTAAGCCGGAGCAAAGGCAAGGGCAGGCCAGAGCCAGAGTGAGAGCAGGCCAGAGCCAGAGCGAGAGCAGTCCAGAGCCAGGGCGAGAGCAGGCCGGTGCCAGGGCAAGGACAGGCCGGAGCCAGAGCGAGAGTTGGCCAGAGCCAAGGCAAGGGCAGGCAAGAGCCAGAGCGAGAGAAGGCCGGAGCCAAGACAAGGGCAGGCCGGAACCAGGGCGAGAGCAGGCAAGAGCCAGAGCGATGGCAAGCCGGACCCAGGGCGAGGCCAGTCCGGAGCTAGAGCGAGAGCAGGCCGGAGCCAGGACGAGGGCAGGCCGGAGCCAGGGCGAGGCCAGAGCAAGAGCAGGCCAGAGCGAGAGTAGGCCGGAGCCAAGGTGAGGGCAGGCTGGAGCCTGGGCGAGGGCAGGCCTGGGCGAGAGCAGGTCAGAGCCAGGGCGAGAGCAGGCCGGAGCCAAGGCAAGGGCAGAACGGAGCCAGAGCGATGGCAAGCTGGAGCCAGGGCGAGCGCAGTCCGGAGCTAGAGCGAGAGCAGGCCAGAGCTAGGGCGAGAGCAGGCCCGAGCCAAGGCGAGGGCTGGCCAGAGCCAGAGCGAGAGCAGGCCGGAGCCACGGCGACGGCAGGCCAGAGCCAGAGTCAGAGAAGACCGGAGCCAAGGAAAGGGCAGGCCAGAGCCAGAGCAGGCCAGAACCAGAGCGAGAGCTGTCCGGAGCCAGAGCTAGGGCAGGCCTGAGCCAGAGCGAGAACAGGCTGGAGCCATGGCGAAGGCAGGCCAGAACAAGAGCGAGATCAGGCTAGAGTCATGACGAGGGCAGGCAAGAGCCAGAGGAAGAGCAGGCCGGAGCCAAGGCATGGGCAGGCCAGAGCGAGAGCAGGTCGGAGCCAGGCCGAGAGCAGGCCGGAGGTAATGCAAGGGTAGGCCGGAGTCAGGGCGAGGGCAGGCCGGAGCCAGAGTAAGAGGAGGCCAAGCCAAGGCGAGAGCAGGCCGGAGCCAAGGCGAGGGTAGGCCAGAGCCAAGGCAAGGGCAGGCCAGACCCAGAGCGATAGAAGGCCAGAGCCAAGGCAAGGGCAGGCCGGAACCAGGGCGAGAGCAGGCAAGAGCCAGAGCGATGGCAAGCCGGACCCAGGGCGAGGCCAGTCCTGAGCTAGAGCGGGAAGAACGAGAACAGGCCGGAGTCAAGACGAGAGCAGGCCAGAGCTAGAGCAAGAGCAGGCCAGAGCCAGAGCAAGAGCAGGCCGGAGCCAGGGCGAGAGCAGGCCGGAGCCAAGGTGAGGGCTGGCCGGAGCCAGAGCAAGGGCAGGCCGGAGCCAGGGCGAGAGCAGGCCGGAGCCAAGGCGAGGGCAGGCCAGAGCAAGAGCAGGCTGGAGCCAAGGCAAGGGCAGGCCAGTACAAGGGCGAGAACAGGCCGGAGTCAAGACAAGAGCAGGCCAGAGCAAGAGCAGGCCGGAGCCAGGGCGAGAGCAGGCCGGAGCCAAGGCGAGGGCTGGCCGGAGCCAGAGCAAGGGCAGGCCAGAGCCAGGGCGAGAGCAGGCCGGAGCCAAGGCGAGGGCAGGCCAGAGCCAGAGCAAGAGCAGGTCGGAGCCAAGGCGAGGGCAGGTCAGAGCCAGAGCGAGGGCAGGCTGGAGCCAAGGCGAGGGGAGGCCAGAGCGAGAGCAGGCCAGAGCGAAAGCAGTCCGGAGCCAAGGCAAGGGCAGGCCAGAGCCAGAGCGAGAGCAGGCCTGAGCCAGAGCGAGAGCAGGCCTGAGCAAGAGCAGGCCGGAGCCAAAGCAGTCCGGAGCCAAGGCAAGGGCAGGCCAGAACAAGAGCGAGATCAGGCCAGAGTAAAGACGAGGGCAGGCCAGAGCCAGAGGAAGAGCAGGCCGGAGACAAGGCATGGGCAGGCGAGAGCCAGAGAGAGAGCAGGCCGGAGCCAGAGCGAGGGCAGGCTAGAGCGAGAGCTGGTCAGAGCCAGGGGAAGAGCAGGCCGGAGTCAAGACAAGGGCAGGCCAGAGCAAGAGCCGGCCAGATCCAGAGCAAGAGCAGGCCAGAGCCAGGGCAAGAGCAGGCCGGAGCCAGAGCGAGAGCAGGCCGGAGCCAAGGCGAGAGCAGGCCGGAGCCAAGGCGAGGGCTGGCCGGAGCCAGAGCGAGAGCAGGCCGGAGCCAAGGCGAGAGCGGGCCAGAGCGAGAGCAGGCCAGAGCCAGATTCAGAGCAGGCCAGAGTCATGGCGAGAGCAGGCCAGAGCCAAGGCGAGGGCACGCCAGAGCCAGAGCGAGAGCAGGTCAGAGCCAGAGCGAGAGTAGGCCAGAGCCAAGGCAAGGGCAGGCCAGAGCCAGAAAGAGAGAAGGCCGGAGCCAAGGCAAGGGCAGGCCGGAACATGGGCGAGAGCAGGCCGGAGACAGGGCAAAGCCAGAGCGAGAGCAGGTCAGAACCTGAGCGAGAGTATGCCGGAGCCAAGGCGAGGGGAGGCCAGAACTAGAGCGAGAGCAGGCCGGAGCCTGGGCGAAAGCCGGCCGGAGCGAGAGCGGGAGGAGCCATGGCGAGGGCAGGCTGGAGCCAAGGCGAGGGCAGGCCGGAGCCAGAGCGAGAGCAGGCCGGAGCCAGGGGAAGGGCAGGCCGGAGCCAAAGCCAGAGTTGGCCAGAGCCAAGGCAAAGGCAGGCCAGAACCAGTGCGAGAGCAGGCCGGAGCCCGTGCGAGGGCAGGCCGGAGCCAGAGCGAGAGAAGGCCGGAGCCAAGGCGAGGGCAGTCCAGAGCGAGAGCAAGCCGGAGCCAGGGCGAGAGCAAGCGGGAGGCAAGGCAAGGGCAGGCCAGAGCGAGAGCAGGCCGGAGCCAGGGCGAGAGCAGGCTGGAGCCAAGGCGAGGGCAGGCCAGAGCCAGGGCGAGGGCAGGCCAGAGCCAGAGCGACAGTAGTCCGGGGCGAGGGCAGGCTGAAGCCAGAGCGAGTGTAGGCCGGAGCCAAAGCGAGAGCAGGACTTAGCCAGAGCGAGGGCAGGCCGAAGCCAGAGCGAGAGCAAGCCGGAGCCAAGTTGATGTCAGGCCAGATCGAGAGCAGGCATGATCCAAAGCAAAGGCAGGCTGGAACCAGAGCGAGAGCAGGCCGGAGCCATGGCGAATGCAGGCCGGATCCAGGGTGAGAACAGGCAGGAGCCAAGGCGAGGGCAGGCCGGAGCCAGAGATATAGCAGGCCGGAGCCATGGCGAGAGGAGGCCAGAGCGAGAGCAGGCCGGAGCCAAGACGAAGGCAGGCTGGAGCCTGTGCAATAGCAGGCTGGAGCCAAGGAGAGGACAGGCCAAAGCCAGAGCGAGAGCAAGCAAGAGCCAGGTCGAGAGCAGGCAGTAGCCAAGACAACGGAAGGCCAGAGCGAGAGCAGGCTGGAGCCAGGGCGAGAGGAGGCCGGAACTAAGGCGAGGGCAGGCCAGAGGCAGAGCGAGGGCAGGCCAGAGCCAGGGCGAGGGCAGGCCAGAGCCAGGGCGAGGGCAGGCCAGAGCCAGGGCGAGGGCAGGCCAGGGCGAGAGCAGGCCGGAGCCAAGGCGAGGGCAGACCGGAGCCAGGGCGAGGGCAGGCCAGAGCTAGAGAGAGAGTAGGCCGGAGCCAGGGTGAGCGCAGGCTGGAGCCAGGGCGAGAGCAGGCTGGAGCCAGGGCGAGAGCAGGCCGGAGCCAAGGCGAGGGCAGGCCGGAGCCAGATCGAGGGCAGGCCGAAGCCAGAGTGAGAGCAGGCCGGAGCCAAGTTGACGTCAGGCCAGATCGAGAGCAGGCATGATCCAAAGCAAGGTCAGGCTGGATCCAGGGCGAGAACAGGCAGGAGCCAAGGCGAGGGCAGGCCAGAGCCAGAGAGAGAGCAGGCTGGAGCCAGGGCGAGGGCAGGCCAGAGCGAGAGCAGGCCGGAGTCAAGGCGAGGGCAGGCCGGAGCCAGAGCGATGGTTGGCCGCAGCCAGGGCGAGAGCAGGCCAGAACCAAGGCGAGAGCAGGCCGGAGCCAAGGCGAGGGCAGGCCAGAGCGAGAGCAGGTCGGAGCCAAGGCGAGGGCTGGCAAGAGCGAGAGCAGGCCGGAGCCAAGGCGAGGGCAGGCCAGAGCGAGAGCAAGCCAGAGCGAGAGCAGTCTGGAGCCAAGGCAAGGGCAGGCCAGAGCCAGAGCTAGAGCAGGCTTGAGCCAGAGCGAGGGGATGCCGGAGCCAAGGTGAAGGCAGGCTAGAACAAGAGCGAGAGCAGGCTGGAGTCAAGATGAGGGCAGGCCAGGCCAGAGCAAGAGCAGGCCGGAGCCAGGGCGAGGGAAGGCCAGAGCGAGAGCAGGCCGGAACATGGGCCAGAGCAGGCCCGAGGCAAGGCGAGGGCTGGTCGGAGCCAGAGCAAGGGCAGGCCGGAGCCACAGCGAGGGCAGGCCGAAGCCAGAGCAAGAGCAGGCCGGAGCCAAGGCGAGGGCAGGCCGGAGCCAAGGCGAGAGCAGGCCAGAGCCAAGGCGAGGGCAGGCCAGAGCGAGAGCAGGCCGGAGCCAAGGCGAGGGCAGGCCAGATCCAGAGCAAGCCGGAGTCAGGGCGAGGGCATGCCAGAGTCAGAGCGAGGGCAGGCCAGAGTCAGAGCGAGAGCATGCCGGAGCCAGGGCGAGAGCAGGCCGGAGCCAGGGCGAGGGCAGGCCGGAGCCAGGGCGAGGGCAGGCCAGAGCGAGAGCAGGCCGGAGCCAGGTCGAGAGCAGGCAGTAGCCAAGACAAGGGCAGGCCAGAGCGAGAGCAGGCTGGAGCCAGGGCGAGAGGAGGCCGGAACTAAGGCGAGGGCAGGCTAGAGGCAGAGCGAGGGCAGGCCAGAGCCAGGGCGAGGGCAGGCCAGAGCGACAGCAGGCCAGAGCCAAGGCGAGGGCAGGCCAGAGGCAGAGCGAGGGCAGGCCAGAGCCATGGCGAGGGCAGGCCAGAGCGAGAGCAGGCCGGAGCCAAGGCGTGAGCAGGCCGGAGCCAGAGCGAGGGCAGGCTTGATCCAGAGTGAGAGCAGGCCGGAGCCAAGGCGAGGGCAGGCCAGAGCGAGAGCAGGCATGAGCCAAGGCAAGGGCAGGCCGGAACCAGGGCGAGAGCAGTCCGGAGCCAGGGCGAGAGCAGGCCGGAGCCAAGGCGAGGGCAGGCCGGAGCCAGAGTGAAAGCAGGCCGGAGCCAAGTTGACGTCAGGCCAGATCGAGAGCAGGCATGATCCAAAGCAAGGACAGGCTGGATCCAGGGCGAGAACAGGCAGGAGCCAAGGCGAGGGCAGGCCAGAGCCAGATAGAGAGCACGGAGCCAGGGCGAGGGCAGGCCAGAGCGAGAGCAGGCCGGAGCCAAGGCGAGGGCAGGCCGGAGCCAGAGCGATGGTTGGCTGGAGCCAGGGCGAGAGAAGGCCGGAACCAAGGCGAGAGCAGGCCGGAGCCAAGGCGAGGGCAGGCCGGAGCCAAGGCGAGGGCAGGCCAGAAGTAGAGCAAGAGCGGGCCAGAGCCAAGGCGAGGGCAGACCAGAGTGAGAGCGAGAGCAGGTCGGAGCCAAGGCGAGGGCAGGCAAGTGCGAGAGCAGGCCGGAGGCAAGGTGAGGGCAGGCCAGAGCGAGAGCAAGCCAGAGCGAGAGCAGTCTGGAGCCAAGCCAAGGGCAGGCCAGAGCCAGAGCTAGAGCAGGCTTGAGCCAGAGCGAGGGGATGCCGGAGCCAAGGTGAAGGCAGGCAAGAACCAGAGCGAGAGCAGGCTGGAGCCAAGGCGAGGGCAGGCCAGAAGTAGAGCAAGAGCGGGCCAGAGCCAAGGCGAGGGCAGACCAGAGCGAGAGCGAGAGCAGGTCGGAGCCAAGGCGAGTGCAGGCAAGAGCGAGAGCAGGCCGGAGGCAAGGCGAGGGCAGGCCAGAGCGAGAGCAAGCCAGAGCGAGAGCAGTCTGGAGCCAAGGCAAGGGCAGGCCAGAGCCAGAGCTAGAGCAGGCTTGAGCCAGAGCGAGGGGATGCCGAAGCCAAGGTGAAGGCAGGCAAGAACCAGAGCGAGAGCAGGCTGGAGTCAAGACGAGGGCAGGCCAGGCCAGAGCAAGAGCAGGCCGGAGCCAGGGCGAGGGAAGGCCAGAGCCAGAGCAAGAGCAGGCCGGATGCAAGGCGAGGGCTGGTCGGAGCCAGAGCAAAGGCAGGCCGGAGCCACAGCAAGGGCAGGCCGAAGCCAAAGCAAGAGCAGGCCGGAGCCAAGGCGAGAGCAGGCCGGAGCCAAGGAGAGGGCAGGCCAGGGCGAGAGCAGGCCGGAGCCAAGGCGAGGGCAGGCCGGAGCCAGAGCGATGGTTGGCCAGAGCCAAGGCGAGGGCAGACCAGAGCGAGAGCGAGAGCAGGTCGGAGCCAAGGCGAGGTCAGGCAAGAGCGAGAGCAGGCCGGAGGCAAGGCGAGGGCAGGCCAGAGCCAGAGCGAGAGTGGGCTAGAGCCAAAGTGAGGGCAGGCCAGAGCATGAGCAGGCCGGAGCCAGGACGAGGGCAGGCCGGAGCCTGGGCGAGAGCAGGCTGGAGCCAAGGCGAGGGCAGGACAGAGCCAGAGCAGGCCGGAGCCAGGGCGAGGGCAGGCCAGGGTCAGAGCGAGAGGAGGCCGGAGCCAAGGCGAGCGCATGCCAGAGCCAGAACAAGAGCAGGTCGGAGCCTGGGCAAGGGCAGGCCAGAGCGAGAGTAGTTTAGAGCCGAGGCTAGGGCATGCCAGAGCGAGAGCAGGCAGGAGCCAAGGTAAGGGGAGGCCGGAACCTGGGCGAGAGCAGGCCGGAGCCAGGGCGAGGCCAGAGCGAGAGCAGGCCAGAGCGAGAGTAGGCCAGGGCAAGGGCAGGCCAGAGCCAGAGCGAGAGCAGTTTGGAGCCAGGGCGAGAGCAGGACGGAGCTAAAGTGAGGGTAAGCCGGAGCCCGAGCTGTGGCATAGCGGAGCCAGGGCGAGGGCTGTACGGAGCTAGAGCAAGAGCAGTCCGGAGCCAAGGCAAGAGCAGGCTGGAGCCAAGGCGAGGGCAGGCCAGAGGCAGAACAAGGGTAGGCCAGAGCAACAGCTGGCTAGGGCGAGAGCAGGCTGGAGCCAAGGCAAGGACAGGCCAGAGCCAAAGCGAGAGCAGGTCGGAGCCAAGGTGAAGGCAGGACAGAGCCAGAGTGAGAGCAGGCCGGAGCCAAGGCAAAAGCAGGCCAGAGCGAGAGCAGGCCGGAGCCAAGGCGAGGGCTGGCCGGAGCCAGAGCAGGAGCAGGCCGGATCCAAGGCGACGGCAGGCCGAAAACAGAGCGAGAGAATGCCGGAGCCAGGCCAGGCCAGAGCCAGAGCAAGAGCAGGCCGGAGCCATAGCAAGAGCTGGCCAGAGCGAGAGTAGTCCAGAGCCAAGGCAAGGGCAGGCCAGAGCGAGAGAAGGCCGGAGCCAAGGCAAAGGCAGCCCGGAACCAGGGCGAGAGCAGGCCGGAGCCAGAGCGAGAGCAGGCCGGAGCCAGAGCGAGGGCAGGCTAGAGCCAGGGCGAGGGCAGGCCGGAGCCAGAGCGAGAGCAGGCCGGGGCCTCGGCGAGGGCAGGCCGGAGACAGGGCGAGGGCAGGTCAGAGCGAGAGCAGGCCGGAGCCAAGGCGAGGGCAGGCCGGAGCGAGAGTGAGATCAGGCCGGAGCCAGGGCGAGGGCAAGCCTTAGCCAGAGCGAGAGCAATAGAAGCCAGGGCGAAGGCAGGCCGGAGTCAGGGCGAGGACATGCCGGAACCAGGTCGAGGGCAGGCCGGAGCCAGGGCGAGAGCAGGCCGGAGCCAAGGCGAGGGCAGGCAGGAGCTGGCCGGAGCCAAGGCGAGGGCAGGCCAGAGCAAGGGCTGGCCGGAGCCAGGGCGAGGTCAGGCCGAAGCCAGAGCTAGAGCAGGCCGGAGCCAGGGCGATTGCAGGCCGGAGCCAAGGCAAGGTCAGACCAGAGTCCGAGCGAGAGCAGGCCGTAGCCAAAGAAAGGGCAGGCCAGAGCGAGAGCATGCCAGAGCCACAGCCAGAGCAGGCCCGAGCCAGAGCGAGAGTAGACCAGAGCCAAGGCTAGGGCAGGCGCGAGCCAGAGCAAGAGAAGTTCGGAGCCAAGGAAACGGCAGGCCAGAGCAAGAGCAGGCCGGAGCCGAGGAAAGGGCAGGCAAGAACCAGAGCGAGAGCAGGCTAGAGCGAGAGCAGGCTGGAGCCAAGGCGAGGGCAGGCCAGAGCCAGAACAAGGGCAGGCCGGAGCCAGGGCGAGGTCAGGCCGAAGCCAGAGCTAGAGCAGGCCGGAGCCAGGGCAAGGTCAGACCAGAGTCCGAGCGAGAGCAGGCCGGAGCCAAGGAAAGGGCAGGCCAGAGCGAGAGCATGCCAGAGCCACAGCCAGAGCAGGCCCGAGCCAGAGCGAGAGTAGGCCAGAGCCAAGGCTAGTGCAGGCGCGAGCCAGAGCGAGAGATGTCCGGAGCCAAGGAAACGGCAGGCCAGAGCGAGAGCAGGCCGGAGCCGAGGCAAGGGCAGGCAAGAACCAGAGCGAGAGCAGGCTAGAGCGAGAGCAGGCAGGAGCCAGGGCGAGGGCAGACCGGTGCCAAGGCGAGAGCAGGCCGCAGCCAAGACGACGGCAGGCCAGAGCCAGAACGAGAGCAGGCCGGAGCCAAGGTGAGGGCAGGCCAGAGCCAGAACGAGAGCAGGCCAGGGCCAGAGCGAGATCAGGCCGGAGCCAAGGCAAGAGCAGGCCGGAGCCGAGGCAAGGGCAGGCAAGAACCAGAGCGAGAGCAGGCTAGAGCGAGAGCAGGCAGGAGCCAGGACGAGGGCAGACCGGTGCCAAGGCGAGAGCAGGCCGCAGCCAAGACGAGGGCAGGCTTGAGCAGAGCCAGGGCAGGCCAGAGCCAGAGCGACGGCAGGCCAGAGCCAGAACGAGAGCAGGCCGGAGCCAAGGTGAGGGCAGGCCAGAGCCAGAACGAGAGCAGGCCAGTGCCAGAGCGAGAGCAGTCCGGAGCTACAGCGAGAGCAGGCCGGAGCCAAGGCAAGAGCAGGCCGGAGCCAAGGCGAGGGCAGGCCAGAAGCACAGCCAGGGCAGGCCAGAGCGAGAGCTGGCCGGAGCCAAGGCGAGGGCAGGCAAGAGCGAGAGCTAGAGCTGGTCGGAGCCAGGGCGAGGGCAGTCCGAAGCTACAGCGAGAGCAGGCCGGAGCTAAGGCGAGAGCAAGTCGGAGCCTAAGCGAGGGCAGGCCAGAGCGAGAACAGGCCGGGGCCAGGACGAAGGCAGGCCGAGGCTTGGGCGAGAGCAGGCCAGAGCCAAGGCGAGGGCAGGACAGAGCCAGAGCAGGCCGGAGCCAGGGCGAGGGCAGGCCACAGTCAGAGCGAGAGGAGGCCGGATCAAAGGCGAGGGCATGCCAGAGCGAGAGCAGGCCGGAGCCAGGACGAGGGCAGGCCAGAGCGAGAGTAGGCTAGAGCCAAAGCGAGGGCAGGCCAGAGCATGAGCAGGCCGGAGCCAGGACGTGGGCAGGCCGGAGCCTGGGCGAGAGCAGGCCGGAGCCAAGGCGAGGGCAGGACAGAGCCAGAGCAGGCCGGAGCCAGGGCGAGGGCAGGCCAGGGTCAGAGCGAGAGGAGGCCTGAGCCAAGGCGAGGGCATGCCAGAGCCAGAACAAGAGCAGGCCGGAGCCTGGGCGAGGGCAGGCCAGAGCCAGAGCGAGAGTAGTTTAGAGCCGAGGCTAGGGCATGCCAGAGCGAGAGCAGGCAGGAGCCAAGGTAAGGGGAGGCCGGAACCTGGGCGAGAGCAGGCCGGAGCCAGGGCGAGGCCAGAGCGAGAGCAGGCCAGAGCCAGAGCGAGAGTAGGCCAGGGCGAGGGCAGGCCAGAGCCAGAGAGAGGGCCGGCCAGAGCCAGAGCGAGAGCAGTTCGGAGCCAGGGCGAGAGCAGGTCGGAGCTAATGCGAGGGCAAGCCGGAGCCCGAGCTGTGGCATAGCGGATCCAGGGCGAGGGCAGTACGGAGCTAGAGCGAGAGCAGGCCGGAGCCAAGGCGAGGGCAGGCCAGAGGCAGAACCAGGGTAGGCCAGAGCAACAGCTGGCTAGGGCGAGAGCAGGCTGGAGCCAAGGCAAGGGCAGGCCAGAGCGAGAGCCGGCCAGAGCCAAAGCGAGAGCAGGTCGGAGCCAAGGTGAAGGCAGGCCAGAGCCAGAGTAAGAGCAGGCCGGAGCCAAGGCAAAAGCAGGCCAGAGCAAGAGCAGGCCGGAGCCAAGGCGAGGGCTGGCCGGAGCCAGAGCGAGAGAATGCCGGAGCCAGGGCGACGGCAGGCCAGAGCAAGAGCAAGAGCAGGCCGGAGCCATAGCAAGAGCTGGCCAGAGCCAAGGCAAGGGCAGGCCAGAGCGAGAGAAGGCCGGAGCCAAGGCAAAGGCAGCCCAGAACCACGGCGAGAGCAGGCCGGAGCCAGAGCGAGGGCAGGCCAGAGCCAGGCAAGGGCTGGCCGGAGCGAGAGCAGGCCGGGGCCTCGGCGAGGGCAGGCCAGAGCGAGAGCAGGCCGGAGCCAGGGCGAGGCCGGAGCCAGAGCGAGAGCAGGCCGGAGCCAGAGCGAGAGCAGGCCGGAGCCAAGGCGAGGGCAGGCCGGAGCGAGAGTAAGATCAGGCCGGAGCCAGGGCGAGGGCAAGCCTTAGCCAGAGCAAGAGCAATAAGAAGCCAGGGCGAAGGCAGGCCGGAGCCAGGGCGAGGGCATGCCGGAACCAGGTCGACGGCAGGCCGGAGCCAGGGCGAGAGCAGGCCGGAGCCAAGGCGAGGGCAGGCAGGAACCAGAGCAGGAGCTGGCCGGAGCCAAGGCGAGGGCAGGCTGGAGCCAAGGCGAGGGCAGGCCAGAGGCAGAACCAGAGTAGGCCAGAGCAACAGCTGGCTAGGGTGAGAGCAGGCTGTAGCCAAGGCAAGGGCAGGCCAGTGCGAGAGCCGGCCAGAGCCAAAGCGAGAGCAGGTCGGAGCCAAGGTGAAGGCAGGTCGAAGCCAAGGTGAAGGCAGGCCAGAGCCAGAGTGAGAGCAGACCGGAGCCAAGGCAAAAGCAGGCTAGAGCGAGAGAAGGCCGGAGCCAAGGCGAGGGCTGGCCGGAGCCAGAGCGAGAGCAGGCCGGATCCAAGGCGACGGCAGGCCGAAAACAGAGCGAGAGAATGCCGGAGCCAGGGCGACGGCAGGCCAGAGCAAGAGCAGTCCGGAGCCATAGCAAGAGCTGGCCAGAGCCAGAGCGAGAGTAGTCCAGAGCCAAGGCAAGGGCAGGCCAGAGCGAGAGAAGGCCGGAGCCAAGGCAAAGGCAGCCCGGAACCAGGGCGAGAGCAGGCCGGAGCCAGAGCGAGAGCAGGCCGGAGCCAGAGCGAGGGCAGGCCAGAGCCAGGGCGAGGGCAGGCCGGAGCCAGAGCGAGAGCAGGCCGGGGCCTCGGCGAGGGCAGGCCAGAGCGAGAGCAGGCCGGAGACAGGGCGAGGCCGGAGCCAGAGCGAGAGCAGGCCGGAGCCAGAGCGAGAGCAGGCCGGAGCCAAGGCGAGGGCAGGCCGGAGCGAGAGTGAGATCAGGCCGGAGCCAGGGCGAGGGCAAGCCTTAGCCAGAGCAAGAGCAATAAGAAGCCAGGGCGAAGGCAGGCCGGAGCCAGGGCGAGGGCATGCCGGAACCAGGTCGAGGGCAGGCCGGAGCCAGGGCGAGAGCAGGCCGGAGCCAAGGCGAGGGCAGGCAGGAGCCAGAGCAGGAGCTGGCCGGAGCCAAGGCGAGGGCAGGCCAGAGCAAGGGCTGGCCGGAGCCAGGGCGAGGTCAGCCCGAAGCCAGATCTAGAGCAGGCCGGAGCCAGGGCGATTGCAGGCCGGAGCCAAGGCAAGGTCAGACCAGAGTCCGAGCGAGAGCAGGCCGGAGCCAAGGAAAGGGCAGGCCAGAGCCAGAGCGAGAGCATGCCAGAGCCACAGCCAGAGCAGGCCCGAGCTAGAGCGAGAGTAGGCCAGAGCCAAGGCTAGGGCAGGCGCGAGCCAGAGCGAGAGAAGTCCGGAGCCAAGGAAACGGCAGGCCAGAGCAAGAGCAGGCCGGAGCCGAGGCAAGGGCAGGCAAGAACCAGAGCGAGAGCAGGCTAGAGCGAGAGCAGGCCGGAGCCAAGGCGAGGGCAGGCCAGAGCCAGAACAAGGGCAGGCCGGAGCCAGGGCGAGGTCAGGCCGAAGCCAGAGCTAGAGCAGGCCGGAGCCAGGGCAAGGTCAGACCAGAGTCCGAGCGAGAGCAGGCCGGAGCCAAGGAAACGGCAGGCCAGAGCGAGAGCATGCCAGAGCCACAGCCAGAGCGAGAGTAGGCCAGAGCCAAGGCTAGTGCAGGCGCGAGCCAGAGTGAGAGATGTCCGGAGCCAAGGAAACGGCAGGCCAGAGCGAGAGCAGGCCAGAGCCGAGGCAAGGGCAGGCAAGAACCAGAGCGAGAGCAGGCTAGAGCGAGAGCAGGCAGGAGCCAGGGCGAGGGCAGACCGGTGCCAAGGCGAGAGCAGGCCGCAGCCAGGGCAGGCCAGAGCCAGAGCGAGAGCAGGCCAGAGCCAAGGCGACGGCAGGCCAGAGCCAGAACGAGAGCAGGCCGGAGCCAAGGTGAGGGCAGGCCAGAGCCAGAACGAGAGCAGGCCAGTGCCAGAGCGAGAGCAGTCCGGAGCCAAGGCGACGGCAGGCCAGAGCAAGAGCAGGCCGGAGCCAAGGCGACGGCAGGCCAGAGCAAGAGCCGGCCAGAGCCAAGGTGAGGGCAGGCCAGAGCCAGAACGAGAGCAGGTCAGTTCCAGAGCCATAGCAAGAGCTGGCCAGAGCCAGAGCGAGAGTAGTCCAGAGCCAAGGCAAGGGCAGGCCAGAGCCAGAGCGAGAGAAGGCCGGAGCCAAGGCAAAGGCAGCCCGGAACCAGGGCGAGAGCAGGCCAGAGCGAGAGCAGGCCGGAGCCTCGGCGAGGGCAGGCCAGAGCCAAGGCCAGGGCAGGCCAGAGACAGAGCTAGAGCAGGCCAGAGCCATAGCGAGAGCAGGCCAGAGCCATAGCGAGAGCAGGCCGGAGCCAGGGCGAGGGCAAGCCAGAGCCAGAGAGAGAGCAAGCCGGAGCCAGGGTGAGAGCAGGCCGGAGCCAAGGCAAGGGCAGACCAGAGGGAGAGCAGGCCGGAGCCAGGACGAGGGCAGGACAGAGCCAGAGAGAGAGCAGGCCGGAGCCAAGGCGAGGGCAGGCCAGAGCGAGAGCAGGGCAGGACGGAACCAGAGCGAGAACAGGCCGGATCCAAGGTGAGGGCAGGCCAGAGCGCGATTAGGACGGAGCCAAGGCGAGGGCAGGCCAGAGCCAGAGTGATATCAGGCCGGAGTCAGAGCGAGTGCAGGCCGGAGACAGTGCAAGGGCTGGCCAGAGCCAGAGCGAGAGTAGTCCAGAGCCAAGGCAAGGGCAGGCCAGAGCCAGAGTGAGAGAAGGCTGGAGCCAAGGTAAAGGCAGCCCGGAACCAGGGCGAGAGCAGGCCGGAGCCAGAGCGAGGGCAGGCCGGAGCCAGAGCGAGAGCAGGCCGCAGCCAGAGCGAGGGCAGGCCAGATCCAAGGCCAGGGCAGGCCAGAGACAGAGCTAGAGCAGGCCGAAGCCAGGGCGAGGGCAGGCCAGATCCAAGGCCAGGGCAGGCCAGAGACAGAGCTAGAGCAGGCCGAAGCCAGGGCGAGGGCAAGCCAGAGCCAGAGAGAGAGCAAGCCGCAGCCTGGGTGAGAGCAGGCCGGAGCCAAGGCAAGGGCAGACCAGAAGGAGAGCAGGCCGGAGCCAGGACGAGGGCAGGACAGAGCCAGAGAGAGCAGGCCGGAGCCAAGGCGAGGGCAGGCCAGAGCAGGCCGGAGCCAGGGCGAGGGCAGGCCAGAGCGAGATCAGTCCAGAGCTAGGGCGAGGGCAGGACGGAACCAGAGCGAGAACAGGCCGGATCCAAGGCGAGGACAGGCCAGAGCGCGATTAGGACGGAGCTAAGGCGAGGGCAGGCCAGAGCCAGAGTGATATCAGGCTGGAGCCAGAGCGAGTGCAGGCCGGAGCCACGGTCAAGGCAGGCCAGAACCAGAGCAAGAGCAGTCCGGAGCCAATGCGAAGGCAGGCCAGAGCCAGAGCAAGAGCAGGCCGGAGACAAAGAGAGGGCAGGCCGGAGCCAGAGCGAGGGCAGGCCGGAGCCAAGGCGAGAGCAGGCCGGAGCCAAGGCAAGGGCAGGCCAGAGCCATTGCGAGATCAGGCCGGATCCAGAGCGAGGGCAGGCCGAAGCAAGGGTGTGAGCAGGCCGGAGCGAGGGCGAGAGCAGGCCAGAGCCAAGGCGAGGACAAGCCGGAGCCAGGGCGAGGGCAGGCCAGAGCCAGCGCGAGAGTAGGCCAGAGCCAAAGCAAGGGCAGGCCAGAGCAAGAGCGAGAGAACACAGTTTTAATTACCTGGCCTGTAGGTAACTGTTTTGAACAGCAAACCAGTGTCAAAAACTTTGCTGACACCCTGAAAAGAAAATTTAATGGAGGCCAGAAATGGCAGTATTTTCTGACAACGTATATGTGAGCCGTGTGACGGAGAAAACACAGTTTTAAATACCTGGCCTGTAGGTAAGTGTTTTGAACAGCAAACCAGTGTCAAAAACTTTGCTGACACACTGAAAAAAAAATTTAATGGAGGCCAGAATTGTCAGTATTTTCTGAAAACGTATATGTGAGCCGTGTGACGGAGAAAACGCAGTTTACAGTAGATGGCTTTTTAGCGCTGTAATATGGAAAGGACCTGGCTGTATTCTGCAGTGCCAACAAACAAATGGTGCAGAAAAAACGTGTTCTCTGGATTGCTTTTTAAGCAAATAATGAGGATTAAGATGCAAAAAAAATTATTCCTGGCCCCTGAGACCTGGGCCTATTTCCAGAAATATTTAACAGCAGCAGCCGACAGAACTGGAATGGAGCCTCTTGTGCTATTTGCACTGCAGTCTGCTATATACACCGCCTGCCTCTACACCCTGCCTGCCTGATATATCTCTGCAGATGGATTAGTCCTCAGAAGGACTGTTTGTTAAGTTGGATATGTGTAATGTACGGTTTTTCTCCCTACACTACCTAATACACGATCAAATCTCTCCCTGACAAAGCAGCAGCTCTCCCTACACTGTCTGATCCGGAGTGACTGTGACGAGCATGGCGGCACCAGGTCTGATATAGACCTGATGACGCTGTGCGGCCAGCCAATCAGTGTAATGCCCACAACAGACACAGCCTTTATTATTTGTGGCATCCAGGCCTGGGGTGACACAGCTATAGTTACAATAATGTAGCTCCGGGTGGGCCCCCTCAGAGTGTGGGGCCCGGGGCGACAACCCCCTCTGCTCCCCCGGTAGCTACGCTACTGGAACAAATAGTATGCTGCTACAGGGATAATGGCATACAAAGATATTATTGTGAAAGCCCTTATAAAAACATCCCTACCTGACTGCAGAGGTTGGCACTCTGTCTGTAAGATGAAATGGAGCCACTGCTCCACAGAGACAATCCCGAGTATTCCAGGCTTCTCCCTAAAGCACACACTTAAAAATAACAAACACATAAGAAAAACTGCGAAACCAGACTGGGCCAAAAACCTATGGACGCACAAGTAAAAAAGAATCCCCTAAACAAGTAAAAGCTTAAACAACATCATTGCAATGTTGCGGCGACCAAAAAACGTAGTTCTGGAGTTTAGAATTTTTTTCTCATTACGCCGTTTACTGATCGGATTAATTATTTTTTTATTTTGATAGATTGGGCGATTCTGAACACAGCGATACCAAATATGTGTATGTGTGATTTTTTTTTATTGTTTTACTTTGAATTGGGGCGAAAGGGGGGTGTTTTAAACTTTTATTTATTTTTTTTTTTAATATGTTTAAACATTTTTTTTAAACTTTTTGATTGCTTCAATGGTCTCCATGGGAGACTAAAAGCAGCACTTGCCTGATCGGCTCTGCTACATACAGGCGATGATCAGATCGCCTCTATGTAGCAGATTTGCTCACGTGCTATGAGCCCCGACCACTGGGCGGCGCTCATAGCAATCTGGACATGATAGCCACAGAGGTCTCCTGCAAATCTCTGGTTGTCATGCCAACCCATCGGTGACCCGCAATCATGTGACAGGGTCACCGATGGGCGGGGAAAGTGATGCGCCTCCGGCTTGGCGATGTTAAATGCGGCTGTCAGAGATTGACAGTGGCATTTAACTAGTTAACAGCTGCAGGTGGATTGCGATTCCACTCGTGGCTGTTGCGGGCACATGTCAGCTGTATAGATCAGCTGACATGTGCCCGATTTAGTGCGGGCTCAAAGCCAGAGCCTGCGCTAAACAGGGGAATATGACCTATGCCATACTATTACGGCATAGGTCGTAAATTAATGTGTCTCTCCTTAAACATCTAGTCCATTTTCCAAAGATTCGGGAGCTACTCCTGCTCCTGTCAGCACTGCAGACGTTTTTGAAGTAGAGAGTATCCTGCCTACCAAGAGGGTAAGAGTAAAGACCTTTTCTCTTGTAGATTGGAAGGGGTTTGTATTTGAGAAGAGATCCTGGGAACCCAGAGAGAACATCCATACCCCTCTCCTCCTGGAGAAATTTCTTGCAGGCTTAAAAAACGAGGGGGCATAAAGGGGGGTACTGTAGCTTCGGCGTCTCTGCCTCCTACCCTCTTTCCCTGGCAGAGACGCCGGAGGGCCCCCCTCTCTCCATGCTGACTCAGCCCGGCATGCGCGCACAGTGCACAGATGCCTGGGCACTGTGCTTAAGGTGTGCGTGCGCTCCCCTCCTCTTAAAGGGACAGCGCGCACCATCCTAAAGTGTCCCCGGCCAATGGCCGGAGGACTCTGGCTATTTAAGGCACCTCCTCCAATATGGAGGTGCTTGTGCAACTTAGTTTGTTTGTGGTTAACACTCTCTTTAGTTCCTGGTCCCAGTACATGTACCCACCTGTCTGCCTTTCTATCAGCCGTGCCCACCTGCCTGCCTATCAGCCGTGCCCACCAGCCTGTCTATCAGCCGTGCCCGCCTGCCTGTCTATCAGCCATGCCCGCCTGCTTGTCTATCGGCCGAAACCTCTTGCCTGTCCATCAGTGGTATCAGTCTGTGTCTGCCTCCTGTCTCTGGGAATCAGCTGCCAATCATCCGAGGTCAGTACTGGAGTAGCACCTGGTTCACCTTCCTCCTCCCTCCTTGGATCACGGAGACGTTAAGCTGCCGTATATCTAAGGTCGGATTCTGTGAGGCACCTAGTTACGACTCTCCGATCCTTGCACCGTGGAACAGTTCTTTCATCACCTGCCCCGTTACATATATATATATATATATATATATATATATACACACACACACACACAGTACAGACCAACAGTTTGGACACACCTTCTCATTTAAAGATTTTTCTGTATTTTCATGACTATGAAAATTGTACATTCACACTGAAGGCATCAAAACTATGAATTAACACATGTGGAATTATATACTTAACAAAAAAGTGTGAAACAACTGAAAATATGTCTTATATTCTAGGTTCTTCAAAGTAGCCACCTTTTGCTTTGATGACTGCTTTGCACACTCTTGGCATTCTCTTGATAAGCTTCAAGAGGTAGTCACCAGAAATGGTGTTCCAACAATCTTGAAGGAGTTCCCAGAGATGCTTAGCACTTGTTGGCCCTTTTGCCTTCACTCTGCGGTCCAGCTCACCCCAAACCTTCTCGATTGGGTTCAGGTCTGGTGACTGTGGAGGCCAGGTCATCTGGCGTAGCACCTCATCACTCTCCTTCTTGGTCAAATAGCCCTTACACAGCCTGGAGGTGTGTTTGGGGTCAT
This sequence comes from Phyllobates terribilis, assembly GCF_046119375.1. Classification (NCBI taxonomy): domain Eukaryota; kingdom Metazoa; phylum Chordata; class Amphibia; order Anura; family Dendrobatidae; genus Phyllobates; species Phyllobates terribilis. The sequence goes on along the minus strand of NW_027364010.1, from coordinate 30,264 downwards.
TGTCCTGTTGAAAAATAAATGATGGTCCAACTAAACACAAACTGGATGGAATAGCATGCAGCTGCAAGATGCTGTGGTAGCCATGCTGGTTCAGTATGCCTTCAATTTTGAATAAATCCCCACAGTGTCACCAGCAATGCACCCCCACACCATCACACCTCCTCCTCCATGCTTCACGGTGGGAACCAGGCATGTAGAGTCATCCGTTCACCTTTTCTGTGTCGCACAAAGACACAGTGGTTGGAACCAAAGATTTCAAATTTGGACTCATCAGACCAAAGCACAGATATCCACTGGTCTAATGTCCATTCCTTGTGTTCTTTAGCCCAAACAAGTCTCTTCTGCTTGTTGCCTGTCCTTAGCAGTGGTTTCCTAGCAGTTATTTTACCATGAAGGCCTGCTGCACAAAGTTTCCTCTTAACAGCTGTTGTAGAGATGTGTCTGCTGCTAGAACTCTGTGTGGCATTGACCTGGTCTCTAATCTGAGCTGCTGTTAACCTGCGATTTCTGAGGTTAGTGACTCGGATAAACTTATCCTCAGAAGCAGAGGTGACTCTTGGTCTTCTTTCTTGGGGCGGTCCTCATGTGAGCCAGTATCTTTGTAGCACTTGATGGTTTTTGCAACTGCACTTAGGGACACTTTGAAAGTTTTCCCAATTTTTCGCACTGACTGACCTTCATTTCTTAAAGTAATGATGGCCACTCGTTTTTCTTTACTTAGAATTTGTATTATAGCAAGAAAAAAGCAGCTAACAGTCTATTCAGTAGGACTATCAGCTGTGTATCCACCAGACTTCTGCACAACACAACTGATGGTCCCAAACCCATTTATAAGACAAGAAATCCCACTTATTAAACCTGACAGGGCACACCTGTGAAGTGAAAACCATTTCCGGTGACTACCTCTTGAAGCTCATGAAGAGAATACCAAGAGTGTGCAAAGCAGTCATCTAAGCAAAAGGTGGCTACTTTGAAGAACCTAGAATATAAGACATATTTTCAGTTGTTTCACACTTTTTTGTTAACTATATAATTCCACATGAATTCATAGTTTTGATGCCTTCAGTGTGAATGTACAATTTTCATAAGCATGAAAATACAGAAAAATCTTTAAATGAGAAGGTGTGTCCAAACTTTTGGTCTGTACTGTATATATGTATGTGCATATCCAAATGTATTTACATTATTTAAGCAAAAAGGAAAATGTATATGTGTATGGAACTATGCCTATCCAGATCATAGGATTAACAGTAAAAGTTATCACCATGCAATATCAAATGTCATAATGCAAAAAAGAATACAGAAATAAGTTCATAAAAAGTTTAATTTGTGCATATTATTACGTACTCTGATGGATCAACCCCGTACTCCAAGATTTTGCCACATGGGGGTTGTCGTAGCGCCTATGCAGCTAATGGGACATAATGTTATAAAGTGGGGTGAATATTGTGGATCACATATTGTTGGACATTTTGTGATGTGACCGAAGCACTCCTGGACATCTGTGGATGGGGTAACTAGCTCCCGTCACACTGGTGGCAGCGGTGGGATGCGGTCCATCTTCTTCAGGAGCCAAGGACTGAATGGAAGACATCTACCAGAAGCTAAAGAGGAATACGTTGAAGGACCTTGTGGAAGCTCGAGGGTTAACCGCCAGCAACAAAACAAAAGCGGATTTGATAGCAGCCATTATGGAGCTCAACAACGCAACAACCTCCAGTGAGAACGTGGAAGAGACTGAATTCCAGAGGGAGGTAAAGAGCAGACTGGCACTTTATGCTCCCAACCCGGCAGTACAGATCATAGATAAGTTGATGGCTGATGTGCGTACTGATCTGGATAAAAAGATGGAGAGGGCAGAGTGGATGGAGCTAGCCAGGATGGAGATGGCAGAGCAGACCAAGATAGAGCTAGCCAAGATGGAGATGGCAGAACGGAGAGAGGAGATACAGCGAGCAGGGGGAGCCCTGGCTTCCTCCCCGGTACCAGCAGGGGTAAGCCACAAAAAGATCCAATACAATGCCTTCCGACATTGGGGGAGGCAGAGGAAGACATTGATGGCTTTCTGCAGGACATTGAGCGGCAGTGTACCCTTCATAAAGTGGAGCCGGAGGATTGGGTCCAGATTCTGGCCAGCAAGCTGACGGGCCGGGCAGCGGATGCTTATCGCACTGTATCGGATAAGGACTGTATGGACTATAAGCGAGTCAAAGAAGTGATCTTGGCCCGATATGCACTAACACCAGAGGCATACCGTCAAAAGTTCCGCAAAACCACAAAACGGGAAACGGATACTCATGCTGAATGGGCCTGTAAACTATGGCGGTCACTGCTACAGTGGGTACAAGGTAGCAAAGCAGACACGAAGGAGGACTTCCTACAGCTCATCGCGTTAGAACGATTCTTTACTGGGTTAACTCCCGAGACGCAAGAATGGCTTCGGGACCGACGACTCTTGAGGAGGCCGCATGGCTGACCGATGAACATTATGATGCCAGGAGGGCCCAATTGTCAGGGTCCAAAACTGTCTCAAGGGGCCCTCCCATGGGTCTGGAGGCCCCTAAACCACAGAAGCTTGGCGGGGGACCCACCAATACCCCGGCCTACCAGAGTCCTCCTGGGGTGCGATGCCACACCTGCCATCAGCTGGGTCACCAGCAGAGACACTGTCCCAACTGGACCCAGCGCACCCAGTGGCCAAAACCGGAAACGACTACCTTCAACCGGGCCGCTGTACACTGCTATCAAGGTGAAGCCGACCCGGCATCGGTGGCATGGCTAATTATGGGATGGAAGAGATAGAGGGAGTGCTGCATGAACTGGACCCTGTGCAGGCAGCCCAGGCGGATAATCGACAACAACATCGACAGTCGGTGTGGATTAATGGTAAACGGCTGCAAGGATTAAGAGATTCCGGAGCTACTCTGACCCTTGTGAAGTCGCATCTCGCCCAAGACCAAAAGACGGGTCGGACAGTGGCGGTCCGTGTAGCAGGGGGAGCCATGCATCGACTGCCCACGGCCAAGATTCACCTGAACTGGGGGGTCGGGGATGGCCTTGTCGAGGTCGGCATGATGAAGGATTTGCCTGCTGATGTCCTGCTGGGAAATGACTTGGGGCCCATGTTGTCTTCCTTCTCGGTCGCCCCCCTGGCTGACACATATCCTGTGACTACCCGGAGACAAGCTCAAGCTGCGGAGGCGGAATCACACTCGGAGGAGGCCCAGGTAAGACACTACAGCCCTTCACGTATTCCCATAGCCAGACACATTTCATGGGACACCCCAGCAGAATTTAGGAGGGAGGTACTAGAGGATCCCTCATTGCAGGGGTATCGCGGGAAGGCATAAGAGGGGAGAGGGGTATTGGAAGGTGAACAGTTTATATGGCATCAGGGACTCCTCTACAGGGTTACAGAGCAAACTCACTCAGGGACGAGCCCCACTGTAAAACTACAGCTGGTAGTTCCCAAAAAGTATAGGCAGGAGTTGCTGCGAATCTCTCATGACATACTCTTGGCGGGGCACCTCGGAGTCAGCCGCACCAGGTATCGTCTGACACAAAACTTCTTTTGGCCAGGGGCATCCCATGATGTTCGTCAGTACTGCCAGACCTGTGACAGTTGCCAGCGCATTGGCAAGAGGGGAGATCGCTGCAAGGCCAAATTACACCCCCTTCCCATTGTGGAGGAGCCATTTAGCCGAGTAACGGTCGATCTGATAAGGCCGTTAGCCAAACCCAGTCCGTCAGGGAAAAGGTATATATTGACAGTGATAGATTATGCCACGCGGCATCCAGAGGCGGTTGCCTTACCTAACATACTGGCAGAGACGGTGGTGGCTGCCCTGCTCCAGGTTTTCTCACGGGTTGGATTTCCCCGGGAGATTATCTCGGATCAGAGCACCCAATTTACGGCAGAGGTGACCAGCCAACTGTGGAGACTGTGTGGTGTAAAGTCCATTAGAAGCGCCCCATACCACCCGCAAACCAACGGGTTGTGTGAGCGCTTTAAAGGAACGTTAAAACAACTCATTGGGACGTTCACCCGGACCTACAGGGACTGGGAGAAATTCTTGCCGCACCTCCTGTTCGCCTATCGGGTGGTGCCCCAAAAATCTACGGGGTTCTCCCCATTTGAACTGTTATATGGGAGGCGGGTGAGGGGGCCCCTAGACTTAGTGCAAGAGCTCTGGGAAGGGGAGGAAACCATAGCAGGAACCCCTATCGTGCCCTTCGTGCTGGAACTCCAGGACCGCCTGCAGGAGTTGACTCAGGCTGTGCGTGTGAACATGCAGGCGGCCCAACGGCGCCAGCGCGTATGGTACGATCAGAGGGCTAAAGAACGCATCTTCGAGATAGGACAGAAGGTCCTGGTACAAGAACCGGTTAGGCAGAACAAATTCCAGGCCGCATGGCAGGGGCCTTACCGGGTAGTGGGGAAAATAGCCGACACCACCTACAATGTCGCCGATTGTGACGACCCCAGGGTTATCCGCATGTTCCACGTGAATACGCTGAAGCCCTACCGGGAGTGCCCTGAAGAGGTAGCTGCCATCTGCGCACCCAAAGCAGAGGATTTAGCCGGACTTCCCTTGCCTGATGTCTTTGGTGAGAAGACTCAGTCGAAAACCTGGGACCAGGTACACTTAGGAGAAAACCTAGGGGCCCGGGAGAGAGAGCAGGCTGAGACATTGCTGAGGCAGCGGCAGAGGATGTTCTCAGAGAGACCGGGGTTCACCCGACTTGCACAACACAAGGTTGAGACACAAGATCAGACCCCCCTGAGACAACCCCCCTTCCGCGTCCCGGAGTCTGTACGAGAAGGGATGCGACAAGAGATACGGAGATGTTTTTTTTAGGGGTCATTGAGGAGTCAGATAGGCACTAACACTACAGGGGACGCCCAGGGACTAAGAAAGATGGGACTACCCAGTTTTGTGTAGACTATCGCAAGCTAAATGAGAAAACTGTGACGGATGCGTATCCCATGCCGCGTGTGGACGAGTTGTTAGACAGGCTGGCTGGGGCAAAGTATTTCACCACCATCGATCTATGTAAAGGCTATTGGCAGATCCCCCTAAGTCCTGATGCTATTCCCAAGTCTGCATTTGTCACCCCGTTTGGCTTATTCCAGTTTCGGGTTATGCCATTTGGGATGAAGAATGCCCCCGCGACCTTCCAGAGGCTGGCTGACTGGCTTCTGGATGGTCTCCAGGACTATGCTTGTGCCTACCTGGATGACATCGTCGCCTACAGCGCGACATGGGATGAGCATCTAAATCACCTAGAGACAGTATTGGATAGGATCCACAAAGCCGGAATCACCCTGAACCCCAACAAGTGTCACATAGGCAAAGCAGAGGTTCAGTATTTAGGACATTGGGTGGGGGGTGGAAAACAACGACCGGAACCCGCCAAGATTGAGGCGGTAGCCAAGTGGCCCACCCCACGTACTAAAACCCAAGTCATGGCCTTTCTAGGAACAGCGGGGTATTATAGGAAATTTGTCCCTAATTACAGCAGCATTGCCAAGCCCCTCACTGATCTGACACATAAGAACCTCCCCCGCCAGGTAACCTGGACCCCCCAGTGAGAGGAAGCCTTCCGCCAGCTAAAGGATGCTCTCACAAATACCCCGATATTGGCCGCACCCGATGCAACTAAACGTTTCCTTGTTCACACAAACGCATCTATGTTTGGGTTGGGGGCAGTACTGAGCCAAGTCGGGTCGAAGCACTCCTGGCCCCCACCTTCCAGTGCTCACTTAGCAATGGCAAACAGACAATGTGCTGATTAATGGGTTGTTGCATAACTGCTGTCTGGGAGCCTACTGTGGGTATTATCTGGTGAGAACAATGGGTGTTAAAAATAGCCTGTGTGATTCTCTATAAAACCTGCTTGTGAGAATAAAAGTTAAGTTCATCTTGGAGACACTGTGCGATAGTCATATTTTATTTACCCCAGTGTAAGAAAAGCCTTTCCATGTCAGGGGCCTACAGAAGAAGATTGGACATCTGCGGATGGGGTAACTAGCTCCCGTCAAACGTACTATCCAGAGGCACATCATCACCCCTTCCACATGCTTCAACACACGTTTCGCTACCGATTCATTAGGAAGTGAGGTGGAGGAGGAAGAGGCGATGTTTTATAGGGTGATTACAGCTGTGGTTACTTACAAATGAAGGACGCCATATTATCGGACGCCTCTACTGTCCCACGCGTCCGGATAGCCGTCCCGTCTGCGACCGAATGTGCATCACCGAAACACGACCAAAGGTCGCAGTTCAATGAAAACATCCCAGTATCGGGTACGAGAGCACACCGGAGCATGCGCAGTGTGGCGCACAGTGACCCTGCAGCCATATTAGAAAAGGGAAAAAGTGCGGGTCAGCATCAAAGTCTAAATATAATTATACGTGCCAAAATAGAATTGTATGAAATATAGAAAAAGTTCTATATATAATATAGTTAATGCGTGCATACACAATATTATTACTTATATAATGTGTATATGTAAAAGTGAATAAACACACTATAAACTCTCTATATGTACTGTACAATATAGCCAACAATACATGTATATATGTTTATTCAATCAAATGCACTATGATATATATTGATTATATTATTCGATTGATAATAAGGACAAGACACTGAAGATGAGAATATACCAAAAATCCTAGTGTATACTTAAAGAAAACTCGAAAATCCCCACTGTTCATTTAAACCTCTGGGGGTCATACTTCTTAGAGTGGTGATCCATTTACTTTTTTATTTATTATTTATTTATTCAATCTGGGCCAGCTTTTTGGCTAGATTTTCCCTCCTATTCCCAGGATACAGACGGGCAATCCCTTTGACACGTAAGAGATGACATTGATGAGGGTAGCAATTCCGAAACTGTCTCGCCAAAGGTTTAGGTTGAGAAATAGCACCCACCTTGACAGATTTTCTCCGCTGCCCTAATATTTTTGATGTGTTCCTAAGCTCCCGAGTTGTCATACCAATATAGATGAGTCCACAGAAACATGTGGCTTGATAGATGACCATAGATGTTCTACAATTAATGAAATACAGAATCTTGTAAGCCTACTCACCCATCGAATCCTGAAAGGTATTCGTTTTTTCAATATATCTGCACTCTTTGCAGTTGCCACACTTCCATGTGCCCCATTTGGGGCCTTTTGAGACAAATATACATTGCTCAAAAAAATAAAGGGAACACTTAAACAACAGAATATAACTCCAAGTAAATCAAACTTCTGTGAAATCAAACTGTCCACTTAGGAAGCGACACTGATTGACAATCAATTTCACATGCTGTTGTGCAAATGGAATAGACAATAGATGGAAATTATTGGCAATTATCAAGACACCCTCAATAAAGGAGTGGTTCTGCAGGTGGGGACCACAGACCACATCTCAGTACCAATGCTTTCTGGGCTGATGTTTTGGTCACTTTTGAATGTTTGTTGTGCTTTCACACTTGTGGTAGCTTGAGACGGACTCTACAACCCACAGAAATTGCTCAGGTAGTGCAGCTCATCCAGGATGGCACATCAATGCGAGATGTGGCAAGAAGGTTTGCTGTGTCTGTCAGTGTAGTGTCCAGAGGCTGGAGGCGCTACCAGGAGACAGGTCAGTACACCAGGAGACGTGGAGGGAGCCGTAGGAGGGCAACAACCCAGCAGCAGGACTGCTACCTCCACCTTTGTGCAAGGAGGAACAGAAGGAGCACTGCCAGAGCCCTGCAAAATGACCTCCAGCAGGCCACAAATGTGCATGTGTCTGCACAAACAGTTATAAACCGACTCCATGAAGGTGGTATGAGGGCCCGACGTCCACAGAAGGGGGTTGTGCTCACAGCCCAACACCATGCAGGATGCTTGGCATTTGCCACAGAACACGATTGGCAAAGTTGCCACTGGCTCCCTGTGCTCTTCACAGATGAAAGCAGGTTCACACTGAGCACATGTGACAGACATGACAGAGTCTAGAGACGCCGTGGAGAGCGATCTGCTGCCTGCAACATCATTCAGTATGACCGGTTTGGCAGTAGATCAGTAATGGTGTGGGGTGGCATTTCTTTGGAGGGCCGCACAGCCCTCCATGTGCTTGCCAGAGGTAGCCTGACTGCCATTAGGTACCGAGATGAGATCCTCAGACCTCTTGTGAGACCACATGCTGGTGCGGATGGCCCTGGGTTCCTCCTAATGCAGGACAATGCCAGACCTCATGTGGCTGGAGTGTGTCAGCAGCTCCTGCAAGATGAACGCATTGAAGCTACAGACTGGCCCGCCCGTTCCCCAAACTGAATCCGATTGAGTACATCTGGGACATCATGTCTCGCTCCATCCACCAACGGCACGTTGCACCACAGACTGTCCAGGAGTTGGCGGATGCTTTAGTCCAGGTCTGGGAGGAGATCCCACAGGAGACCATCTGCAACCTCATCAGGAGCATGCCCAGGCGTTGTAATGAGGTCATACAGGCACGTGGAGGCCACACACAATACTCAGCCTCATCAGGAGCATGCCCAGGCGTTGTAGGGAGGTCATACAGGCACGTGGAGGCCACAAACAATACTGAGCCTCATTTTGACTTGTTTTAAGGACATTACATCAAGGTTGGATCAGCCTGTAGTGTGTTTTTCCACTTTAATTTTGGTGGTGACTCCAAATCCAGGCTTCCATTGGTTAATAAATTTGATTTCCATTAACCCCTTAAGCCCCGCGGGTGGTTTGCACGTTAATGACCGGGCCAATTTTTACAATTCTGACCACTGTCACTTTATGAGGTAATTACTCTGGAACGCTTCAACGGATCCCCCTGATTCTGAGATTGTTTTTTCGTGACATATTGTACTTCATGATTGTGGAAAAATTTCTTCGATATCACTTGCGTTTATTTGTGAAAAAAACGGAAATTTGGCAAAAATTTTGAAAATTTTGCAATTTTCAAAATTTGAATTTTTAAGCCCTGAAATCAGAGCGATATGTCACACAAAAGAGTTAATAAATAACATTTCCCACATGTCTACTTTACATCAGCACAATTTTGGAACCAAAATTTTTTTTTGTTAGGGAGCTATAAGGGTTAAAAGTTGACCAGCGATTTCTCATTTTTCCAACAAAATTTACAAAACCATTTTTTTAGGGACCACATCACATTTGAAGTCACTTTGAGAGGTCTTTATGACAGAAAATACCCAAAAGTGACACCATTCTAAAAACTGCACCCCTCAAGGTGCTCAAAACCACATTCAAGAACTTTATTAACCCTTCAGGTGCTTCATAGGAATTTTTGAATGTGGAAGAAAAAAATGAACATTTAACTTTTTTCACAAAAATGTTACTTTAGACCCAATTTTTTTTATTTTCACAGGGGTAACAAGAAAAAATGGACCGCAAAATTTGTTGTGCAATTTCCCCTGGGCACGCAGATACCCAATATTTGGGGAAAAAACACTGTTTGGGCGCACTGTAGGGCTCGGAAGGGAAGGAGCGCCATTTGACTTTTTGATTGTAAAATTTGCTTGAATAATTAGCGGACACCATGTTGCGTTTAGAGAGCCCCTCTGTGCCCAAACTTTGGAGCTCCCCCACAAGTGACCCCATTTTGGAAACTAGACCCCCCAAGGCACCTTTCTAGATGCATAGTGAGCACTTGGAACCCCCAGGTGCTTCACAAATTGATTCGTAATAATGAAAAAGTGAAAAAAAAACACTTTTTCATTTTTACGAATCAATTTGTGAAGCACCTAGGGGTTCCAACTGCTCACTATGCATCTAGATAGGTGCCTTGGGGGGTCTAGTTTCCAAAATGGGGTCACTTGTGGGGGAACTCCAATGTTTGGGCACACAGGGACTCTCTAAATGCAACATGGTATCCGCTAACAAATTGAATGGAAAATCGGCTCAAATTGTTAGCGGACACCACATTGCGTTTGGAGAGCCCCTCTGTGCCCAAACTTTGGAGCTCCCCCACAAGTGACCCCATTTTGGAAACTAGACCCCCCAAGGCACCTTTTTAGATGCATAGTGAGCACTTGGAACCCCCAGGTGCTTCACAAATTGATTCGTAATAATGAAAAAGTGAAAAAAAAAACACTTTTTCATTTTTACGAATCAATTTGTGAAGCACCTAGGGGTTCCAAGTGCTCACTATGCATCTAGATAGGTGCCTTGGGGGGTCTCCAAAATGGGGTCACTTGTGGGGGAGCTCCAATGTTTGGGCACACAGGGACTCTCTAAATGCAACATGGTATCCGCTAACAAATTGAATGGAAAATCGGCTCAAATTGTTAGCGGACACCACATTGCGTTTGGAGAGCCCCTCTGTGCCCAAACTTTGGAGCTCCACACAAGTGACCCCATTTTTGAAACTAGACCCCCCAAGGCACCTATCTAGATTCATAGTGAGCACTTGGAACCCCAGGTGCTTCACAAATTGATTCATAAAAATGAAAAAGTGTTTTTTTTTCCACTTTTTCATTATTATGAATCAATTTGTGAAGCACCTGGGGGTTCCAAGTGCTCACTATGCATCTAGAAAGGTGCCTTGGGGGGTCTAGTTTCCAAAATGGGGTCACTTGTGGGGGAGCTCCAAAGTTTGGGCACAGAGGGGCTCTCCAAACGCAATGTGGTGTCCGCTAACAATTTGAGCCGATTTTCCATTCAATTTGTTAGCGGATATCATGTTGCATTTAGAGAGTCCCTGCGTGCCCAAACATTGGAGCTCCCCCACAAGTGACCCCATTTTGGAAACTATACCCCTCAAGGATTTTATTAAGGTGTTTAGTGAACATTTTGAACCCAGAGGTACGGCACAGAATTTGTTTACATTAGGTCATCATATTGAATAAGTTGTCATTATTCTTGAGCGCAAGTGCTCGCTACTTGAGTTTGCATCGGGTACTCAGGTATGCACCATGTACAGTGTGTGCTCGAGTGACATGCTCGAGTCCCTGCTCCGCATGTTTCACGGTTATTAGACACCCAAAAAAAAACATGCGGGGATCGCTCGTGCATGGCAGGCAATCCCCGTAAAGTTTTTTGGCCGCGAAGCATATGGGGCAGAGACTCGAGCATGTCACTCAAATACCCACGATACTCAATGCATACCAGGGCACCCGATGCAAACTCAAGTAGCGAGCACTTGCTCTCAACACTAGTCGCCATATCGTCATCTTTTTTTCTTACTTTTGAAAAAAATCCCAACCCCAGCCCTAACCCTAGCACAACCCTAGCCCCAGCACAACCCTAGCCCCAAACCCAGCCCTAACCCTAGCCCAATCCTAACCCAAGAGTTTATTTTTGACGCCGTTCCTTGTGCGGTATAAGTGATTAGACGACTTTATTCTTCGGGTCGGTGTGATTACAGCAATGCCAGAATCATATGGGGTTTTTATGACTGACAGCTGTCACACACTAAAAGACGCATTTTTTGTAAAATCTAGTTTTTGCATCGCCATATTTTGAGAGCTATAATTTTTCCAGATTTTGGCAGACAGTCATGTGACGGCTCATTTTTTGTGGGATGACTTGACGTTGTTATTGGTGCCATTTTCAGGCACGTGACATTTTTTGATCGCTTTCTATTCCGATTTTTGGGAGGCAGAATAAACAAAAACCAACAATTCAGGAATTGTTTTTTTTTTTTTTTATTCTGTTCCGCGTGTGGTAAAATTGATAAGGCAGCTTTATTCTTCAGGTCAGTACGTTTACAGCGGTACCACATTTGTATAATTTTTCTATGTTTTGGCGCTTATACACAATAAAAGCTATTTTATAGAAAAAAATATTTTTTAGTATCGCTTTATTCTGAGAGCTATAACTTTTTTATTTTTCGGCTGATGGAGCTGTATGGCAGCTTGTTTTTTGCGGGACGAGATGACGTTTTCAGCGGTATCATTTTTATTTATATGTGTCTTTTTGATCGCGTGTTATTCCACTTTTTATTTGGCGGTATGGTGATAAAGCATTGTTTTTTGCTTTGTTTTTTTTTTTTTTTTACCGTGTTCACTGAAGGGGTTAACTAGTGGGACAGTTTTATAGGTCAGGTTTTTCCGGACGCGGCGATACCAAATATGTGTACTTTTATTGTTTTTTTATTTTTTTTATAATAATATTTATTGATGGGTACATTATATTTTTATTTTTGGTGTATTATTTTTTTTATTTTTTTATAATATTTTTGCACATTTTTTTTTTTTTTTTCCACTTTCACACAGTTTATACACTTTATTACTTTGTCCCACTCTGGGACTTTCACTTTTTTTTTTCTGATCGCCTGCATGGCACAGGAATGGAGCACCATCCCTATGCCATGAAGGCTGTCAGAAGTGCACAGTGTGAAGATTGCTTAGAGATGCACTGCGCATGTCCAAGCAATCTTCCTGCTCTCTGGTGACCCGGATGTTGTCATGACGACATCGGGTCGTCATGGCAACACCCGGGAAGCCTTTGCAGACTGCTCTGGAAGCCGGAAGAGGAGGTGAGTATCGCCGATCACCTCCCCTTGCCCCCGCAATGCCGCGATCGACTTCGATCGCAGCATCGCGGGGGTTAATGTGCTGGGAGCGGTGCAGGACCGCTCCCTGCACATAGTACCGGGTGTCAGCTGTGACAATCAGCTGACACCCGGCGGCGATCGCGCCCGCACAGCCTGTGTGCGCGCGCGATCGCGATGACGTACTAATACGGGTCTGGCTCTTAAGTCCCAGGGCACAGACGCGTATTAGTACGTCAGATGTTATTAAGGGGTTAATGATGTTTGTGTGATTTTGTCATCAGCACATTCAACTTTGTACAGAACAAAGTATTCAATGAGAATATTTCATTCATTCAGATCTAGGATGTGTTATTTGAGCGTTCCCTTTATTTATTTGAGCAGTGTATATGAAGATGTATCAGGTACATGATGACTATGTACTAGTACATCACGTAGTGTCTTATTACGTTTAGCCATAATCAATGGACGATTTGATAGAAAAGGAAGTATTGTCTGATCCTGTTGGAGAATTAGCCAAAATTTGGAGATGATATTACTAATTTCCTTCCACCTCGAATGATAATTCGTGATGAATTGAACATGCCCATCAGATTCCTTTTTCTTTTTAGTAATGAGAAGATATTGTCTATTGGCGTGTTTGGCCCGATAGTAGGCCTGTTGAATAATTTCCATTTTGTACCACGTTGTAAGTATCTACTGGTCATATCACATGCCTATTCTTCAAAAGCTTTGTTTTGGTCACAAATACGATGTGCCCTAATAAATTGTCCGGATGGCATTGCCTGTATTACATGTGCCAGATGACTGATTTGGCATGCAAGAAAGCATTGGCACTAGTAATCTTGTGATAAATATTTGTATGCAACTGTCCATGGTCATCAACATGAATATCCAAATACGGAAAATCAATTTTCTTTGGTCAATATGATGGGTTAGCTTAATATTCAATGCATTGTCAATTAGATATTTTAAGAATTTTTCAAGTTCCTCATGGGAGCCCTGCAAAATAAACAACACATCGTCTATGAATCTCATCCAAGATATCACTGATCCCAATGACGTATGTTCAATGTTCTGGAATCGGATGTATTCACACTCCCAAAATCCCAAGGAGAGATTGGCGTAAGATGGGGCCCAAGCTGCGGTCATTGCCACCTCTTTCTTCTGTAGGTAGTATTGATCTTTGAACACAAAATTATTATATAACAAAATGTATTCTGTTACGAATCCGGGTGGTGGAACCTCTGTGCTGTGATGCAAGGAGGGATCAGAGGGGCGTAACTAAGTGCCTACCCGGACCGACCCTGGCCACACAGCGGCTTAGTCGACTCTGTGAACCAAGGAGGGACCGGGAAGGTGAACCAGGTGCCACTCTGGGACCGACCTTGTGAGAGCAGGCGACTCCCATGGGACTGATGGCTGAAGCTGAAAGGCACAGCGGATGAGCACGGCCAGTTGACAGGCGGGCACGGCTGATAGACAGGCTGGCGGGCACTGGGACCTTCAAGGTAGAGGTGAAGATGCTGGAGCTGTCCAAGGTAGAAGTGCTGAAACTGTTGTATCCAGAAGCACCAGAGCTGTCCACTAGCGTGGTGCTGAACCTGTATGGCACTGCCCTCTAACGTTGTGGTATTGAAGCAAATGTTACTATAACGTCCTGGTTACAAGCCGTCCACTGCTGTGGTGCTGAATCTAGACAGTTCTTCCCATATAAAAGCTGTCCACTGCTGTGGTGCTGAATCTAGACAGTACTGCCCAGATCAGAGCTGCCCACCGTTGTGGTGCTGAATCTAGGACTGTAGTGCCCAGAGGAGAGCTGCCAACCACTGTGGTGCTGAACCAGTACTATAGAAGGGAGAGAACACAGGAGCTCACCCCCACTGCTGAGCAGAGATGCTAGATGTGCTGTAGCAGTCTTCTATTGTCCCTCAGCAGATAGCATCATGCTATGAATGGGATGTGCTCTGCTATATCCCTGCGGCTTGTAGATCAGGAACCAGGGCTTCAGTGTGCGTCACCTGAATGACAGCAGTCTGGCACCACCAATGCTGCTATGCGGGACATTGCGCCCTTTACTACTGCCTGCGATGTAAAACCCCTTCTGATTGGAGCCCATGGATCTGTGATTGGTTATTGAAGACACACCCTCGTACATGGTGGACTTGTCTGTTCCCTTTAAACATATGAGCGGTTCTCACATGTTGTGGCTGGTGTCTGATAACATAAGTGCTATCCCCTCATTCTGTATCACTGCAGCTGTCATCTGATGGGCGGCTGATGTATTCCATCACTATAGTACGGGTGAGATCACAGCCATCTGTAGGAACAAAACACCATCTCCTCCGTGTCATGTACAGAAGCATGTCACTATGCAAGTCGCCCCCGTACTCCTAAACATCAGCAATAAAGCAGGAAGGAGTGTGTCACTGAATGCAAGATGTGACGAGATAAAACCAACCTTGTAAGGCTACATGCGTAGTGGTCATAGCCACCTCCAGTTACTGTCACATAAAATTCCTGGTGCCACTGATAAAGGAGGGGAGATCTCCGTAATACGGTATTTGTGCACGTTTAGTCCACCAGTGTCTGGAAGGAACGTTGAGCTCAGCTATGCTGCTCATGAGAGCGCAGGGTCCTAATGTCCACCATTACCACTCCATTCTTAGTCTAATTTTACATATCATTTCATCAATGTGTTTCATCTGACATTAACCTTATTCATTATATTTTCAATTAAACACTTTATTAATAATATCTAAAGATTTAAAAAAAGATAAGTATATGATAAACTATATGTCGGTTGCGAATAAATGTACTAATGAATTTACTCTGCATCTCAAGTGTCATATCTACAGTGCCAAAGGTTTTCTTTCTGGATCTTATTGATATTCCTTCTATGCACTACATCTTCTAATTAGGAGTGCGAAACTTCTAACGCTTTACACTATGATAAACTGACATATATAAGTACTCGTATATACACTATTTGGACAAAACTTATAACAGCGAAGTACTGATCATATAGTTAAGTGGCTTAGCAACGGTACAGGAGATAAGATGAGAATAATAGGTTTAGTCTTTAGGATAGGGTTAATGGATAGAGACTGCAAGATGTCGGTGAGTGACACGAAAGAGTGAGACGGACCCGTCCCATCGTGTGCGTAAGAAGGGCACGGTGGAAGAAAAAGAAACCACGCCCATTGCAGCAAGCCAAGGGAGAACGGGTGGAGACTCCCAGGAAACGGGCAGGTGAGCCAGAAGTGGCCTCCCCCAAGAATGGGCAGAGCAACGTAAGAGCACACCCATGGCAGAGTGGGCTGGGACCATTGTTGGTGAGGAGGTAAAGTGGCAAGAGAAGATAGAGTGCTTCGGTTTACCTATTGAAAGTGATGGTCGGTGCCACGGCATTGTGCTCCGCGGTGTGCCCGGAAAGGTCAAGTGGAAAAGGAAGCTGACGCAGCTGGAGCAAGAGATGCAGCTGGGTGAACTGTCATCAGTAGAGGCACCAACCAAGGTCCAGGGAAGGCCCAGGATCCAATGCCTGACCTCAAGACAAAGGTTCGCCCGCAGTCCCCAAAACCAGAACCCGATTCCAAGGCGGAGGCAGCAGTGTCAGCGTGGCCAAGATCCTGCGACCAGGCAGGGTGACTGAAAGCTATGCTGGCAGCCCTGGTGGTAAGTACACCTCAGCGTCCTGGAGAGTTATCAGCCTGGGAACCAGCCCTCATTCCCTGGCCACAGCAGTACATGGAAGAGACACCAGCTCTGGACCCCGATAAGGCCAGATGGGTGGTGAAGGTCATTGAGGTTAAGAAGGAGTGGGAGAAATGGGTGAGAGCCCAACTCGAGCACCCAGGAGGTGGTGAAGTTGACCCGCCCAGGGGGGATATAGGGGGAAACTTGGTACCCGGGCCTTTACCTTCTTTGTAGGATGTCACGGCAGTCGGTTCCCGGGCCCATCCTCTGGGGTCGCTCTTTAAAAGGGGGTTTGTTAACAGTTTGTCTCGTGACGCCACCTGTGTTTCCCGGTAATGAATACCGGCGCTGCTGCAGACTTCCGGGGGTGATGGGATGGCAGCTGGGATGTTTCTGCTCCCCACAGGCGGAGCGGGCCCCTGGGGCAGGGTAGTTGCAGATGGTAATGCTGGGCATTGTAGTGCAGGCGCGGTAGCATGATGGAAATAACTGACAGAGACAGTGGAGTGCAGTCATCCGAGTTTACTCACAGTTCTTTTTAGGTTCCTCGGGTACACTGTCCAGGTGTCAGACTCCCGCGTCGCACTGCGTTTGCCAGGCAGGGGCTCAACACTCCTTCAGGTAGATTAGAAGCACTTAACGGGACCCCCTTTCTTATGTTCCTTCCTTGACTGACTTCACGCGCTGGGTCTTCTCACTCCTGCCCTGCGCTCCCCACACACAGTCCCGATCGGGTGCTCTGAAGTCCCTTCTGGGCAACCTGGAGTTCCCGGACCTACTTGATGCCCTTCACGGCAGGGTGAGGCTGTGGCAACTGCACCATGGAAGTGCAGAAGCCTCCGATTTTTCCAGCCGACACCTGGAGTAACACGGCTGGTCCAGGGACCAGTTCCCTTCCTGCGGCCTGATCCCTCTGATTCTTGGCAGATTCGGGCGTATAGGTGCCGTCCTGCACTCACTGTACCCCCTGGGATCCCTTCTGTTCCCGGAGCATTCCTCCCTTGCTCCCACTCCTCTCCTGGGCCTCTCTCACTAGGCCCACAATGGAGCAGAGTTCCTGAAGAGACTCTGCTCCCCTCCTCTCCTTGCTACTCACTGGCTGAACTGCACTGCTCCAACTAAGATGGCTTCCTTTTTTATATCTATTCTCTAAGCGCTCCCCTGTCCTACGTCCTCCACCCACACCCACTACTGGTTCCCCCTCTCCTTGGTTCCCCCCACTCCAGCCAGGGACAGGGCAGCAAAAGAAGTGCATAATGCCCTTCCAGCCGGCCTGGAGTAGTGCAGTGTTGAGTGCAGGTGTCGGGGTCCCCGGCAGTAATAATCTTTATTCCGCAGCGCTTTACATACATTATTGTCGCTGTCCCCATCGGGGCTCACAATCTAGATTCCCTATCAGTATGTCTTTGGAGTGTGGGAGGAAACCGGAGAACCCGGAGGAAACCCACGCAAACACGGGGAGAACATACAAACTCCTTGCAGATGTTGTTCTTGGTGGGATTTGAACCCAGGACCCCAGCGCTGCAAGGCTGCAGTGCTAACCACTGCACCACCGTGCCACCGGCAGTACTTCTGCCTTACCTGAGAGAAGGAGATGCCACACTTCTGGGTGAGGTGCAGTACCTCTGTGGCGACTGAACCCTCAGGGGTGCCACAAAGTCATTGACCAGATGACCAGATGTCACATCCAATATTTCAGCCCTCAGCGGGAAGATCATGTCCAGCAATGACTCCTCCACGGTTAGTACCACAGCCTCAGGCCTGACAGAGGCAGCGAGTATTGCGGCTGCAGTGTGCGTTTTCAAGGGCCCCCACTGTATATGCTGTGTGTTGTCTTCCAGGTTCCAGAATGGTCGAGGATGACCATGTCCAAAGAGGGAATGTAAGAGTGATGGACTGTTCTGCAGCATTCCTACCCTTGAAGGCAATAATCCCTTTATGTGTACAGTGCCATGCGGTTTTACGAGTAATGTAAATAGCGATGTGTTTCTCTTACAGTGGCATGTAAAAGTTTAGGCCCCTTGGTAAAAAATTATTGTTATTGTGAACAGTAAAGCAAGTTGAAGATGAAATGATCTCTATAAAAGGGCTAAAGTTAAAGATGACACATTTCCTTTGTATTTTAGGCAAGAAAAAATCTTGTAATTTTTTACATTTTAAAAATTACACAAAGGAAAATGGGCTGATGCAAAAGTTTTGGCACCCTTGGAGATTTGTGTGCTCAGAATACTTTGACCAAGGTTTCAGACCTTAATTAGTCTGTTAGAGTGCGTGCACATGGTCAGTAAACACTGCGGATTGGATGCAGCACACTTGCGCTGCGTGCAATCTGCAGCGGCCAGATGTTACAGCATAGTGGATGGGATTTATACAAATCCCATGTCCACTATGCGTCTCCGTGCTCCTGCAGCTCACCCGTGGAGACGGTCATGCAGTGCGTCTTCACAGACCGCAAGAGAAATTATATCACTGTAATGTATAGGATGTGGTGAATCCGCATGGTTCATTGAACACATGCGGATTCACTTGCGTGCAGCGCTTTGGACGCAGCATAAAGTATGCTGCGTTCAAAGCGCAGCCAACACCGACCATCTGCACATACCCTAAAGGTTATGGTTTGTTCACTATCATTAGGAAAGGCCAGGTGATACAAATTTCCCAACTTTATAAAAACCCAGCCTCCTCTAACCTTGTGCCAAAAAACAGCAGCCATGGGTTCTTCTAAGCAGCTGCCTAGCACTCTGAAAATGAAAATGGTGGAGGCCCACAAAGCAAGAGTAGGCTATAAGAAAATAGCAAAGCGTTTTCAAGTTGCAACCTTATTGACGGCATCGCTCGTCACTGCAGGAACGTCCTCAGGCTACTGTCAGTGAGTTCCAGCTGGCGTGCTGAGCAGTTGCATACTCATGCAACCGCTCAACACACCAATCGGATGTAGCAGATCTGGGGATCATTGTTCGACATCATCAGTATGGATTATCTGCGGACAGGTGAGGATTACTTTGTTTTTTTATTTTTATGTGGATCTTAAGAAATGTGTAAAAGAGGGTCATTGAGTGTTTTGTTCAAACAAAGGTCTTTGCTCTGTGTGAGTTTTTTTACTTGAACTAATGGCGTTAGTAATCGGGATGTCTTATTCACGCCTCTCCATTACTAACCCCTGGGCTTGATGTCAGCAAACATCAAACAGCTGACATCAACCCCAAAACCATTACCCCACTTGCCAATGCACCAGGGCAAGTGGGAAGAGCCGAGAATAAGCACCAGAATTTCTGGGGTGGCTGAGGGCTCATGTTATTAGTCAGGGAGGAGGCCAATATCCATGGTCCCTTCCCAGCCTTTTAATATCAGCCTGCAGGTGTCTGTTTAACCTTTGCTGGTTATTAAAACTAGGTGGGACACCACATAATTTTTGGGGGGATACCCCCTTTTTAATACCATTAAAGGCTAAGCAGACAGCTGTGAGCTGTTATTAATAAGCTGGGAAGATCCATGAATAGCGGCCCCTTCCCAGATTGCCCACTGCTTTCCCTCAGCTGTTAAGAAAATTAAATGGACCCCATCCCATTTTTTCAAAAATAAACACCTAAATTTGTAAGGATGTAAAACAACGCCAAAATGTAGACTAAACTATATATGAATAGACAATATAAGGTCCTAAGTTCCTGGGCTAAGTCATCACTGCTATGGCCCTACTTATGTATTTGAAGTCCCCCTTTCTCAAAATCTTTCTAATAAATTTAATTTCCCCAAGATTATTGTGAAAATCATATACAGTGGGTAAGGAAAGTATTCCGACCCCTTTACATTTTTCACTCTTTGCTTCATTGCAGCCATTTGGTAAATTCTAAAAAGTTCATTTTTTTTCTCATTAAAGTACACTCTGCACCCCATCTTGACTGAAAAAAAACAGAAATGTAGAAATCTTTGCAAATTTATTAATAAAGAAAAACTGAAATATCACATGGGCATAAGTATTCAGACCCTTTGCTCAGTATTGAGTAAAAGCACCCTTTTGAGCTAGTACAGCCATGAGTCTTCTTGGGAATGATGCAACAAGTTTTTCACACCTGGATTTGGGGATCCTCTGCCATTCTTCCTTGCTGATCCTCTCCAGTTCCATCAGGTTGGATGCCGAACGTTGGTGGACAGCCATTTGCAGGTCTCTCCAGAGATGCTCAATTGGGTTTAGGTCAGGGCTCTGGCTGGGCCAGTCAAGAATGGTCACAGAGTTGTTCTGAAGCCACTCCTTTGTTATTTTAGCTTAGTGCTTAGGGTCATTGTCTTCTTGGAAGGTGAACATTCGGCCAAGTTTGAGGTCCAGAGCACTCTGGAAGAGATTTTCATCCAGGATATCTCTGTACTTGGCCGCATCCATGTTTCCTTCAATTGCAACCATCGTCCTTTCCCTGCAGCTGAAAAACACCCCCATAGTATGATGCTGCCACCACCATGTTTCACTGTTGGGATTGTATTGGGCAGGTGATGAGCAGTGCCTGGTTTTCTCCACACATACAGCTTAGAATTATCACCAAAAAGTTCTATCTTCGTCTCATCAGACCAGAGAATCTTATTTTTCTCATAGTCTGGGAGTCCTTCATGTGTTTTTGAGCAAACTCTATGTGGGCTTTTATATGTCTTGCACTGAGGAGAAGCTTCTGTCAGGCCACTCTGCCATAAAGGCCCGATTGGTGGAGGACTGCAGTGATAGTTGACTTTGTGCAACTTTATCTCATGTCCCTGCTGCATCTCTGGAGCTCAGCCACAGTGATCTTGGGGTTCTTCTTTACCTCTCTCACCAAGGCTTTTCTCCCACGATTGCTCAGTTTGGCTGGACGGCCAGGTCTAGGAAGACTTCTGGTGGTCTCAAACTTCTTCCATTTAAGGATTATGGAGCCCACTGTGCTCTTAGGAACCATGAGTAATGCAGAACTTCTTTTGTAACCTTGGCCAGATCTATGCCTTGCCACAATTCTGTCTCTGAGCTCCTTGGGCAGTTCCTTCGAGTTCATGATTCTCATTTGGACTGACATGCACTGTGAGCTGTGAGGTCTTATATAGACAGGTGTGTGCCTTTCCAAATCAAGTCCTACCAGTTTAATTAAACACAGCTGGACTCCAATTAAAGAGTAGAGCCATCTCAAGGAGGATCACAAGGAAATGGACAGCATGTGACTTAAATATGAGTGTCTGAGCAAAGGGTCAGAATACTTATGACCATGTGATATTTCAGTTTTTCTATTTTAATAAGTTTGCAAAAATTTCTACATTTCTGTTTATTTCAGTCAAGATGGGGTGCAGAGTGCACTTTAGTGAGAAAAAAAATGAACTTTTTAGAATTTACCAAATGACTATGTTCAGCTGCCAACCCGGCCACATGGCAGAGATGCAGATACACCCCCTGCACGCTGTGTGGCTGAGTCTGCTGAAGTGACGTCACACAGCGCAGCTGGAACTGATTCAGTCAGCCGGACAGGAGCCTGTGGATCGGAGACTTCAGTGGTCTCAGTCAGTATGAGGTCAGGAGGTCTGCAGTGAGGGGGAAGCGGGACTGTGCTCACCTTCTCATAAATTCACCCAGGATTCTATATTGTCCAATCAGAGGGCCAGCTGCTGGGGCTCCGTGTGAGTTATTGCAGGAGGCTGAACTTTCATGCAGATTAGGGTCCTCCTGTCAGTGCAAAAAGTTCAGTCTGGTGCAATAAATCACACTTAGTCCCAGCAGAGACCACAGACATCACAATACGAGACCCTGCACCGACTGATTACAGCTGAACCTACAGCACGTCATATTCTACTATATGGCCCCATATATAATATGTGAGGTCCTGTAGGCAGGTACAGGTGTGTTCAGTAATAATAATCTTTATTTTTATATAGCGCTAACATATTCCGCAGCGCTTTACATACATTATCGTCAATTATCGTCGCTGTCCCCATCGGTGCTCACAATCTAGATTCCCTATCAGTATGTCTTTGGAGTGTGGGAGAAAACTGGAGAACCCGGAGGAAACCCATGCAAACACGGGGAGAACATGCAAACTCCTTGCAGATGTTGTCCTTGGTGGGATTTGAACCCAGGACCCCAGCGCTGCAAGGCTGCAGTGCAGTGTATATCCCTGTACATAATATACCACATCTAGTATACAGATTAGCCTATCATCTACTGTGATACACACATCAGATGTTTTAAAAAAATACACATTACTATACAACATCAGATGTCTATAGTGACAGTATATTATATACTAGTCATGTATTCTAATATATATTGTATGCATGTGGTATACTGTGTGAACAGATGTTATGTACAGGTAATGTGTGTATAGTATATCTGAACTCTACCCATGTCTGGTATATATAATACTGTAACTACAAAGTTCAGCCCGCGGACTGAGACAGCCGAAGGGCTGAAAACTGTGGTGCACGGGCCACACCATACTCTCCCCTATCCCAATATCACTGCTATCTGCAGTGTGGTGAATACATTGGTGGAAGACGGAGCCACTGGCTCCTACTTCCACAGGTCAGCTTTTGCGACTGACACAGCCAACATGATGACATCACGACATCACATCTGCTGTGTGGAGAGTCAGTGCACCGGAGAAAAGAACAGAACGCGGGGGAACGAGAGCAAGGTGAGTATGTCTTCTTTTTTTTTTTTCGTATGTGCATGGAATGTGTGCCTGCATATAGGGGGCTATGTGAGGACTCATACTGTATATAGGAGGCTATGTGAGGGCTCATATAGTATATAGGAGGCTATGTGAGGGCTCATATAGTATATAGGAGGCTATGTGAGGGCTCATATAGTATATAGGAGGCTATGTGAGGGCTCATATAATATATAGGAGGATATGTGAGGGCTCACAATGTATATTGGAGGTTATGTGAGGCCTCACACTGTATATAAGAGGTTATGTGGGGCCTTAGACTGTATATAGAAGGCTATGAGGGAATCATACTGTATATAGGAGGCTATTTGAGGGCTCATATTGTATATAGAGAGACTATGTGGGGGCTCACACTGTATATAGGAAGCTATGCGGATCTCATAATGTATATAATAGGCCACGTGGGGTCTGACAATATATAGAGAGGCTATGTGAGGACTCACATTGTATAAAGGAGGCTATGTGGGACTCATACTGTACATAGGAGGCTATGTGGTGGCTAATAATATGTATACAGTAGAAGGCTATGTGGGGGCTCATACTGTATAAAGGAGGCTATGAGGACTCATACTGTACATAGGGGGCTCATACTATATATAGGAGGCTATATGCGGGCTCATACTGTACAAAGGAGGCTATGTGGCAGCTCATAATATGTATAGGAGGCTATGTGGGTCTCATACGGTATATAGGGGGCTATGTGGTGGCTAATACTGTATATAGGATGGAATATGAGGGCTCACACTGTATATAAGGGCTATGTGGTGTCTTACACTGTATATAGGGGCTATGTGGGGTGCATACTGTATGTAGGAATAATGTCTGTAATCTGCTGTGGAATTAATAGCACTATATACTGTACTTTTCAGATTATAGTACGCACTTTTCTCCTCCAAAAATTTTTCGGAAAATGGGGGTACGTCTTATAATCTGAATGTAGTTTACCGGGGCATTTGGGAGCGGCATTTTAGGGTCGCTGCTGCAGGAAGCTGGTGACGGCAGGAGTGAGGCGATGCTGCGGGCCCCAGGCTGGGAACGTGGGTGTCTGGCTGTGCGATGGGCTCTGTGCTTTCACAAAATGTCGGAGGAGCCCCCGCACTTTCCATGGTTTTCAATGCGGTGAACTTGGGGAAAAAAGGCCACCAGAGATGGTTGCGGATTGAGATCGTGACACCGAGATCTTGTCTCCCGACGTCTCAACCTAAGCATGTGCCGCCTCCGGTGGCCATTTTCCCTAAGTCTACAGCATTGAAAACCACGGGAAGTACAGGGGGTCCGCCGGCATTTTTTGAAAGCACGGAGCCCGGCTCATCGTCGAACATCCCCCTCCCAGCCTGGGGTCCACAGCATCACCCCACTCCTGCCGCTGCCAGCTTCCTGGAGCAGCGACTCTGCTCCACCACAGCAGCCCCCTTCCCTGGGTAATCTACCGTAAAAGCAGACTATAAGAAGCACCACCATTTTATTAAAAAACAATTTTTTCCTATTTTTCTCACCAAAATTTGGGGTGCGTCTTATGATACGGTGCATTTTATAATCTGCAAAATATGGTTAGTAAAATAAATAAATAAATAGGGAGCTGTGTGTGTGCTCATATGGTATATAGGGGGGCTATGTGTGTGCTCATATGGTATATAGGGGGGCTGTGTGTGGGCTCATACTGTATACAGGGGGCTGTGTGTGTGCTCATATGGTATATAGGGGGGCTGTGTGTGGGCTCATACTGTATACAGGGGGCTATGTGTGTGCTCATATGGTATATAGGGGGGCTGTGTGTGTGCTCATATGGTATATAGGGGGGCTGTGTGTGGGCTCATACTGTATACAGGGGCCTGTGAGTGTGCTCATATGGTATATAGGGGGGCTGTGTGTGGGCTCATACTGTATACAGGGGGCTATGTGTGGGCTCATACGGTATATAGGGGGGCTGTGTGTGGGCTCATACGGTATATAGGGGAGCTGTGTGGGGGCTCATACTGTATACAGGGGGCTGTGTGTGTGCTCATACTGTATACAGGGGGCTGTGTGTGCTCATATGGTATATAGGGGGGCTGTGTGTGGGCTCATATGGTATATAGGGGGGCTGTGTGGGGGCTCATACTGTATACAGGGGGCTATGTGTGGGCTCATACGGTATATAGGGGGGCTGTGTGTGGGCTCATACTGTATACAGGGGGCTGTGTGTGGGCTCATACTGTATACAGGGGGCTATGTGTGGGCTCATACGGTATATAGGGGGGCTGTGTGTGGGCTCATACGGTATATAGGGGGATTTGGCATACTTAATTCTGCTCAATATTAAGTGATATAAATATTATTTTATATTAATTGTAGTTAATATTAATATTGAGCAGAACTAATTTCAGCCTTTCAGCCTATTGGTTCAGGCCCCCACAACAGTTACGTTCTCTCATGTGGCCCCTCTGGAAAATGAATTGCCCACCCCTGATATATACCATCATTTATTATCCAGTATATAGCATCTGATGTCTGTATAACAGTATGTCCTATATCCCATCACATATTCTCCTGTATACTGGATGTCATATACTGTGCACAGACATCAGATGGTGCAGAGGAGAAGAAGTGACTGGTGTAATATCTAATGGCTGTACTCAAGGTGTAATGTGCACTAGTTACATATTAGCCTGTAGGTGGTATAATATATATACTATAGGCCCAGACATCCCATATTATATACAGGATAATAGGAGGCGGGTATAATATCCAGAGCTAACAAGCCTCCCCTATTCCCTGGGCCTGTCCCGATTTGAGGGCTCAGTCCCGGCCCGGCTCAGCTCTTCTCCCGGCAGGGGCGCTGCTGGGCACTGGGCTTTTCCTCCAGACACGCAGGCTTTCCATGCTGTGTGTGACCCCTTGTAGCTCCGCCTCCCGCTCTCTGCTCCTCCCCGGCATCAGGGCAGAGGAATTCTACTGTGCAGAGACCGCACAGCATGAGGAGGTGAGGGGTCAGGGGGCGGGGCCAAGTCTGCGGAGGACATGACAACAAGGTGCGGTCCTGAGGTGAGGGGGAGACCCGCAGCCTCTCCCATCTGTGGCTGCTGTTATTACAGGATGGGAGGGGGCTCATGCAATGTCACCAGCAGCTCTGCAGTCGGGACTAGGGGGGATGGGAGGGGATTTAGGGACACTGCAGGGCTGACAGCTCTCCTGCGTACAGCCCATACTCTGCTGCTGATTGCAAACACCAGGCCCCACCACTGCCACTGGAGACATGATGGAGAAGAAGGGAATATATACATGTCATGTTGTGCCCGCTGTGTGTCTGATGTCTGTGTGATGCTTGTGCCCGCTGTGTGTATGATGTCTGTGTGATGGTTGTGCCCGCTGTGTGTATGATGTCTGTGTGATGGTTGTGCCCGCTGTGTGTATGATGTCTGTGTGATGGTTGTGCCCGCTGTGTGTGTGATGTCCGTGTGATGGTTGTGCCCGCTGTGTGTGTGATGTCCGTGTGATGGTTGTGCCCGCTGTGTGTGTGATGTCCGTGTGATGGTTGTGCCCGCTGTGTGTGTGATGTCCGTGTGATGGTTGTGCCCGCTGTGTGTATGATGTCCGTGTGATGGTTGTGCCCGCTGTGTGTGTGATGTCCGTGTGATGGTTGTGTCCGCTGTGTGTGTGATGTCCGTGTGATGGTTGTGCCCGCTGTGTGTGTGATGTCCGTGTGATGGTTGTGCCCGCTGTGTGTATGATGTCCGTGTGATGGTTGTGCCCGCTGTGTGTATGATGTCCGTGTGATGGTTGTGCCCGCTGTGTGTGTGATGTCCGTGTGATGGTTGTGCCCGCTGTGTGTGTGATGTCCGTGTGATGGTTGTGCCCGCTGTGTGTGTGATGTCCGTGTGATGGTTGTGCCCGCTGTGTGTATGATGTCCGTGTGATGGTTGTGCCCGCTGTGTGTGTGATGTCCGTGTGATGGTTGTGCCCGCTGTGTGTATGATGTCCGTGTGATGGTTGTGCCCGCTGTGTGTGTGATGTCCGTGTGATGGTTGTGCCCGCTGTGTGTGTGATGTCCGTGTGATGGTTGTGCCCGCTGTGTGTGTGATGTCTGTGTGAGGGTTGTGCCCGCTGTGTGTGTGATGTCTGTGTGATGGTTGTGCCCGCTGTGTGTATGATGTCTGTGTGATGGTTGTGCCCGCTGTGTGTATGATGTCTGTGTGATGGTTGTGCCCGCTGTGTGTGTGATGTCCGTGTGATGGTTGTGCCCGCTGTGTGTGTGATGTCCGTGTGATGGTTGTGCCCGCTGTGTGTGTGATGTCCGTGTGATGGTTGTGCCCGCTGTGTGTGTGATGTCCGTGTGATGGTTGTGCCCGCTGTGTGTGTGATGTCTGTGTGATGGTTGTGCCCGCTGTGTGTGTGATGTCTGTGTGATGGTTGTGCCCGCTGTGTGTGTGATGTCTGTGTGATGGTTGTGCCCGCTGTGTGTATGATGTCTGTGTGATGGTTGTGTCCGCTGTGTGTATGATGTCTGTGTGATGGTTGTGCCCGCTGTGTGTATGATGTCTGTGTGATTTTTAACATAGCGCTTTGAAATAGGCAGGGGTGGGAGATTAATTTTCCCAAGGGGCCACATGAGAGACCGTGACTGTTGTGGAGCCCGAACCAATAGGTTCAAATTAATTCAGCTCAATATTAATATTATCATATTAATTATATATTTTTTGTATATTTATATTATCACTTAATATTGAGCAAATTTAAGTATGCTGACATCCCCCTATATACAGTATGAGCCCCCACACAACCCCGTACATACAGTATTAGCACACACCACCCCTACCTACAGTATGAGCCCTCGCATAGCCCCCAATATACAGTAAGAGCCACCACAAGAAAGCCAGATGTCGTATAATGAATCTACATAAAGATGAGAAAGTTCTGGCGGCTCCGACTGTGAATGAGGGAACAAAAAATAATCCTCAGGTCCCAACAAGAGATGAGCCGGACTCACAGATGAGGCCGCACTGCCCCGGAAGATAAGAGACTCATGGCCTCCAGTCCAGCCGCCAGGTAGCA
Organism: Phyllobates terribilis; assembly: GCF_046119375.1. NCBI lineage: Eukaryota > Metazoa > Chordata > Amphibia > Anura > Dendrobatidae > Phyllobates > Phyllobates terribilis. Next base: position 2,350 of record NW_027364010.1, on the reverse strand, counting down.
CTGACCTGGACCCCCGACTGGAGGCCCCGGAATCCATCTGCTCATCTCTAGTCCCAGCTGCCCTGGATACAGTGGACAGTCCTGGATTTGGGTCTGGGCCTTGCAGTCTCGGCCGTCTGCTGAATTTCCCTCACTACCAGCGACCCTCTGACAACTCCTCCTGCCGGGCGAGAAAGATAATGGTAAATGGGCGTGGATTGGGGTGTGACCAGGGGCGAGGCCAAAATTTGCCGCGCATAGCCTCTTTCTGTCCCCCTTTCTGTTCTTCAAAAGTTGAGAGGTATGAATATGTGATGTCTGTATCCCAGTATATCGCATACCATCACATATTATGCTGTATACTGGATGTGATGGTCTTTGATACAGGCATCCAATGTTATACAGAGGATAATATGTCACTGGTGTAATATCTGATGTCTGTGCTCATAGTGTGGTATATAACTGTCACATGCTATTCTGTATGTAATATCTGATGTATGTAGTCATAATATATCTTATTCCAGTACAGATGAGCGAATTGATTCGCAGGACACTGGTCAAACAGTCCCGTCAGTAGTCTGTGGCCACCAGACCAGAGCCCCGCGAGCCTCCTCCCGCCTGCCGGCATCTCTGACTCCTCTTTTGATTATAGTCTTTGCATGATGTCATCTTTTTGGCGTGACACATACATGACCTTGTGCCTGGCTACAAATCAAAGGAAGAGAAAGAGAATGGTGTCAGGTAGGAGGCTGTCAGGGCTCCTATCCAGCAGCCACTGAATATTCATCTGACCATTGGATCAGGGTCCTGCAAATGAAGTTGCTCATCTCTATATATCAGTCATATATTCTCCTATGTATATTGTATTGTATGTGGTATAATATGTTCACTGTGTGCACAGACATCAGATGGGACACACATGATAATTAGTGACTCGTACATCATATACTATAATGTGGAGTTGACTTTTACATTAATGACTTGCTCGATCAAGTATGTAGGAAATAATACACAAAATAATAATTCCTAGGTATCTATCTGGCAGACCTGTGCTTATGTGTGGCCACCTTTAGGCTGTGTGCCCACTATGCGTTTTTTAAGCGTTTCCGCAACGGCAGTTCCGCTGCAGAAATGCTTAAAAAGCGCTTGGTAGAAGGTCTGCTATGTTCCCCAATGATAATCCGCATCTGCTGTGCACATGCTGCGGAAATTTCCGCTGCGGATTATCAATGCGGAAAAATCCGCCATACTACCAATTATTTTGTGTAATCGCAGCGTTTTCACCGCCATTGACTTGCATTGAATTGCATAATATCCGCATGACTACATGTGCACATGCGGATATTTAGTGATTCAATGTGCAGATGGTACCCAGATTTGGAGAAGAAGAGACTCTCTTCCAGACCGGGTACCATAGTACCTGTAAAAAAAAATAATTAAAATAAAAAATATACATTATACTTACCTTCTGATGGCCCCCGGTCTCCATAGCGATGCGTCCTGGCTTCCTGGCAGCTCATGATGGTCTAAAAGGACCTGCCATGACGTCATTTAGTCATGTGACAGGTCACGCGACCGCTGACGTCGGCGGTCGCTTGACCCGTCACATGACTAAATGACGTCATGGCAGGTCCTTTTACACAACCGCGAGACACCGGGAAGACCGGACGCATCAGATAAGGAGACCAGGGGCCGTCAGAAGGTAAGTATAATATTTATTTTTTACCATTCTTTTACGGTCACACTATATAAATCCATACCGGTTGCATGGATTTATATAGTGTGACCAAGTTCTCCAGCACTTTCCAAGTGATGCTAAAATCTCTTGCAAAGCGCTTGACAACCCGCATGCGGAAATGCATGTGAAGAGCGCTTCACTTCTGCTTGTCCCTGGCAGGAAAACTCATAGAATCCGCATGCGTTTTTTCTGCCAGGGAGATGCAGAAACGCTCTGGAAAAATTCTCAGCATTTCTGCATTGTGGGCACTTAGCCTTACTCTGTTTAGGAGTGTAGAAAAGCACAGCGTACCTTGGATTACTTGCATTACACCTCTAACAACCTAAATGCGTTTTGTAGTGGTCAGACATTGTACATATTATGCTTATGTATTACCAGTTTTAAATGCTCACCTGAACTGGACCAAGTGCTGTCATTTTTCTCCACGGGCAGCACTTAGACAATACGTTTGTGTGAATATAGCCTATGAAGCAGCTGGTAATAAACATGTTGAAGGGGTTTTCTGCGAACAAAAGTATATTTTAATCAATAGATCTTGGAATAATAATAATAACTTCCACAATTGGATGTGTTTAAATAAAATGTCCCTGTGCTGAGATAATGTTATAAATGTGCCCCTGCTGTGTACTGTGT